>NC_092036.1:83487998-83806865 GCF_003086295.3 Arachis hypogaea | reverse complement strand
GAATGTCTTCCAAGAGGAGTTCTATAAGAAGTACTTTCCGACTTCTGCTAGGACGGCTAAGGAACTTGAATTGTTACAGCTGAAGCAGGGTACTATGTCCATATTAGAGTATATTGACAAGTTTGAGGAGCTGTTCAGGTTCTCTCGTATGTGCCAAGGGACTCCGGTGGAATATGAGGAATGGAAGTGTGTTAAGTATGAAGGAGGACTCCGGAGTGATATTTTCAGTTCAGTGGGACCAATGGAGATTAGGACCTTCTCCGAGCTGGTAAACAAGTGTAGGGTTGCTGAGGAGTGTGTGAAAAGGGCAACTGCTGAGAAAGGGATTCACAGAGGATCATTCCCACAGAACCGAGGGAAGAGTTTTGCACCTAGAGGTCCGTCTTTCAAGAGAGGAAGCTCTTTTAGGAGGCCCAACAACAACAACAACTCCCAAGGGAGGAAGTCTGGAAAGCAGCCTCAGAATGATCAAGCTTGTACTAGATGTGGAAGTCACCATCCGGGAGCACCATGCAAGACCGGATGGGGCTTGTGCTACAATTGTGGGAAAGCGGGGCATAAAGCCGCAAATTGTCCTGAGAAGCAGAAACAAGGTGCTGGAAAGGCACAACAGACTGGTCGGGTGTTCACCACTTCAGCTGTAGGAGCTGAGGGATCTGAGACACTTATTCGAGGTAACTGTGAAATAGTTGGACAAACTTTAAATGCTTTATTTGATTCGGGAGCATCACATTCATTCATTGCATTTGAGAAAGCCCACGAGTTAGGATTGAAGATTGTAACTTTAGGATATGATCTAAGAGTGTACAATGCTACCCATGAAGCCATGGTAACTAGGCTAGGATGCCCGGAAGTTTCCTTTAGGTTCAAGCAGCGTGATTTTGTTCATAGTTTAGTTTGCTTACCGATGATTGGTCTTGATCTTATCTTGGGATTGGACTGGTTATCTAAGAACCATGTTCTGCTAGATTGTTCTACAAAGTCGGTGTACTTTATGCCGGAAGATACTGAAGGGCCGGTCGTGGTGAATAATTATTACTTGAATTCGATGATGGTGAACTGTTCCGGAACCAAATGTCAGGGTATCATGTTGTTAGCCGCGGGTGTTTCGGGTGATGATCAAAGGTTGGAGCAGATTCCGGTTGTGTGTGAGTTTCCGGAAGTGTTTCCTGATGATATTGATGAGTTTCCACCTAACCGAGAGGTTGAGTTTGCTATTGAATTGGTGCCCGGAGCGGGACCAATCTCAAGTGCTCCCTATAGGATGTCACCGTTAGAGATGAACGAGCTAAAGTCTCAGTTAGAGGATTTGTTGGGAAAGAATTTTATACGACCAAGTGTCTCTCCGTGGGGTGCTCCAGTGTTACTGGTGAAGAAGAAGGATGGGAGTATGCGGCTCTGTGTGGATTACAGGCAGATGAACAAGGTTACAATAAAGAATAAGTACCCATTGCCGAGAATTGATGATCTCATGGATCAGTTACAAGGAGCTGGAGTTTTCTCCAAGATCGATTTGTGATCCGGTTATCACTAGATAAGGGTGAGGGGTGAGGATATCCCTAAGACCGCTTTCAGGACTCGTTATGGTCATTACGAGTACACTGTAATGTCTTTTGGATTGACGAATGCTCCTGCAGTGTTTATGGATTACATGAATAGAGTTTTCCGTCCGTTTTTGGATAGATTCGTTGTTATCTTCATTGATGACATACTGATTTATTCCAAGACTGAAGAAGAGCATGCGGAACACTTGAGGACCGTGTTGCAGATTCTAAAGGAGAAGAAACTCTATGCAAAACTGTCGAAGTGTGAGTTTTGGAAGAGTGAGGTGAAGTTTTTGGGCCATGTGGTGAGTAAGAAGGGAATAGCCGTAGATCCAACTAAGGTGGAGGCTGTGACGGATTGGAAGCAACCAACCACCGTAACAGAGATAAGGAGTTTTCTGGGTTTAGCTGGCTATTACCGAAGGTTTATCAAAGGCTTTTCACAAATAGCTTTGCCAATGACAAAGTTAACCCGTAAAGACACTCCATTTGTTTGGACTCCTGAGTGTGAGGAGAGCTTTCAGACATTGAAGAAAAAGTTGACCACTGCACCTGTGTTAGTGTTACCCGAGCCGAATGAGCCATTTGAGGTGTATTGTGATGCCTCATTGAAGGGTCTAGGGTGCGTGCTGATGCAGCATCGTAATGTGGTGGCGTATGCCTCACGACAGTTGAGACCTCATGAAGTTAGTTACCCTACGCACGATTTGGAACTCGCTGCGGTTGTGTTTGCCTTGAAGGTGTGGAGGCATTACCTCTATGGGGTTAAGTTCCAAGTTTTCTCTGATCATAAGAGCTTGAAGTACCTCTTTGATCAGAAAGAGCTTAATATGAGGCAGAGAAGGTGGATGGAATTGTTGAAGGACTACGACTTTGAGTTGAATTACCATCCGGGAAAGGCGAACGTAGTGGCGGATGCGTTAAGTCGGAAGTCGTTATATGCGGCTTGGATGATGCTTCAAGAGGAGAAGTTGCTCAAGGGATTTGAGAGTCTAAAAATCGGTGCTCGAGAAGTATCCGGAACTTTGTGTTTAAGCCGATTAGAAATCTCAAGTGACTTTAAGTCCGAACTCCTAAAGGCTCATCAAAATGATGAAGCGTTATGGAAGGTGTTACCGGCTATTGAGCAAGGAAAACGGTGGAGAGTGTCGAAAGAAAAAGATGGGTTATGGAGATTCAAGGGTAGGATCATTGTGCCGGATGTTGGCACTTTGAGACAAGATATTTTAAAGGAGGCACACAAAAGTGGATTCTCCATTCACCCGGGAAGTACTAAGATGTACCATGATTTAAAGGCGATGTTTTGGTGGCCGGGTATGAAGAATGATGTGGCGGAATATGTTTCAAAGTGCTTAACTTGTCAAAAGGTAAAGATTGAACATCAAAGACCTTCCGGGATGTTGCAACCTTTAGAGATTCCGCAATGGAAGTGGGGAAGTATTGCAATGGACTTTGTGTCTGGGTTGCCAAGGACTAGGGCTGGCTTTGATGCTATTTGGGTGATTGTGGACCGACTAACGAAGTCAGCTCACTTTTTGCCCATTCGGATGACTTACACCCTTGAGGAGCTAGCACGGTTATATATAAAGGAGATTGTGAGACTTCATGGTGTACCTGCTACTATAATCTCTGATAGAGATCCTCGTTTCACTTCAAGGTTTTGGGGTGCATTTCAGAAAGCTTTTGGAACCCAATTAAGCTTGAGCACGGCTTACCAACCTCAAACAGATGGTCAATCTAAGAGGACAATCCAAACATTAGAGGATATGTTGAGAGCTTGTGTTTTGGACCAACCGGCGAGTTGGGATCGGTATATGCCATTAGTGGAGTTTGCATACAATAATAGTTATCATGCGAGCATCGGAATGGCTCTGTATGAGGCCTTGTATGGGAGGAAATGTCAATCTCCGCTATGTTGGTATGAAGTTGGAGAGAAAAGCTTGTTAGGGCCGGAAATGATAGCTGAGACTACTGAACAAGTCAAGAAAATCTGTGATAGGATGCTTACGGCGCAGAGTCGTCAAAAGAGTTACGCCGATCAGAGGCGAAAGCCCTTAGAATTTGAGGAAGGAGATCATGTTTTCCTTAAGGTTACTCCGACCACGGGAGTAGGTAGGGCGATTAAGGCAAAGAAGTTGAATCCTCGATACATTGGTCCATTTCAAATCCTGGAGAGGATTGGACCGGTGGCGTATCGGATGGCTCTACCACCTCATCTTTCGAACCTGCACGACGTGTTTCACGTGTCGCAGCTTCGGAAGTACACTCCTGATGCTAGTCATGTGTTGGAACCTGAATCGGTTCAGTTGAGGGAAGATTTGACGCTTCCAGTGGCTCCGGTCAGAATTGATGATACTAGTGTCAAACGGTTGCGTGGAAAAGAGGTTTCATTGGTCAAAGTGGCATGGAGTCGAGGTGGTGTTGAGGAACACACTTGGGAACTTGAGTCGGAGATGCGAACGGATTATCCGCATTTATTCTCAGGTAATTGCATTTGAATTTTGTGGGCAAAATTCCCAATTAGGTGGGTAGAATGTAAAACCCGGTTAATTAACGGCTAATTAACCCATAAATGAGAATTTATTCTAGAAAGCCCAAAATGTTATTTTTGTGGCTAAATATGATAGAGGAGATTGAGACGAGAATTTCGGTACCAATTTTATAGAATTCGGACCAAGATTGGACCGAACGGGCCAAACCGGGCCAATTGGACCTAAAGTGGGCCCTTGGCCCAACATAACTTAACCAAAACCCTAGTTTTCAGCACTCTCTCTCCTCATTTGTTACACACACAAGCTGAAATTAGAGAGAAAGGGAGGAAGAACACTCTCTCAAGTTCTCTACTTTGCTTAATCTTCAAACCACCATAACTTTTGATCTAGAGCTCCGATTGCCGCTCTGTTTGCGGCCACGCGTTCACCGCGGAGAGCTCTACAAAACCCATACAATCAATCTTGAGGTAAGCCACGTGTTTCTGTTCGAAATCTCAGCCCTTATTTTCGAGTTTCATGGGTGAAATGTTGAGATTTTGGGTTCTTTGATGTTATAGGACCCAACTCTCTTGAAGGAGAAGGTTAATCTTGTCTCCTTGGACCTTGGGTGTGGTAAGATTCTCAACCCTAGTGTATTTTGTTGTTTTATGATGTGTGGGTATTGAGATGTTGTATATGGGTATGATGATTGTGGCTTAGGTTGTGTATATGTGAATATTGGAGCTTGATTTGGTGATTTTGAAAAGCTTGGAAAAGGTTTGGTGGTGAAAAATCTGTTCTTGAAGGTGTTGAGGCCTTGAGAGCTTGTGGATAAGTGGTTTGGAAGTGCTCCGGTGGAGCTTGAAAAATCGGCTAAGGTATGGTTTCGGTTTCCCGTATCTAATATGTAATGTGGTAGGAAATACTTAGGCTAGAGGCCCTAAGATAGGCATTGAATGGTTGATGTTGTTGAATTATTGATATATATGTTGTGGTCATATATGTAATGATGATTAATGATGCCTTGGTGGTATGAGGTATGAGAAATATGCATGTTGTGATATATGCTTGATGATTAGTTATGGTTGAATTGTGGGTTGAATCATGTGTATGGTGAGTATGATGTTGATTGTGTACAATGATGATTTATTGGAATTGGTATTGTTGAGAATTGGCATGAGTAAGAGTATATGATATGTCAATATGTTTGAGTTTGAGCCACTTGGGTGAAGTGGGTTAAAATAATGAGATGGTGATTCTATAATTTGTGGTAATGTGTCAATGTGTGAGTTGAGGAGGCTTGATGTTGAAATTGATGTATTTTGATTGATTTCAAAGGAAAGGGATGAAAATGGCATGTTTTGATTGATTTTGAAAAGAGTTGGAAATTGTTTGTTTTGAAAATGGCACTTTGTGGTTTTTATGAAAAACATGGTTTTTTTGGGCATACTTTGGCGGGACATAACTTGGACTACGGATCTCTGTTTTGTACCAAATCTTTTTAGAAATGAAATTGGATCCGGGATGTCCGTACCGTTCGAAGAACGGGTGAAAAATGATTTAAAATGAGGAAGTTATGTCCGTCGGAAGATTGGGGTCCAAATCTGTAAATTCTGCAGCTTTTAACTTAGAAAATTTTTAGCAGAATGACCCCTTGCGCGTGGGCGCACCTGGCGCGTACGCGCCGTTCTTCCCGAAAATGCCATCCACGCGTGTGCGTGATGTGCGCGGGCGCGCCGATTGTGCTGCACCCAATGCCCAGCCATTTTCCAAAGACTTATGCCAGAACTGTGCCAGTGTTGTGCCTGGGGCACGAGAACACCCATGCGTACGCGTGGTTGACGCGTACGCGTCGATTGGCAAATGTTTAATCCACGCGTTAGCGTGCATGACGCTTGCGCGTCGATAAGTTTTTGAGGCCGTCCACGCGTGCGCGTGGCCCTGTTTTCATCCCAAAGTTGATTTTTGAGTTTTAAAAGCCAAATCTCATACTTCTAAGCCTCTGATCTCACCACTTATATCTTAAATCATTATGATATGCCTAGCTATGAGAGAAGGAGCTAGTGGATGTGGTAACTTGCGAGTGAAGCAAGGGAAAATGAATAATCAATGAGGATCATTGATGATTATGTGAGATGTGGAGGATGGTGGTGGAAGTGCTTGTTATGCCATGGGCCGAAAGGCCGTATTTGTTAATGAGATGGCTGGTTATGGATTTAACCGTGATGCCAATGGGCTGGTTATGGATTTAACCGTGAGCCGGAATGGCTGTGTATGATATGAATATTGGCTGGTTCTGGACTGAACCGTGAGCCGGATGGCTGATATGGATGTTGATCCATGGATGAGAATTCATGCATGTTTATGCTGAATTATTGATAATTGTGATTTGCACTTCCACTATCTGAGATACGAGTTTTCCTGGGTAGTAGAAGTGGCTAGCCACCACGTGCTCCAGGTTGAGACTTGATACTCTGTTGACCCTATGTCATAAGTGTGGCCGGGCACTGTGAAAGACCCGGATGAGCTCGCCCCCGTAAATATTCACCAGTGAAGGTGATGGATATAGATCATGATTATGATCAAGTTTATGTTGAGTATAACTCGAGTTGGGGATGCGTGACAGAGGGACAGTCCAATGGTTAGCTACCAGGACTTGTCGGGTTGGCTCTATAACTGACAGATGATATCATCAGCCACTAGGGACAGGCATTCATCATATGCATACTATATGAATTGTTTGGGATTGCCTATTTGACTGCATATTACTTGCTAATTGTCTAAATGCCTTACTTGTTCCTAATGGTATATTTCTTGCTTGATATAACTGTGTTTGCTGCATTATACTCCTGCTGGTGGTTGGGAGGTTTGAAGGAATTGGAAAGGGAAGTATTAGTTAGACTGAAGTATCTTTAGTCAGATGCCCTTTATGGTTTAGTTTGTTTATAAGCTTTGATATTATTTTGGAGGAAGTTCTAGGATTGCCTTCGGCTTTCCTCTATTATTATGTATTATATATGTGGAAGCTGTTACCATGCTGGGGACCTCTGGTTCTCACCCATGCGGATTTTGTGGTTTTCAGATGCAGGACGTGAGGTTTCCCGCTGAGGCATGCTGGAGACTTCTAGATTTGCGAAGATCCTTTGTTCTCGGGGCTATGTTTTGGTTTATATGTTTTGTTTAGATACTTTTATCTCCATTAAATAATACAAACTGTGATGACTCCTCTTATGGGAGATTTTGGAGAATAGGTCTTATGTTTTTGTGTCCCTTTGGGTTTCCTTTGGGGTTTTCCTTATTTTTATCATATGTATATATTGCTATGCTCGGACCGGTTATCTTCGCAGCCGGATCTTGAGTCTTGATATTCCTGTTTTTGACACTCCTTTGTATATATATATAATTTCGCGTTGGTTTATCCTTATTCGTTACGTTATCGATCGGAGTGTTGCGCTTTCGAGTTGCGGTTTTTGTTTACCCCTTTTTCTACAAAGGCTCCTAGTTATAATCAATCATTCATTCTACTATATGTACTAAATTTTTATTTTAGAGGTCGTAATACCTTGCCATCTCTGAATTATGACTTAAGCATAAGACTCTGTATGGTAGGGTGTTACACAAACCATCATAGAATATATCCAGGATGGTCCATTCTGAAAGCATGTCAGAAGGACACTTTTTGGTCAGTTGCTTGTATCTCTCCCAAGCTTCATAGAGGGATTCACCTTCTTTTTGTCTGAAGGTTTGAACATCCACTCTAAGCTTACTCAGCTTTTGAGGAGGAAAGAACTTGGCTAAGAAAGCCGTGACCAGCTTATCCCAAGAGTTCAGACTATCTTTAGGTTGAGAGCCCAACCATACTCTAGCTCTGTCTCTTACAGCAAAAGGGAAAAGCATAAGCCTGTAGACCTCGGGATCAACCCCAATGGTCTTAACAGTATCACAGATCTGCGAGAATTCAGTTAAGAACTGAAAAGGATCTTCTGATGGAAGTCCATAAAACTTACAATTCTGTTGCATCAGAGAAACTAATTGAGGCTTTAGCTCAAAATTGTTTGCTCCAATGGCAGGGATTGAGATGCTTTTTCCATGAAAGTTGGAATTTGGTGTAGTAAAGTCACCAAGCATCTTCCTTGCATTGTTGTTGTTTTTGGCCATGTCTCCTTTTTCGAGATTTTCTGTAAGGTTTTTTCTAGATTGTTGTGCTTTAACTTCTCTTAGCTTCTTCTTCAGAGTCCTTTCAGGTTTAGGATCTGCTTCAACAAGAATGTCCTTGTCCTTGCTCCTGCTCATATGAAAAAGAAGAAAACAAAAAAGAAGGGGAATCCTCTATGTCACAGTATAGAGATTCATTTATGTGAGTAGAAGAAGAAAAGAATAAAAGAAGGAAAATTCAAACACAGAGAGGGAAGAAAAGAGGGTTCGAATTGAGTAGAAGAGAAGTGTTAGTAGATAAATAAATAAATAGAAGGAGATGAGAGAGAGGAGTTTTCGAAAATTGTTTTTGAAAAATGGTTGGTGATTTTTCAAAAATTAGAGATAGAAAAGTAGTTCGGTGGTTTTGAAAAAGATAAGAAACAAACAAAAGTCAATTTGTTGGTTGAAAAAGATTTGAAAATCAATTTTGAAAAGATAAGAAGTTAGAAAAGATTTTGAAATTGATTTTGAAAAAGATATGATTTGAAAAAGATATGATTAAAAAGATATGACTGAAAAGATATTTTGAAAAAGATTTGAAAAGGAAATTAAAAAGATTTGATTTTTGAAATTAAAATTGATTACTTGACTAACAAGAAACTAAAAGATATGATTCTAGAATTTAAAGATTGAACCTATCTTAACAAGAAAGTAACAAACTTTAAATTTTTGAATCAACCACATTAATTGTTAGTAAAGTTTTTGAAAATTATGAAATAAAATTAAGAAAAAGATTTTGAAAATCAATTTTTAAAATTTTTGGAAATAAAAAAATGAAAAAGATTTGATTTTTGAAAAAGATTTTGAAAAGATAGGATTTTTGAATTTGAAATCTTGACTTGACTAACAAGAAACAACTTATTTTAAAATTTTTTGACTAAGTCAACCCAAAGATTTCGAAATATATGAGTAAAATAAGGAAAAGATATTTTTTATTTTTGAATTTTAATGAGGAGAGAGAAAAACAACTAATGACTCAAAACATGAAAATTTTGAATCAAAACCAATAATGCATGCAAGAACACTCTGAATGTCAAGATGAACACCAAGAACACTTTGAAGATCAAGATGAACATCAAGACTTATTTTTGAAAAATTTTCAAGAAAAGAAAAATATGCAAGACACCAAACTTAGAAATTTTTCATGCTTAGACACTAAGGATTCACGAATGCATATGAGAAACAAGAAAATACACAAAACAATAAAATGGAAAGATCAAACAAGAAGACTTGTCAAGAACAACTTGAAGATTATGAAGAATGAAATGCATGAAATTTTCGAAAAATGCACAAATTTTTAAAACATGCAATTGACACCAAACTTAAAAATTGACACTAGACTCAAACAAAAGACACAAAATATTTTTGGTTTTTATGATTTTATTAATTTTTTTGGATTTTTCGAAAATTATTTTGGAAAAACAAAAAAGAAGAAAAAATTTTGAAAGATTTTTGAAAACTTTTTGAAAATAAAATAATGGTTAAAACAAGAAGAAAATTACCTAATCTGACCAACAAGATGAACCGTCAGTTGTCCAAACTCAAACAATCCTCGGCAACGGCGCCAAAAACTTGGTGCACGAAATTGTGATCTCAATGGTGCCAACAACTTGGTACGCACAATTGTAATATCACTCTTCTTCACAACTTCGCACAACTAACCAGCAAGTGCACTGGGTCGTCCAAGTAATAAACCTTACGTGAGTAAAGGTTGATCCCACGGAGATTGTCGGCTTGAAGCAAGCTACGGTCACCTTGTAAATCTCAGTCAGGCGGATTCAAATGGTTATAGAGTTTTAATAATTAAAAGATAAATAGAACGTAAAATAAAGATAGAGATACTTATGTAAATAATTGGTGGAAATTTCAGATAAGTGTATGGAGATGCTTTATCCCTCTTGAATCTATGCTTTCCTACTGCCTCCACCCAATCCTTCATACTCCTTTCTATGGCAAGCTGTATGTAGGGCGTCACCGTTGTCAATGGCTATTTTCCATCCTCTCAATGAAAAAGGTCCTCTACGGTTTCCCCCATGGCTAATCCGCTGTTGGTTCTCGATCGTGTAGTAATAGGATTTACTATCCTTTTGCATCTGTCACCACGCCCTACAGTCACGAGTTTGAAGCTCATCACAGTCATCCCATCCCAGATCCTACTCGGAATACCACAGACAAGGTTTAGACTTTCTAGATCTAAAGAAAGCTGCCAATGGATTCTGGCTTATACCACGAAGACTCTGATCTCATGGAATGGAAGCCTCTATTGTCAGGAGAGGCAACCATGCGTCGTGGACTAGAAATCCAAGAGATACACAGTCTAGCGTTTTCTGGTAGAACAGAAGTGTTTGTCAGACACGCGTTCATAAGTGAGAATGGTGATGAGTGTCACAGATCATCACATCCATCAGGTTGAAGTGCGAATGAATATCTTAGAATGAGAATAAGCATGAATTGAATAGAAAACAATAGTAATTGTATTAATACTCGAGGAACAGCAGAGCTCCACACCCTTAAACTATGGTGTGTAGAAACTCCACCGTTGAAAGTACATAAGTGATAGAGGTCCAAGCATGGCCGTGAGGCAAGCCCCCAATGTCTAAGATTGCATAAACTAATCAAAGATAGATACCCAGATCCAAATACAATAGTAAAAATTTCTATTTATACAAAACTAGTTACTAGGGTTTACAGAAATAAGTAAATGATGCATAAAATCTATTTTCGGGCCCACTTGGTGTGTGCTTAGGCTGAGCATTGAAGCTTTCACGTGTAGAGGTCTTCCTTGGAGTTGAACGCCAGTTTGTAACTTGTCTATGGTGTTTGACTCTGTTTTGTAACTTGTTTATGGCGTTTAACGCCAAAATAGGGCAGAAAGCTGGCGTTAAACGCCAGTTTGCATCATCTAAACTTGAGCAAAGTATGGACTATTATGTATTGATGGAAACCCTGGATGTCTACTTTCCAATGCAATTGAGAGCGCGCCATTTGGACTTCTGTAGCTCCAAAAATTTCATTTCAAGTGCAGGGAGGTCAGAATCTAACAGCATCAGCAGTCCTTTTTCAGCCTCTGAATCAGATTTTTGCTCAGGTCCCTCAATTTCAGCCAGAAAATACCTGAAATCACAGAAAAATACACAAACTCATAGTAAAGTCCAGAAATGTGAATTTTGCTTAAAAACTAATAAAAATATACTAAAAAGTGAATAAAACATACTAAAAACTATCTAAAAATAATGACAAAAAGTGTATAAATTATCCGCTCATCACATTGCACTGCGTATCTGAACCAGGATACATCTGTGTGTCATTCCTCTTTCTCTTCTCTGTTTTTGGTTCTACATAATAGGAGACAAAAGTAATTAATCTCCTATTTATTCTATCCTTTTATACTTCGCTACATCATATATTGGTTGTATCTCTGTTTTGGCTCTTAACTTATCTAGAGACAAATACAAAATATCTCTAATCTTCTATTCAAGATAACTCAACAGAATCCAAGTTTGAAAGCAAATTAAAAGAGGCCAAGATTCAATTTTCCATTCTCTTAGCCACTGATAACCATCAATTGGAATCAGAGATTGGTCTCAAAGAGATCAAGTTTTGTAACTTGGAGAAAAGATCTTGATGGCGAACAACATTGGTTCTAACACAGTGGCTTACACACTAACAGAAGGACAATCCAACAACAGACCTCCATTCTTCAATAGGAAAAACTACAACTACTAGAAAGATAATCATGAATTGTCCTTAAATTCCTACCAAAATTGGCGCTGATGGTGTTGTCACTCCCAAAACTGAAGCAGAATGGAATGAAGATGACAAGAAAAATGTGGAACTCAATGCCAAGGCAGTTAACGTGCTTAACTGTGAAATCAGCTTCGAGGAATACCGGAAGGTTTCAAGATACAAAATATTAAAGAAAATATGGGATAAGCTCCAAGTCACACATGAGGGTACCACACAAGTAAAAGAAACTAGGATTGACATGATGAGCAAAGAGTATGAGATATTCTCTATGAAGAATAGAGAATAAATTGATGACATGTTTGAAAGATTCTCTATCATAATTAATAGCTTGGATGCTATGGGGATTACTCATTCTGAACAGGTGCTAGTGAGGAAGGTCTTGAGAAGCTTGACAAAAAAGTGAAAAACTAAAGTTACTGTTATCTCTAAAAGCAGTAACCTAAGTTAAATGATCTATGATGAGTTGAGAGAAAAATTATTAGCATATGAAATCACTCACATAAAATATGATACAAAAAAGAAAGGAGTAAATCTTAAATCTTGCATTGAATCATTGGATCATGAATCCAGTGACTGTTTATTAGATGACGAGTTTTTGTTTTTTGCTAGAAAACTTAGAAGGATGATGAGACTCAAAGGAAGAAGTAGGGAAGGAAGCTCAAAAGAACCAAAGAAGGACTCAAGTAAGGTCATCTGCCATAATTACAGAGAAGCTGGACACTACAAATATGAGTGTCCGAAGCTGAAGAAAGAAGATAAGTCTCGGAAGGACAAGAAGAAAGGACTTATGGCTTCTTGGGAAGATCTAAAAAATGACTCTGATGAGGATGATGAATCTGACCGCAACTCTCAAGCATGCTTGATGGCAAACCACAGCCATCCTAATGAGGTAATTTTTATTTGAACCTTCTAATGAAGAATTTCATCTTATGATTGATGACCTTAATGAGAAAATAAAAAAATTTCTGAATCAATTCCATGAACTTGAATCTAAAAATGATATCCTGAAGGCTAAAAATGCTTTTCTCAAAGATAAATTAAGAGAAGCCGAAATCAATGTTGATCTTATTGAAAAAAACAAGCAGCTTAAATCTAAATTAAAAATTTTTTATGAAAAGCATTTTGTTTTTCCCTATTGGAATTACATTGAAGAAAATGAATGGTTGCATAATGAGGTTAAGAGTTTAAAACAAGACTTATCAAAATTTGATCAAAATTATGAAAATTTGGACAAATTGGTAGCTAGTTGATGAGCGGATAATTTATACGCTTTTTGGCATTGTTTTCATATAGTTTTTAGTATGGTTTAGTTAGTTTTTAGTATATTTTTATTAGTTTTTAAGAAAAATTCACATTTCTGGACTCTACTATGAGTTTTTGTGTTTTTCTATGATTTCAGGTATTTTCTGGCTGAAATTGAGGGACCTGAGCAAAAATCTGATTCAGAGGCTGATAAAGGACTGTTGATGCTGTTGGATTCTGACCTCCCTGGACTCGAAATGGAATTTTTGGAGCTACAGAAGTCCAAATGCCACGCTCTCAACTGAGTTGGAAATTAGACATCCAGGGCTTTCCAGAAATATATAATAGTTTATACTTTGCTTGAGTTTAGATTACGCAAACTGGCATTTAACGCCAGCTTTCTGCCCTATTCTGGCGTTAAACGCCAGAAACAAGTTACAAAGCAGAGTCAAATGCCAGAAACAGGTTACAAACTGGCATTCAACTCCAAGGAAGACCTCTACAGGTGAAAACTTCAATGCTCAGTCTAAGCACACACCAAGTGGGCCCGGAAGTTGATTTCTGCATCATTTACTTATTTCTGTAAACCCTAGTAACTAGTTTAGTATAAATAGAACTTTTTACTATTGTACTAGTGGTCTTTTTCCCTATTTTTGAATTCATATGTCATTTCGGGAGGCTGGCCATTCGACCATGCCTAGACCTTGTTCTTATGTATTTTCAACGGTGGAGTTTCTACACACCATAGATTAAGGTGTGAAGCTCTGCTGTTCCTTGAGTATTAATGCAAAGTACTACTATTTTCTATCCAATTCATGCTTATTCTTATTCTAAAATATTCATTCACACATAAGAACATGATGAGTGTGATGATTATGTGACACTCATCACTATTTTCACTTATGAACGCGTGATTGACAACCACTTCCATTCTACATGAAAACAAGCTTGAATGTGTATCTCTTGGATTCATGGTCCATGCATTTGATTGCCTCTCCTGACAACAGAGCCTTCAATTTCTTATGATCAGAGTCTTCGTGGTATAAGCTAGAATCAATTGGCAGCATTCTTGAGATTCGGAAAGTCTAAACCTTGTTTGTGGTATTCCGAGTAGGATCTGGGATGGGATGAATGTGACGAGCTTCAAACTCGTGACTGTAGGGCATGGTGACAGACGCAAAAGGATAGTAAATCCTATTCCTACACGATCGAGAACCGATAGATGATTAGCCCTACATAACCCGTAGTTAGACCATTTTCACTGAGAGGATGGACGGTAGCCATTGACAACGGTGATCCCCCTACAAACAGCTTGCCATGGAAAGGAGTACGAAGGATTGGATGAAGGCAGTAGGAAAGTAGAGATTCAAAAGGAATGAGGCATCTCCATACACTTATCTGAAATTCCCACCAATGAATTACATAAGTATCTCTATCTTTATTTTACGTTTTATTTATCTTTTAATTATTAAAAATCCATAACCATTTTAATCCGCCTGACTGAGATTTACAAGATGATCATAGCTTGCTTCAGGCTGACAATCTCCGTGGGATCGACCCTTACTCACGTAAGGTTTATTACTTGGACGACCCAGTGCACTTGCTGGTTAGTTGTGTGAAGTTGTGAGGAAGAGTTGAGATTACAATTGTGCATACCAAGTTGTTGGTGCCATTGTGTATTACAATTTCGTGCACCACTAGTCAAAGACCTCTTTTTGAAAAATCTAGGTTAGGGTATTGTGAAAAATATGAATCTGTTCTAAAAAATTCTCAATTTGAAAATGTGGCCTCAACCTCCAAAGATAAAAGAGTTCAAAACCTTAATCACCTTAAAAATTCAGCAAGCAATAAATTATGTCATATATATAATCAGAATGGTCATTTTCATATTCAATGTTTCATTATTGAAAGAAAAATTGGTGATAAAGTTTACAAAGTAATTGGCAAATACAATGCACTTGGACAACCAAGAGGGTTTAACATTAAAGGATCTAAAATGATTTGGATACCTAAGGCCATTTAAGAGTTTTGTGCAGGTTTACCTAGCATCGAAGAAGAAGAATGACATGTGGTACTTGGATAGTGGATGCTCTAGGAGCATGACCGGAAAGTCCACATTTTTCATCAAGCTTTACAAATATGATGGAGGTTTTGTGACTTTCGATGACAATGAGAAAGGAAAGATAATGGCCATAGGTAAAGTGGGAAAATTTTTTTCTACATTTATTAATGTTGTATTTTTAGTTGTTGGATTGAAACACAATCTTCTAAGAATTAGCCAATTGTGTGCTAGCATGTTTCAAATTTCTAAACTTGTGAAAAGGAACTTGGTTAGGGGTCTTTATAAAATAAAATTTAACAAAGACATCACTTGTGATGCTTGTCAATTGGGTAAACAAACCAAAAATTCTTTTAAACCCAAGGATGACATCTCTACCAAAAGACTATTGGAAATGATACATATTGATCTTTTTGGTCCTACTAGGACTCAAAGTCTAGGTGGTAAACATTATGGGTTAGTGGTGGTTGATGACTTTAGCAAGTTTGGATGGGTTCTTTTCTTGGCTCATAAAAATGATGCTTTTCTCACTTTTTCAACTCTATGCAAGAAGATTCAAAATGAAAAAGAATTAAAAATAACTTTCATAAGAAGTGAACATGGAAAAGAGTTTGAAAAATCAAGACTTTGAAACATTTTATAATGAATTTAGTATTTCACTTAAATTTTGATGTCCTAGAACACCTCAATAAAATGGAGTTGTTGAAAGGAGAAATAGAAACCTTCAAGAAATGGCTAGGGTAATAATTTGTGAAAATGAAATTTCAAAATTCCTTTAGGTTGAGGCTGTAAACACAACTCTTACATTTTGAACCGAACCATCACTCAAAAAGTCTTAATGAAAACCCCATCTGAGCTTTGGAAAGGAGTACCACCCAATCTTAACTACTTTCATGTTTTTGCACTACATGAAATTATTAGAATAGCGACTGATTTAGCGACCGATATAGAATTTCTAGGACCAGAAAAAATTGGTCGCTAAGTTGGTCACTAAATTATATTTTGCGACCCACAAAATCGGTCACTAATAGCAACCGAATTAGCGACTGATAAGTTTATTATACAACCAGAATAAAGTTGGTTGCTAAATCGGTCACTATTTTTTAATTTAGTGATCGAATTAGCAACCAAAACAAGAGAAAAAACGACTTTAGGATTTTCGGTCACAAAACCGGTCACTATTTTTTAATTTAGTGACCGATTTTGCAACCGATAGAGAAATAGGGTGAAAATTTGTTTGGTCGCTAAGGCAATGGTCATAAAATTGGTTGCTAATTGTTAAGATGGTGACCAATTTTAACGAGTTAAGTTATTCATGAATTATTTTTACCTTTAGTCTAGATTGTGGATCATAAATTTGATGTATTTAGGAATTTTCAATATTTTAAATTCTATATTTCTATGTATACATTGTGAATGTTTTTGGTATTTATTTGAAAAGTTAATCTATGTTTGATTCCTTTTATATTTTGTAAAAATATAATTATTTATGAAATTAAATTTTAATAGTGGTAAATGTGAAATCAGTAAAAATCTATAATTATAAAATTAGAAATAGTGGCCGCTTTAGTGACCAATTTAGTTTTCTAGTTAAGGAATTAGCGACCAATTTAGCCACCGATTTTATATTTTCAAATTAGGCATCGGCGACCGATTTAGCGACCAATTTCATCGGTGACTTATTCAGCGACCAAAAGGTTGGTCGCCATTTAGCGATCGATGTACTCAACGACCGATTTAGTGTAGAAAAATTTAGTCACCATTTAGCGGCCGATTATGTTAACGACCGATACTCTTTGATAAGGTTTTGTTGGCCTTGTTAAAAAATCGGTCGCTAAAATCAGTCGCTAACAGGTCGCTATTTTCTAATTAGCTACCAAGGTTTTAGCGACCACCAGAATTGGTTGCTAAATCGGTCGCTATTCTGGTAATTTCTTGTAGTGTTGGATGCAAATATTTTGTTTTAAATACTAAAATAACCTTTAAAAATTTGATCTAAAATATTATGGTGTCTTTGTTGGTTATTCAACCACTAGTAAAGCATACAGAGTTTACCTCAAGGAATATAGAATAATAGAGGAGTCCATACATGTCACCTTTTGTGATTCTAACACCATTTTAAGTGTTATTGAAGAAAATGATGTAAGAATTGAAATTGAATCTAGATTTAAAAGGATTCATGATCAAGACAAATCTAAACCTTCTTTGGAAAAAGTTGTTCCTATTTTTGCAGATCAAAATGAAGGAGACAATTCTGTTCTGTCTCCTACTGAAGCAAAAAATTTTGGAAATATGAACATTGCAAATCCAAATCATTCCCAACCTGAGATTAATTCACCAAATCCCAGAGAATGGAAGTTCTTGAAAAACTATCCACATAAATTTATTATTGGAGATCCCTCTCATAGAGTTACGACTAGATCCTTAAGTAGAAAGAGAGCTAAATTTAATAATCTTGCTCTCATATCACAAGTGGAAACCTAAAATGTGAAGGAAGCCCTTGATGATCCCTCTTGGATAAAGGCTATGGAGGAAGAACTAGTCCAATTTGAAAAGAATAAGGTTTGGACTCTTGTGCCTTATCCAAATGGTAAGAAGGTAACATGTACAAAATAGATCTTTAGAAATAAATTGGGTGAGGATGGTAGTGTTGTAAGAAACAAAGCTAGACTAGTAGCTCAAGGGTATAATCAAGAGGAAAGAATTGACTTTGATGAGTCATTTGTTCTGGTAGCTAGAATGGAAGCAATAAGATTATTGCTTGCCTATGCTACCCATAAAGGGTTTAAACTCTTTCAAATGGATGTTAAGTGTGTCTTTTTGAATGACTTTATTGATAGAGAAGTATATGTAGCTCAATCTCCCAGTTTTAAAAATAAAGACTTTCTAAACCATGTTTTTAAACTCTCTAAAGCACTTTATGATTTGAGACAAATTCCAAGAGTTTGGTATGAAAGACTTAATTCTTTCTTGTTGAAAAATAATTTTCAAAGAGAAACTATGGATACCACTCTTTTCATTAAAGAATCTAATGATCATTTCATACTTGTTCAAGTTTATGTGGATGATATTGTGTTTGAATCGGCTAATGAAACCTTGTGTGATGAATTTGGAAAATTAATGACTAGTGAGCTTGATATGAGTATGATGGGAGAACTCACATTCTTTCTAGGACTCCAAATAAAAAAAACTCCTAGTGAAATTTTTGTGCACTAAGGTAAATATGCCAAGGAGTTAGTAAATAAATTTGGATTAGAAAATTCCAAACCAATGAGCACACCTATGCATCCAAATTTCAAACTTGAAAAGGATGAAAATGGAAAAGATGTAGATGAAACAAGGTATAAAGGCATGATAGGATCACTCATGTATCCAACATCCTCTAGACCGGATATTGTTCATAGTGTGGGTGTGTGTTCTAGATTTCAATCTCATCCAAAAGAATAACATCTTTCTGGTCTAAAAAGGATCATTAGATACATCAATGACACCACTAATTTTGGTCTTTGGTATCCTAAAACTGATGAATTTTGTATAGTTGGGTATTGTGATGTAGATTTTGCCAGAGATCATGTAGATAGAAGAAGCACTTTAGGAATTTGTTGTTTTCTTGGACAGTCTTTGAATGTGTGGTGAAGCAAGAAGCAAGCTGCTATTGCTTTATCCACTGTTGAGGCAAAATATATAGCAGCTTTCTCTTGTTGTCCTCAAGTAATTTGGCTTCAAACACAACCTGCAAATTAGAAATTACAAGTCAAAAGTATCCCTTTGTTATGTGACAACTTGAGTGAAATTAATATTTCTGAAAATCCTATTTTATACCTAAGAACTAAGTACATTAAAGTAAGATTTCATTCCATAAGAGAACATATGAAAAATAGGTACTATTGACATATAATTTGTGAAATTTGAGGATGAATTGGCTGATATTTTTACAAAACCTCTATGTGAAGATAGATTTTGTAAATTGAGAACTGCTCTTGAAATGGTTGATGATGAGTTTTTGAACTAAACTTGTTTAATATGGGTTCTAGTTATTTTTGTCTCTTAGATTGCCAGAAGACAAACTGGCAGATGATGAATCCGTCTAAGTTCCCTGAAGATCTCAAAGTGCTTTGTTGATTTTAATTAACCTGGAATTGAACCAAATCTTTGGTGGTCCATTGTGTTTCCTTAAAACCACCACTGAGCCCAAGAGCAAGATACTCTGTTACATGAAGTGGGCCTCATTATTTGTTTTTATCACAAAAAAGGGAGTATGAGATTTTAGTTTATTTATTCTTTTAATTTTTTCTCAGGTCAAGTTAGTTTCAACGTTTTTCAAAAAACTTCCTATATGACTTGTTATTTCAAAACTGTCAACTTTGATTTTAAAATTTCAAAGGATTGTTGAAGCATTTAAGGCAATTATTGATTATTAACCTCTCATCTTCCATTACTCCACCACCTTCACTTTCTCTTTCTTCTTCACATTCTTTATTTCATCATGAGAAAGAAGATCGCTACTCGAAGACAAATTGGAACCATCAGACCTCTACAGAATCCACCATCCAAAATGCAATCCCATACCCATATTTATATACACTCACATTCATCCTCCTCTCACTCCTCTCAACCTCCCGAGTCAATGGCAAGAACCAAAACCGCTAATCCAAGGCCTTCATCGACTCCTCAAGTGGCTGGCTCCTCCAAAGCTAGAGTGGCGAATGGCAAACGGCCTATGACAGATGAGAAACCTCTATCTTCTCCATATCCTTTCTTAACGTCTCGTCCTCCAAGATACGCTGTGTAACACCCTAAGTTGTAAAGCAGAAGTGGCGAGATATTATGACCTCTACAAGAAAAGACTTACAAAAAATATAGTTGAAAAGAATTTTATAACTAGGAGCCTTAAAAAAGAAGTTAAGCAAAAACGAAATAGAAAATTGTGTCATACTCGTACGAATAAGCGTAAAATAGATAAGGAAGATCAAAACAAGGCTAAAAAAACATAATACATAGATCAGAGTTCCAAAACACAGATAACAAGCTCTAGATTAGATCTGCGAAGCTAAGGCCGGCCAGAGTATATAATTATATATAAAACCCAAAATAAAACTTAAACTACAAGATAAATGCCTATTTATCCAAGGTAACCTCTAGGAGGGACAAACATAAAATATATACAAAGGATATGTATGGAATGAGAATTGGAGGTTTTCAGCATGATAAAGATACCCACATAGTTAATATAAAAGGTCTCGGGAAAGCCAGAGGCATTCCTAGAACTCTGACACTCAGATTTCAGCATAAAGATTCAACTAAACATAAAGTTAAGTAAGTTATTTAAGGTATTCAAGTTCTAAATCTAACTTTAACCTAACTCTTCACTTTCTGTTTCCTCCACACCTCGAAATCACCAGTGGAACAATCCCCCCTCACACCTCTGCCTAGAGGGGTCTGTCAGAAAACATACACATACAATTCAAGCAAGGAAAACACACACAGAGGTGCAATTATGTCGGTTTTATAGCCAACCCAACATGTCCTGGTAGTTAACCATTGGACAATCCCTCTGTGCGTGTATCCCCAAGCTAAAAAATAATATCCATGGAGTCAAAATCCAAGCTCAATAGTATTCCATGGAGTTAAACTCAAAGCTCAAAAATATTTCATCAAGTCAAACTCCAAGCTCAAATATAATATTTAAAATCCATATATATATGCATGTCCATAGGGGAACTTGGGGAGTTAAAGTGCCCGGTCACATCCTGCGACAGAGGGTCAACAAATAATCTCAATGTCATTATCTTTCATAAAAAATTCATACTCAAAACATAATCGTTTTCTTAATAACTCAAAATCAAATCATAAAATCCATAAAACCAAATCTTTCTAAATAACCACTTCAAAAGAATCCTCCAATTTTCATAAAAATTTTGGCAGCATCTCCTCTAAAACTCATACTTCTGCCACCCTTCAAGGGTCCCAACCACCAAACCAAACACCTCTCAGTCATTCAAATCATTTCTAGTAATAAATTATTTCAGAATCAAACCAATTCCAATAACAAATTATTTACAAAAACCGGACCACACATCATATACTATATACACAATCCATCAATAATTCATTCAGTTCATTCCTATCTTAAGGTCTTCTAGCCTAAGTTTTCACATGACATTAAACATTAACTACAAGAAACCAAAACCATACCTTGTCTGATTCTTCCTAAGCTCGGAACACCTTAAAAACCTCTCCTTTCACAGGCTCCACGCCCCCCAATTACCAATTTCGCAAGCTTAATCACCTGGATTCCGTTCTAAATCGCCCAATCGAACTTCAAATCAACCATAACACAATATAAAAATTCACACAATATCACTATAATTATCATAGAGTTTACCCATTCAATAATTCACAAGGGTTCAACAATTTTTTACGTTACCCACAGATCTATTAGACAAAACTAAGTGATTTTCCATTGCTAGAGTTCACCTAAACCATCAAAATCATTCTATTCTCAATACCCAAACTCAAAATTCACGAAATTGAGGAGGAGATGAACTGGGCAAGAAATGCCAATTGCTTACCACTTTGTTCATACAGAATTGAAGAGAATTCCGAGACAAACACGTGGCCGCTGATGGCTAGTCAATCGAAACTCTGGATTGAAAGTTACGTGGAATTGAAGTACTTGAAGAGGGTTTGGGATTTTCCTTCCCAATTCTCTCTTCTACAACGTGACTCCAAGGCAAAAATGAAAGAAAGAAAGAAAGCCCCTTTGGTGTTTAATAGGTTGGGCTTTCGGTTTGGTTTGGATCTGGTCCAACCAATTTGGCCCGTTGGACAATTTTGGGACAAAATCATTAAAATTAATGTCAAAATTCATATTTTTAATATTTATACTCCTTTAAATTATAAAAATTTATTTTTCCTAATTTTTTTGAATCATAATTAATTTATTAGCTAATTATTTATTAATTTTGCGAGGTTTACATCTTACCCACCTAATTAAGAATTTCGCCCCTAAAATTCATATTCAGTTACCTGAAAATAGGTGCGGGTAGTCTTTTCTCATTCTGGCTCAAGTTCCCAAGTGTGTTCCTCAATTCCAGCTTGACCTCAAACAAATTTTACTAACAAGACGTCCTTTTTGTGTAATCGCTTAATACTGGTATCGTCAATTCAAACCGGAGTCACTTGAAGCCCCAGATCTTCTTTCAATTGAATTGACTTAGGTTCTAAAATGTGGCTAGCATCAGAAGTGTATTTTCGAAGCTGCAACATGTGAAACATGTCTTGCAGGTTCGAAAGATGCGGTGGTAGAGCTATTCGATACGCCACCGGCCCAATTCTCTTTAGGATCTGAAATGGACCGATATAATGAGGATTTAATTTCTTTGCTTTGATCGCTTTACCCACTCCTATTGTTGGAATAACTCCTAGGAATACATGGTCCCCATTATCAAATTCTAATGGTTTCTATCTCTGATCGGCGAAGTTCTTCTGGCGACTATGAGCAATAAGCATTCTGTTGCAGATTTTCTTAAACTGTTCGATAATTTCAGCTACTAACTCAGGCCCTAGCACACTTTTTTCCCCAGCTTCATACCAGCATAGCAGAGATTGGCACTTTCTCCCATACAGAGCCTCATATGGAGCCATTCCGATGCTTGTATGGTAACTATTATTGTACCCAAACGCCACTAGCGGCATATAACAATCCCAGCTCGCTAGTTGATCCAGCACATAAGCTCTCAACATATCTTCCAGGGTTTGTATTGTCCTCTCCAATTGACCATCGGTTTGGGGATGGTGCGCAGTACTTAGACTCAATTGAGTTCCAAACGCTTTCTGAAAGGCTCCCCAAAATCATGAAGTGAAACAAGGATCTCTATCAAAAACTATGGTTGTGGGCACAATATGTAGCTTATAATCTCCTTGATATATAGACGGGCTAAATCCTCTAAGGTACAACTCAGTCAGATAGGAAAAAAGTGTGCAAACTTTGTCAACCGATCCACAATCACTCATACTGCGTCAAATCCTGTTCGAGTCCTCGGCAATCCAGACACAAAGTCCATTGCAATATTTTTCCATTTTCAATACGGAATTTCTAAAGATTGTAATGTTTCGGATTGTCTCTGGTGTTCAATCTTTACATTCTGACAAGTCAAACATTTTGAAACATGCAACGCCATATCATTCTTTATTTTTGGCCAACAAAAGATCGTCTTTAGATCATGGTACATCTTGGTACTTCCCAAGTGGATAGAGAATCCGCTCATATACGCCTCCTTCAAGATATCTTGACGTAAATTCCCAATATTTGGCACACAAATCCTACCCTTTTCCCTCCATATCCGTCTCCGTCCCACGAAACTCCCCATCGCTTTCCCTTCTTGATTGTTGGCAACATCTTCTGTAACATCTGATCGTCTTGTTGAGCTTTTAAAATTTTGGACTTGAAGTCACTAGAGATCTGCAGTTGGTTCAGGTATATACGCTGATTAAATTCTCTGACACCCAGTCTCAAATCCCCAAACTTGCTCACCAGCTCCTCTTTCTTAATCATCATCCAAGCGACCGTCAATGACTTCCGACTCAAGACATCCGATACAACGTTCACCTTCCCTGGGTGGTAACTTAACTCAAAGTTGTAATCCTTCAGTAACTCCATCGACCTCCTTTGCCGCATGTTGATCTTTTTTTATCAAAGAGATACTTGAGACTCTTGTGATCAGAGAAGACTTGAAATTTCACTCCGTACATGTAATGCCTCCAAATCTCCAATGCAAATACAACTGCCGTCAATTCCAAGTCATGAGTTGGGTAAATCATCTAATGAGGTCTCAGCTGATGCAATGCGTAAACTACCACATCCCGGTGTTACATCAACACACACCCCAAACCTTTCAACGAAGCATCGTAATACACTTCAAAAGGCTCGTTAGGTTTAGGTAACACAAGCACAGATGATGTAGTCAGTTACTGCTTCAAAGCTTGAAAGCTCTCCTCACATTCTGATGTCCATACAAATGGCGCATCCTTTCGAGTTAACTTTGTCAAAGGCAATGTAATTCACGAAAAGCCCTTGATAAACATCCAATAATATCTTGCCAAACCTAAGAAGATTCTAATCTCTGTCACTGATGTAGGTTGTCCCCAATCCATTTCTGCCTCAACTTTAGAAGGATCCACCGCTATTACTTGCTTACTCACTACGTGACCCAGAAATTTGATCTGAATCTTCCAAAATTTATATTTAGAAAGTTTAGCGTATAACTTCCTCTCTTTCAGAATGTGCAACATGATCAGCAAGTGTTCCATGTACTCCTCCTCCGTCATAGAGTAGATTAAAATATCATCAATGAAAACAATGATGGTGCACGAAATTGCAATCACACTTTTGCAATCTCGCACAACTAACCAGCAAGTGCACTGGGTCGTCCAAGTAATACCTTACGTGAGTAAGGGTCGATCCCACGGAGATTGTCGGCTTGAAGCAAGCTATGGTTATCTTGTAACTCTTAGTCAGGATATCAATAATTATCAGGGTTGATTGTAAAAAGTAAAAGAACATGAAATAAGTACTTGTTTTGCAGTAATGGAGAATAGGTTGACGTTTTGGAGATGCTCTATCTTCTGAATCTCTACTTTCCTACTGTCTTCTTCTTCATGCACGCAAGGCTCATTCCATGGCAAGCTGTATGTAGGGTTTCACCGTTGTCAATGGCTACCTCCCATCCTCTCAGTGAAAATGTTCAACGCGCTCTGTCACAGCACGGCTATTCATCTGTCGGTTCTCAATCAGGTCGGAATAGAATCTAGTGATTCTTTTGCGTCTGTCACTAACGCCCAGCCCTCAGGAGTTTGAAGCTCGTCACAATCTTTCAATCCTTGAATCCTACTCAGAATACCACAGACAAGGTTTAGACCTTCCGGATTCTCTTGAATGCCGCCACCAATTCTAGCTTATACCACGAAGATTATGATTAAAGAATCCAAGAGATATTCACTCAATCTAAAGTAGAACGAAGGTGGTTGTCAGGCACACGTTCATAAGCGAGAATGATGATGAGTGTCACGGATCATCACATTCATCAAGTTGAAGAGCAAGTGAATTCTTAGAATAGAAGCAAGTGTGATTGAATGAAAAACAGTAGTAATTGCATTAATCCATCAAGACACAGCAGAGCTCCTCACCCCCAACCATGGGGTTTAGAGACTTATGCTGTAGAAGATACATTGAGAAATGTGTAAAGTGTCATGAGGTGTCGATACAATGTCAAAAGATCCTATTAATAGTGAACTAGTAACCTAGGGTATACATAAATGAGTAAATGACGTAAAAATCCACTTCCGGGGTCCACTTAGTGTGTGCTTGGGCTGAGCATTGAAGCTTTCATGTGTAGAGACTTTTTTTGGAGTTAAACGCCAGCTTTTATGCCAGTTTGGGCGTTTAACTCCAATTTTTATGCCAGTTCCGGCGTTAAACGCTGGGAATTCTGAAGCTGATTTGCAACGCCGGTTTGGGCCATCAAATCTCGGGCAAAGTATAGACTATTATACATTGCTGGAAAGCCCAGGATGTCTACTTTCCAACTCCATTCAGAGCGCGCCAATTGGGGTTCTGTAGCTCCAGAAAATCCACTTCGAGTGCAGGGAGGTCAGAATCCAACAGCATCTGTAGTCCTTTTCAGCCTCTGAATCAGATTTTTGCTCAGGACCCTCAATTTCAGCCAGAAAATACCTGAAATCTCAGAAAAACACACAAGCTCATAGTAAAGTCCAGAAAAGTGAATTTTAACCAAAAACTAATAAAAATATAATAAAAACTAACTAAAATATGCTAAAAACATACTAAAAACAATGCCAAAAAGCGTATAAATTATCCGCTCATTACAACACCAAACTTAAATTGTTGCTTGTCCCCAAGCAACTGAAAATCGAGATAGAATAAAAAGAAGAGAATATACTATAGACTCCAAAATATCAAAGAAACTTAGCTCCAATTAGATGAGCGGGACTACTGGCTTTTTGCTTCTGAACAGTTTTGGCATCTCACTTTATCCTTTGAAGTCTAGAATGATTGGCATCCATAGGAACTCAGAACTCAGATAGTGTTATTGATTCTCCTAGTTAAGTATGATGATTCTTGAACATAGCTACTTTATGAGTCTTGGCTGTGGCCCAAAGCACTCTGTCTTCCAGTATTACCACCGGATACATACATGCCACAGACACATACTTGGGTGAACCTTTTCAGATTGTGACTCAGCTTTGCTAGAGTCCCCAATTAGAGGTGTCTAGGGTTCTTAAGCACACTCTTTTTGCCTTGGATCACAACTTTATTATTTATTTATTATTTTATATATATATATATATATGTATAATTTTTTTTTGAATTTTGTATTCACTGCTTTTTCTTGCTTCAAGAATCAATTTGATGATTTTTCAGATCCTCAATAACAGTTCTCCTTTTCCATCATTCTTTCAAGAGCCAACAATTTTAACATTCTTAAAACAACAAATTCAAAAGACATATGCACTATTCAAGCATTCATTCACGAAACAAAAAGTATTGTCACCACATCAAACTAATTCAACTAGTTACAGAGATGGATTCGAAATCCTGTACTTCTTGTTCTTTTGTGATTAAAGCATTTTTCATTTAAGAGAGGTGATGGATTCATAGGACATTCATAGCTTTAAGACATGAACCTTAAATTTTATTAATCATGAATTAAGAACAAGACTCAAAAATAGATATAAGATAAGACTAATAGTAATAGAAAACAAAAATTCAAATAGGCTCCTAATGATAGAGGTTATCACAGAGTTAGGACTCAACAACCTTGATTTTGAGAAGTGGATGCTCCCTCAACTTGAGGGCAGAACTTTTGGCGTTTCAACTCTTGAAGTTCACGCCCCTGCTTCTCTTGTTCCTTCAGCAATTTACAGAGCATGCAGTTCTGATTCTGCTGTTCTTCCTTAAGTTGTTCCATAGTTTCTTACAACTTGGTGATAGATGCTTCTAGGCTGGCCCAGTAGTCAATTTCAGGAAATTCAGGGAGGAACTCCTGCGCCCTCTTTTTGATAGAGTTGTCTTGCATTTGTCCTTCCATTGACTTCTTGGTGATTGGATGTTCAATTGGTATGAATTCATCTACTCCCATCTTCACCCCAGCCTCTTTATAGAGCAAGGAGATCAAGCTTGGGTAAGCCAGTTTGGCTTCAGTGGAATTCTTGTTTGCAATTGTGTAGATCTCACAAGCAATCAGATGATGAACCTCCACTTCTCTTCCAAGCATAATGCAATGAATCATCACTGCTCTCTTGATAGTAACCTCAGAACGGTTGCTAGTGGGCAATATGGAACGCCCAATAAAGTCTAGCCAGCCTCTTGCAATTGGTTTGAGGTCTCCCCTCTTGAGTTGGTTTGGGACACCTTTTGAATTGGTTATCCACTTAGTTCCAGGGAGGCAAATGTCCTCTAGAACTTGATCCAACCCCTTATCTGCTCTCACCATTCTCCTATTAAAGGATTCAGGATCATCTTGCAGTTGAGGCAATTTGAAGACCTCTCTTATTTTGTCCAGATGGAAGTAGATAACTTTCCCTCTGACCATGGTTCTGTAAGTATGGAAAGCAGTTCCAGTCATTCTCTGCTTATCTGTCAGCCACAGATTTGAGTAGAATTCCTGAACCATATTTCTTCCAACCTTTATCTCAGGATTGGTTAGAACTTCCCATCCTCTGTTTCGAATTTGCTCTTGGATCCCCGGATATTCATATTCTTTTAGATCGAATTTGACTTCCGGGATCACTGACCTCAGACCCATTATTTTGTGATAATGGTCTTCATGTTCTTTGGTTAAGAACTTCTCTTGATTCCAAAGACTCTTTGGATTATTCTCTTTCTTGCCTCTTAAATTGGTTTGTTTTCCCTTAGGAGCCATGATCTTGATGAATCTTGGCTTAGTGATCACGGAAAAGCACACCAAACTTAGAGGTTTGCTTGTCCTCAAGCAAAAGAAAGGAAAGAGGGGAGAGAGGAGGAGAGCAAATTCGAATGGTGGGGAAAAAGGGATAGCCGAACATGTATTTATAAGGGAGGGGGAGAGATTTCGAAAATTTTGAAGGAGATTTGAGAAGATATGGAAAGAATTTGACAAATATTTGAGTTTTTGAAGAAGATTTGGGAAAGATTTAAGAGAGATTTGAGGAATAATTTTATTTTTTGAAAATCTGAGGGTGAATAATGAAAGTTTGAAATGTGTTTATGTAGAAAATTATGGATCAAAACAGGAAAGTTTGAAAAATTTTAATTAGAAAGCAAAATCTCTGTCCCCCACCTTTCTGGCGTTAAACGCCTAGAATGGTATCCATTCTGGCATTTAACGCCCAAATGTTGGCCATTGTAGGCGTTTAACGCCCAGCCAGGTACCTTGGCTGGCGTTAAACGCCAGAATTTCCTTCATCACTGGGCGTTTTGCTAAACGCACAGGATGCTGCACACCTGGCGTTAAACGCCCAGAATGGTGCCCATTCTGGCGTTTACCGCCCAAAATGGCACCTTTACTGGCGTTAAACACCCAGAATGGTGCCCATTCTGGCGTTTAACGCCTAAAGGACCCCTTACTGGCTTTTTTTGCCAGCAAGCTCTTTTTCTCTGCTTTTTGCACTGAATCCTTCTGTAACTCTGTGAATTCCTTCAATTTTGATAATTGCCCTTTGAGAATATGTATCAAACTTTGATTAAACAAAACAGATGACCTGCTAATGACTGGGTTGCCTCCCAGCAAGCGCTTCTTTATTGTCTTTAGCTGGACTTTCACTGAGAATCATTCAAGCCTCAGTTTTGAGCATTCCTGCTCAAAATTGCTTTCAAGATAATGCTTGATCCTCTGTCCATTAACAATGAACTTTTTGTCAGAATCAGTATCCTGAAGCTCAACATATCCATATGGTGATACTCCTGTAATCACATACGGACCAATCCACCGGGATTTAAGTTTTCTTGGGAACAGTCTGAGCCTAGAGTTGAAGAGTAGAACTTTTTGTCCTAGCTCAAAGACTCTGGATGACAATTTCTTGTCATGCCACTTCTTTGCCTTTTCCTTATAAATCTTTGCATTTTCAAAGGCACTAAGTCTAAATTCATCTAGCTCATTTAGCTGGAGCAATCTTTTTTCACCAGCTAACTTAGCATCCAGGTTTAGGAATCTGGTTGCCCAATAGGCTTTATGTTCCAGTTCCACAGGCAGATGACAGGCCTTGCCATACACAAGTTGGTATGGAGAGGTTCCTATTGGAGTCTTGAATGCTGTTCTGTATGCCCACAGAGCATCATCCAAGCTCTTTGCCCAATCCTTTCTACGGGAAATTACAGTCCGTTCTAGGATTCTTTTTAGCTCTCTGTTAGAGACTTCAGCATGCCCGTTTGTCTGTGGATGATACAGGGTTGCCACTTTGTGACTAATTCTATATCGGACCATAGTAGAGTAGAGCTGTTTATTGCATAAATGAGTACCCCCATCACTGATTAGGACTCTGGGAACACCAAATCTGCTGAAGATATATTTCTGGAGGAATTTCAGCACGGTCTTAGTATCATTAGTGGGTGTAGAAATTGCTTCTACCCACTTAGATACATAGTCCACTGCCACCAGAATGTAAGTGTTTGAGTGTGATGGTGGGAACAGACCCATGAAGTCAATCCCCCATACATCAAACAATTCAATCTCTAAGATCCCTTGTTGAGGCATGGCGTATCTGTGAGGTAAGTTACCAGCTCTTTGGCAGCTGTCACAGTTACGCACAAACTCTCGGGCATCTCTATAGAGAGTAGGCCAGTAGAAGTCACATTGGAGGACCTTAGTGGCTGTTCGCTCACTTCCAAAATGTCCCCCATACTGTGATCCATGGCAGTGCCATAGGATTTTTTGTGCTTCCTCTCTGGGTACACATCTGTGGATCATTCCGTCTGCACATCTCTTAAAGAGATATGGCTCATCCCATAGGTAGTACTTGGCATCTGAAATTAATTTCTTTCTTTGCACCCTGCTGTACTCCTGGGGTATGAACCTCACAGCTTTGTAATTTGCAATATCTGCAAACCATGGAGCTTCCTGAATGGCAAAGAGTTGCTCATCTGAGAAAGTCTCAGAGATCTCAGTAGAAGGGAAGGACGCCCCAGCTACTGGTTCTATTCGGGACAGATGATCAGCTACTTGGTTCTCTGTCCCTTTTCTGTCTCTTATTTCTATATCAAACTCTTGCAGAAGCAACACCCATCTTATGAGCCTGGGTTTTGAATCCTGCTTTGTGAGTAAGTACTTATGAGCAGCATGGTCAGTGTACACAATCACCTTTGATCCCACTAGATAGGATCTAAACTTGTCAATGGCATAGACCACTGCAAGTAACTCTTTTTCTATGGTTGTGTAATTCTTCTGTGCATCATTTAGAACACGGCTGGCATAATAAATGACGTGCAGAAGCTTGTTATGCCTCTGTCCCAACATTGCACCAATGGCATGGTCACTGGCATCACACATTAGTTCGAATGGCAATGTCCAGTCTGGTGCAGAGATGACTGGTGCTGTGACAAGCTTGGCTTTCAGGGTCTCAAATTCCTGCAGACACTATGTGTCAAACACAAATGGTGTGTCGGCAGCTAGCAGGTTGCTCAGAGGTTTAGCAATTTTCGAAAAATCCTTTATAAACCTTCTGTAGAATCCTGCATGTCCCAGAAAGCTTCTGATTTCCTTAACATTGGCAGGTGGTGGTAATTTTTCAATTACCTCTACCTTTGCCTTATCCACCTCTATTCCCTTGCTTGAAATTTTTGTGCCCAAGGACAATTCCTTCAGTCACCATAAAGTGACATTTCTCCCAGTTTAAAAGCAGGTTAGTCTCTTGGCACCTTTTCAGGACAAGTGCTAGGTGGTTAAGACAGGAGCTGAATGAGTCTCTATATACTGAGAAGTCATCCATGAAGACTTCCAGGAATTTCTCCACCATATCAGAGAAGATGGATAGCATGCATCTCTGAAAGGTTGCAGGAGCATTACATAGACCAAAAGGCATCCTCCTGTAGGCAAACACGCCAGAAGGGCAGGTGAATGCTATTTTCTCTTGGTCTTGAGGATCTACTGCAATTTGGTTGTAACCTGAATAGCCATCCAAAAAGCAGTAATAATCATGACCAGCTAGTCTTTCTACCATTTGGTCTATGAATGGTAAAGGAAAATGATCCTTTCTGGTGGCTGTATTGAGCCTTCTGTAGTCAATACACATATGCCACCCTGTAACTGTTCTTGTAGGAGCCAGTTCAGTTTTTTCATTGTGAACCACTGGCATGCCTCCCTTCTTGGGGACAACTTGGACAGGGCTCACCCAGGGGCTATCAGAAATAGGATAAATAATTCCAGCCTCTAGTAATTTAGTGACCTCTTTCTGCACCACCTCCTTCATGGCTGGATTTAGCCGCCTTTGTGGTTGAACCACTGGTTTGGCATTATCCTCCAATAGGATCTTGTGCATACATCTTGTTGGGCTAATGCCCTTAAGATCACTTATGGACCACCCAAGAGCTGTCTTGTATGTCCTTAGCACTTGAATCAGTACTTCCTCTTCCTGTGGATTTAAAGCAGAGCTTATGATCACTGGAAACGTGTCACCCTCTCCCAGAAATGCATACTTCAAGGATGGTGGTAGTGGTTTGAGCTCAGGTTTGGGAGGCTTATCCTCCTCCTGAGGAATTTTCAAAAATTCTTTTGTTTCCTCTGGTTCTTCCTGATCAGGCTGAACATCCTTGAATATGTCCTCTAGCTCTGATTCTAGACTTTCAGTCATATTGATCTCTTCCACCAAAGAGTCAATAATGTCAGCCCATGCAGTCATTTGGTGTGTCTGGGTGCTGCATAGCTTTTACAGCATTCAACTTGAACTCATCCTCATTGACTCTTAGGGTTACTTCCCCTTTTTTGTACATCAATGAGAGTTCATCCAGTTGCTAGGAAAGGTCTTCCTAGAATGAGAGTTGCACTCCTCCATTTCCAGCACTACAAAGTCAGTTGGAAAGGCGAATGGCCCAACCTTGACAATCATGTCCTCAATTATGCCTGATGGATATTTAATGGAGCCATCAGCAAGTTGGAGGCATATCCGGGTTGGTTTGACTTCTTCAGTCAACCCAAGCTTTCTGATAGTTGATGTAGGTATTAGATTGATACTTGCTCCAAGGTCACACAGGGCTGTCTTGGTGCAAGCACCTTCTAATGTGCATGGTATCATAAAGCTTCCTGGATCTTGAAGCTTTTCTGGTATGCTTTTCAGAATGACTGCACTGCATTCTTCAGTGAGAAACACTTTTTCAGTTTCTCTCCAATCCTTCTTATGACTTAAGATCTCTTTCATGAACTTAGCATAAGAAGGTATTTGCTCAAGTGCCTCTGTAAACGGAATCTTTATTTCAAGAGTCCTTAAATAGTCTGCAAAGCGGGCAAATTGCTTATCCTGTTCCGCTTGGCGGTGTTTCTGAGGATAAGGTATCTTGGTTTTATATTCATCAACCTTAGTTGCTGCAGGTTTATTCCTTACAGAGGTGGTTGGAGAAGCCTTTTTAGAGGGGTTACTATCAGCACTCTCAGGTGTCTGATTCCCCATTGGCGTTTGAACGCTAGGATTGGGTGAAGATTGGGCGTTTAACACCAACGTTTCCCCTTTTTCTGGCATTTGAACGCTAGAACTGGGCAGGGAATGGGCGTTTAACGCCAGCTTTTCCCCCCTTTCTGGCGTTTAGACGCCAAGAGTATTCCTCTCTGGGCTCTTACTGTCCTCAGAGGGATTTTGGACAGTGGTTTGGTTATCCTCTGTCGATTGTTCCTTTATTGGCTTCTTGCTACTTTGAGCAGTGTTATTCAATGTCTTCCCACTCCTCAGTTGAACTGTTTGGCATTCTTCTGTTATCTGTTTAGATAACTGCTGTTTTACCTGATTCAACTGTGATTCTATGTTCTTGTTAGCAATTTTAATTTCTTGGAGCATCTCTTTAAATTCTGCTAACTGTTTTGTCATCAGGTGTAATTGCTGACTAAGCTCAACCATCTGTTCTTGAGGATTAGGATCAGTGGCTACTGCCATAACTTCTTCTTTTGTAGAGAACTCATTGCTAGAGTACAAATATTGATTTCTAGCAACAGTATCTATAAGCTCTTGAGCCTCTTCTATCGTCTTCCTCATATGTATAGATCCACCAGATGAGTGGTCTAGAGACATCTGAGATTTTTCTGTAAGCCTATAGTAGAAGATGTCTAACTGTACCCACTTTGAAAACATTTTAGAGGGGCATTTTCTTAGCATACCTTTATACCTCTCCCAGGCATTATAAAGGGATTCATTATCCTCTTGTTTAAAGCCTTGGATGTCCAGCCTTAGCTGTGTCATCCTTTTTGGAGGGTAAAATTGATTCAGGAATTTGTCTGATAACTGTTTCCATGTCTTTATGCTTGCTGTAGGTTGGTTATTCAACCACCTCTTAGCTTGATCTTTTACAGCAAATGGAAACAGTAATAGTCTGTAGACATCCTGATCCACCTCTTTATCACGTACTGTGTCAGCAATTTGTAAGAATTGTGCCAGAAACTCAGTAGGTTCTTCCTGTGGAAGACCAGAATACTGGCAATTTTGCTGCACCATGATAATGAGTTAAGGATTTAGCTCAAAGCTGCTTGCTTTAATGGGAGGTATACAGATGCTACTCCCATATGCAGCTGTAATGGGGTTAGCATATGACCCCAGAGTCCTTCTGGACTGCTCAATTCCACTTAGGTCCATGATGGAGAAAGGGAATATGATATGAATTCACAAGTAAAGTAAAATATTTTTTTTTTGACCGAAAAAATAAAATAAAACAAAAGGAAAACAAAATAAATTTTCGAAAACTAAAAGAAAATAAGATCAAACAAAATTGAAAACTAAATCAATTAGGTAATTAAAAAAGATTTTGGAATTAGCAATTGAAAAGATATGATTGAAAATTATTTTAAAAAAGATTTGGTTTTTTTTAAATGAGGAAAGAGAAAAACAACAAAATGACACCAAACTTAAAATTTTTAGAAAATCAGACACAAATTTTCGAAAACTTAAAGGAAAACACAAAGAAGACACCAAACTTAGAATTTTTAAGGATCAAGAAAGGACTAAGGATATGCAAATTTGAAAAATAAAAGAAAACAAAAGCATGCAATTGACACCAAACTTAAAATCTGAAACTAAACTCAAATAAAAGACTCTAAACCAACAAAAAATAAAATAGTCCTAATCTAAGCAAAAAGATAAACCGTCAGTTGTCCAAACTCGAACAATCCCCGGCAACGGTGCCAAAAACTTGGTGCACGAAATTGCAATCACACTTTTGCAATCCCGCACAACTAACCAGCAAGTGCACTGGGTCGTCCAAGTAATACCTTACGTGAGTAAGGGTCGATCCGACGGAGATTGTCGGCTTGAAGCAAGCTATGGTTATCTTGTAACTCTTAGTCAGGATATTAATAATTATCAGGGTTGATTGTAAAAAGTAAAAGAACATGAAATAAGTACTTGTTTTGCAGTAATGGAGAACAGGTTGAGGTTTTGGAGATGCTCTATCTTCTGAATCTCTGCTTTCCTACTGTCTTCTTCTTCATGCACGCAAGGCTCATTCCATGGCAAGCTGTATGTAGGGTTTCACCGTTGTCAATGGCTACCTCCCATCCTCTCAGTGAAAATGTTCAACGCGCTCTGTCACAGCACGGCTATTCATCTGTCGGTTCTCAATCAGGTCGGAATAGAATCCAGTGATTCTTTTGCGTCTGTCACTAACACCCAGCCCTCATGAGTATGAAGCTCGTCACAATCATTCAATCCTTGAATCCTACTCAGAATACCACAGACAAGGTTTAGACCTTCCAGATTCTCTTGAATGCCGCCATCAATTCTAGCTTATACCACGAAGATTCTGATTAAAGAATCCAAGAGATATTCACTCAATCTAAAGTAGAATGGACGTAGTTGTCAGGCACACGTTCATAAGTGAGAATGATGATGAGTGTCACGGATCATCACATTCATCAAGTTGAAGAGCAAGTGAATTCTTAGAATAGAAGCAAGTGTGATTGAATGAAAAACAGTAGTAATTGCATTAATCCATCAAGACACAGCAGAGCTCCTCACCCCCAACCATGGGGTTTAGAGACTCATGCTGTAGAAGATACAATGAGAAACGTATAAAGTGTCATGAGGTGTCGATACAATGTCAAAAGTTCCTATTAATAGTGAACTAGTAACCTAGGGTATACATAAATGAGTAAATGACGTAAAAATCCACTTCCGGGGTCCACTTAGTGTGTGCTTGGGCTGAGCATTGAAGCTTTCATGTGTAGAGACTTTTTCTGGAGTTAAACGCCAGCTTTTATGCCAGTTTGGGCGTTTAACTCCAATTTTTATGCCAGTTCCGGCGTTAAACGCTGGGAATTCTGAAGCTGATTTGCAACGCCGGTTTGGGCCATCGAATCTCGGGCAAAGTATGAACTATTATACATTGCTGGAAAGCCCAGGATGTCTACTTTCCAACGCCGTTGAGAGCGCGCCAATTGGGTATCTGTAGCTCCAGAAAATCCACTTTGAGTGCAGGGAGGTCAGAATACAACAGCATCTGCAGTCCTTTTCAGCCTCTGAATCAGATTTTTGCTCAGGACCCTCAATTTCAGCCAGAAAATACCTGAAATCTCAGAAAAACACACAAACTCATAGTAAAGTCCAGAAAAGTGAATTTTAACTAAAAACTAATAAAAATATAATAAAAACTAACTAAAATATACTAAAAACATACTAAAAACAATGCCAAAAAACGTATAAATTATCCGCTCATCAAATGACAAATCCATCCAGGAAAGGACGAAGTATCCGGTTCATATAGTCCATGAACACAGCAGGGGAATTGGTTAACCAAAATGACATCACAGTGTATTCATAGTGATCATATTGAGTTCTGAAAGCGGTTTTCGAGATATCTTCATCTCTCATTCTTATCTGGTGATAACCATACCTTAAGTCAACCTTGGAAAAGATATTGTCTCTAATGAGCGGATATTTTATACGCTTTTTGGCATCATTTTCATATAGTTTTTAGCATGTTTTGTTTAGTTTTTATTAAGTTTTCATAGATTTTAGTGTTAAATTCACATTTTTGGATTCTACTATGAGTTTGTATGTTTTTGTGCAATTTCAGGTATTTTCTGGCTGAAATTAAGGAGTTGGAGCAAAAGTCTGATTCAGAGACAGAGAAAGCACTACATATGCTATCTAGATCTGACCTCTTTGCACTCGGAAGAGCTTTTCTGGAGCTACAGAAGTCCAAATGGAGCATTCTCAATGGCCATGGAAAGCAGACTTCCAGAGCTGTCCAAAAATGTATAATAGTTTATAATTTTTAGCAGATTAGAAGGCCCGAAACTAGCGTCCAACGCTAGCCTCCTGCCTCCTTCCAGGCATCCAAAGCCCAAAGAGCAGAGACCAGCATCAAAACACCCAGAAGGGACCCCCAAGCCAGCGGTCAACGCCCTAGAGGCCTTATAGCACGTGGATCTCATCAAAACGCAGTCCAAACACTCATCAAGTGGGCCCCAAAAGTGGATTTTATAACTTAAAATACTGTTTTACCCTTCTTATGTAATCCTTAGTCATTAGTTTAGTATTTAAGAGATATTTTATAGAACCTTTAGTAGAGGAACCCATCATCTACCATATTTTCATTTCTTACATTGTATTTTCTATCAATATGAGTTTTTAAACCTCCTAGGTTGAGAGGAGGTGCCCTGCTGAGTTTTATGGATTAATAAAAGTATTACTGTTTTTCTTTAATCTGTGTTCGACTCTCTGTTCTAAGATGTATATTCGATCTTCATCAATATGAATGCGTTGAACTGGCATAAGGTTATATTAATACATTCTACATGGGTTCAGAGTGCGTCTTTCATCGGACAATGATGAAACACCAGCTTGATTGTACATTTCTTTGACGGCTAATCCACGACTTTGTTGGGGACTTCTGGTGCACGAAATTGCAATCACACTTTTGCAATCCCGCACAACTAACCAGCAAGTGCACTGGGTCGTCCAAGTAATACCTTACGTGAGTAAGGGTCGATCCCACGGAGATTGTCGGCTTGAAGCAAGCTATGGTTATCTTGTAACTCTTAGTCAGGATATCAATAATTATCAGGGTTGATTGTAAAAAGTAAAAGAACATGAAATAAGTACTTGTGTTGCAGTAATGGAGAACAGGTTGAGGTTTTGGAGATGCTCTATCTTCTGAATCTCTGCTTTCCTACTGTCTTCTTCTTCATGCACGCAAGGCTTATTCCATGGCAAGCTGTATGTAGGGTTTCACCGTTGTCAATGGCTACCTCCCATCCTCTCAGTGAAAATGTTCAACGCACTCTGTCACAGCACGGCTATTCATCTGTCGGTTCTCAATCAGGTCAGAATAGAATCCAGTGATTCTTTTGCGTCTGTCACTAACGCCCAGCCCTCAGGAGTTTGAAGCTCGTCACAGTCATTCAATCCTTGAATCCTACTCAGAATACCACAGACAAGGTTTAGACCTTCCTGATTCTCTTGAATGCCGCCATCAATTCTAGCTTATACCACGAAGATTCTGATTAAAGAATCCAAGAGATATTCACTCAATCTAAAGTAGAACGGAGGTGGTTGTCAGGCACACGTTCATAAGCAAGAATGATGATGAGTGTCACGGATCATCACATTCATCAAGTTGAAGAACAAGTGAATTCTTAGAATAGAAGCAAGCGTGATTGAATGAAAAACAGTAGTAATTGCATTAATCCATCAAGACACAGCAGAGCTCCTCACCCCCAACCATGGGGTTTAGAGACTCATGCTGTAGAAGATACAATGAAAAACGTGTAAAGTGTCATGAGGTATAGATACAATATCAAAAGTTCCTATTAATAGTGAACTAGTAACCTAGGGTATGCAGAAATGAGTAAATGACGTAAAAATCCACTTCCGGGGTCCACTTAGTGTGTGCTTGGGCTGAGCATTGAAGCTTTCATGTGTAGAGACTTTTTCTGGAGTTAAACGCCAGCTTTTATGCCAGTTTGGGCGTTTAACTCCAATTTTTATGCCAGTTCCGGCGTTAAACGCTGGGAATTCTGAAGCTGATTTGCAACGCCGGTTTGGGCCATCAAATCTCGGGCAAAGTATGATCTATTATACATTGCTGGAAAGCCCAGGATGTCTACTTTCCAACGCCGTTGAGAGCGCGCCAATTGAGCTTTTGTAGCTCCAGAAAATCCACTTCGAGTGCAGGGAGGTCAGAATACAACAGCATCTGCAGTCCTTTTCAGCCTCTGAATCAGATTTTTGCTCAGGACCCTCAATTTCAGCCAGAAAATACCTGAAATCTCAAAAAAACATACAAACTCATAGTAAAGTCCAGAAAAGTGAATTTTAACTAAAAAATAATAAAAATATAATAAAAACTAACTAAAATATACTAAAAACATACTAAAAACAATGCCAAAAGCGTATAAATTATCTGCTCATCAACTTCTCAAGACACCAATTCAGCCGATTTATGGGGAGATAAGGGTCTTTGTGGTAAAGGCTAGAACCCAAAGGCACAGCATCCTCCGATCCAGAAGATTCGACCTTGTTTGTGGCATTTTGAGTACGATCATCAAGGAGAATGAACTTGATGCCAGGGCATTTTGGCCAATTTCACTGGCCTTTTCTTTACCTTTTTTAGATAGTTTCATACATTTTCTCAGGTAATAAGCAAGTTTTGGATGAATATACACTTACATCTTGATTCAAGCAAGCATTGTGAACTTTACATGATTTCATGAGAATAATGCATGAATTGAATGCCAATTTATATAGTGCAAGATCTTATGACCTAGAACAAAGCTTTGATGCACCTTGTTTGTTTGATTTCAGGACAAAGGAAGCATAGAAGAACCACGTTAGCAGCCATGTTAGTATCACTAACGTGGCCACTAACATGGAAAGGGAGCAAGCTTGCAACGTTAGTGGTATAGTTATCACCACTAACGCCCTCGAAAGCCATCACAACCCACATTAGTTGCCACGTTAGTTATATTAACGTGGAAACTAACGTGGAAAGAGAAGAAAGCTCCAACGTTAGTGGTGAAGTTAACACCACTAACATTGCAAAGGCCAAAAACATCCACGTTAAGAGCCACGTTAATGCCATTAACGTGAGCTCTAACGTGGAGAAATAGAGGATCGCCAACGTTAGTGACACTAACTTTGTCACTAACATTGGATCAGGCCAAGTTCACCTACGTTATTGGCCATATTAACGCCACTAACATAGGAGTTAATGTGGAGCAAGGAATAAGGAGCCAATGTTAGTGACACTAACTTTGTCACTAACGTTGGAGATGGCAACATACCCACGTTAGAAGCCACGTTAATGTAATTAATGTGAGAACTAACGTGGAAGAAGAGGCGTTTTGTAGCGTTAGTGACAAAGTTAGTGTCACTAACACCCTCGAGTCTTAGCATGCCTGCGTTAAGTGCCACGTTAGTTACACTAACGTGGATCATTAACGTGGGAGAAAGGGATAAGGAGCAGCGTTATTGGCAAAGTTAACGCCAATAACGCTAGCGAAGGATGGAAAGGCTAGGTTAGTGGTCACGTTAGTGCCACTAACATTGGAGTTAACATGGTCAAATAGGTTGGGACGTTAGTGACAAAGTTAGTGTCACTAACGTCTTCGAACTAGAATTCACACTTAACGTTAACACCATTAACATCTTGACTAACTGCATACCATGCCTGACTCACTCTCTTTCTGCAAGCAAAGCTGAGCCCACTGAGGACTATAACTGCTTCAACTAAAGATCAAAGGCCCATATCCAAGACTTGGAGAGCTAACTAGAAGATCAGAAGAGTAGTTTATATAGGAGTAGTTTTGAACCAGAAGGAAGCTTGGCATTATTGGGAGTTACACTCTGTATATTTATTTTTTCTGTAATTTCTAGATACTTCATAAACCCCAATTTTGTGGTTTATCTTGTGCTTATTTTGGGGGATTTTATCACCTTTTCTCACATTTATTCAATGGAATAGCATGGTTTTGTAATTCTCCCTAGATTTGTGCTTAAGTGTGAAAACATGCTTTTTAGGCCTTAAAATAGCTAATTTTAACTCACTTTAATTCCATTCAAATGAATGAATATGTTTGTTGAGTGGTTTCAGGTTTAGAAGGCAAAGATTAGATTGAAGAAATGAAGAAAAAGCATGCAAAGTGGGAGAACTCATGAAGAAATGAAGGAACCGTAAAGCTGTCAAGCCTGACCTCTTCGCACTCAATCAACCATAACTTGAGCTACATAGATCCAAACGAAGCAGTTCTAGTTGCGTTGGAAAGCTAACATCTGGGTCTTCGAAATGATATAAAATTTCTCATATGTTGCTTCTCGTTTAGGCGCGCACGTGCCATGTACGCGTGTGCATCGATGCTGCTCGTGGCCCACTAAAGTGAAATCGCCCCCAGCAATTTCTAGCTCATTTTGGGCCCAATCCAACTCATTTCTGATGCTATTGAACCCAAGAATTGAAGGGAGAATGAACTAAGTAGTCATAGTTTAGTTTTCATCATGTTTTAGGGTAGAATTCTAGATAGAGAGGCTCTCTCCTCTCTCTAGATTTAGGATAGAAATTAGGGTAAAGTTAGGTTAATCACTCTCAAATTTATCTTTCAATTCTTGTTTTGATTTCAACTCTCTTTATATTTTAGTGTTTTATTGTCTCAATCTTCTTAGTTTCTCTTGTTAATTTCTTGTTTTGCTCTCTTTTATGTTTATGAACAATTGTTGGATCTTATTTTTCTTTAATGCAATTTTATGTTTCTATGCTCTTCTATGTTTATCTTCATTGTTATTGTTGATTTCTTGCTTGTGATAGTTATGGGTTTTGCTAATTCTTGCATTTGATGATGTTTACTTTTCTTGCACCCTAGGTGTTGGTTAAAATGCTTTCACTAGTTTTTGAGTAGTTTCCTTTACTCTTGGTCTAGGCTAAGGGAATTAAGTGACCTTGAGTCATTGGGTCTCAATGAATTGGTGATTTGAGAACCCTTAGTGATCAACTTGATAGCCATTGACACTAGCCTACTACTAGGTTAATTAGTAGTGAGGTTAGACCTTATGGGTTGATGTTGATCAAGCCATTTGACATACCTCAAGCTTAGGAGTAGATTATACGTACTTAAAGCTTTTGGAGGTAGACTTAATGAGCTTGGTTCCTCATAATTATCAATATTTGGTTTGTAGACAAGGATGGTGATCTTAATTACCTATGTCTAGCCAAGAGTACCTTTCTATTTCTTTTGTTAGTTCATTTTTCATTTACTTTCTTGTTATTTACTTTTCTTGTCAAAATATAAAATCAAACCCCCTTGCATCCTCATAGCCAATAATTGAGCACTTCATTGCAATTCCTTGTGAGACGACCCGGAGTTCAAATACTTCGGTTAATTCTTATTTGGGGTTTGTTACTTGTGACAACCAAATTTAATTTAATGTAAGAGCTGCTTGTTGGTTTGGAGCTATGCTTACAACGAAATTCTTCTTTCTATAAGAGAAATTCCTAACCAACGCAAATCTCGCTATCAAATTAATGGCGCCATTGCTGGGGAGTTGCAATTGTGTTATGTTATGTGAATATGTTTGTATTTTGCTTGTTTGTTAGTTTTTGTTAGGTTTAGGACTTTGTTTCTCATTTTTGTTAGTATTTGTTTCTCTTTGCTACTATGAATTCTCACCACTTTGGCTATGAGTTTGGCTCAAATTATGTTGTAGGAAATGGGAGCTACAATGACAATATGCATCAAGGATGGAACAATCAAAGGTGGGAGGAGCCTCAAAGGATTGATCACCCTTCTTTGCAACAACAACCTCCGGTTTCTTTTGGGTATAATTCTAATCCTAATGCATATCAATCTAATGGATGTGGTGACCCTTATTGTGATTGTCAATAACCACTACCACATGCCTATGAACCACCTCCTCAATATGATTTTGAACCACCTTACTCACGAGTCCCTTTTCACCAAACACCTCCATATGACCCCAACCCATATTCACCATACCAACTACCTTTTGAACCATATGAACCACATGAAGAACCACCCCAATTCAACCCCCAATACCCTAAAAAACCACCACCTCCATACTATTACCAAGATGAACCACCTCCAATGTATGAGAACTCTCAACCACAAGATGAATCACCTCCCATATTTGAAAAAATCATGGCTCAGTTTGCTAACATTACCGCTACCTTGGACTCATGGGACTCATGCAACAAGCAAAGCACCTCCATGAATGAATGTGAGGAATTAACCGAAGAAAGGAGCATGAAGGAAATTTTAGAATCTCAACATGAGAACAAGGAGATGGGGTATGTCTTGCAACAAGTGGAGGAGGGAAGGATTGTTAATGAAGAAGAAGTGGTTGAACAAGAGGTGGATTCCAAGCTTAAGAACACTTCCACACCAAATGACATTGTTGATAATTTTGGTGAAGTTGTTGAACCTTCTTCCAATGAGCTTGAATTTGGTGTTGAGGAGGATAATGCACAACCTCCTAAGCATATAATGAATGATGAAGAACTAGAAGAAGGTGAGCAAATAACAACTCGTCCTCTTGAAGACGACCCCACACCAACACATGATCCCTTGGTATTTGAGGAATCTTCCCCTATTGTAATTAAGGTAGATGTTGAGGTGAGTTCTACATTACCTCCAAGTTGTGATGTGAATAGTAGGGAAGAGCTAGAAGAAGTTAGTGAAGAAGTGGTTGAATGTAAAAAAACTTTGTCAAGAGGGAGAGGTTGAAGTTGAAGAAGCTTGCCAAGAGGTGGATGTAATCAAGAAAGAGCAGAAGGGAGTAGACCTCGCATTGTCTAAGTGTGGGGAGGTCCCCCTGCCTAAGTCACCATCCTACACAACATTCAAGTGGATAAAATTCTTATCTCTAATTTTTACTTTCTCACTTGAATATGGTTTGATTGAAAATGATGGTCAACTTAGAACTCTTTGTGAAGTTAAGAGTGGGAGAGAGTTGTGTAGTGGTTGGACACATCACTCTAAGTTCATGATGGTTGCATGCTCGACATTAAATAGCAATGCTTGGTGTAGAACCAATTTGCATGGGTCTAGGAGAATGTTTGGATGCTTAATTGAGAATTCACAAGCCTTGTCACCCAAATTTAACTATGGTAGTCAACGGAAAGATGGGTGCAAGAACAAGGTTTGGGACCCTGGAATCCATTTCAACATTCAACACTCTTGGGGCCTTGCCATCTACCTAAGCTTACTTGAAGGCCTTGTGTGCCTAATTTGAGGTCCCGGTGGACATTGGAGATGCAAACATTGGTGGGGATTCCAAGACAAATTCAAGCATAAGCCACCATAGCAATAGCAAGGACTCCACCAAATGTCCAACTTAAGGACTTAAACTAAAGGTGCTAGGTGGGAGACACCCCACCATGGTAAACTCTTTCCACTCTCTTTTAGATTTGGGTAATAAGTGATTGGATTTGCCATTGTAGGTAGTTTTTGTTATTTTCTATACTCTTTTACATTTTGCTTTGATTGATTGGTTGTCTCTTAGTTTGTTTTGATTAGTTTAGTTGTTGTTGAATTGCATTTTGCTTGTAGTATAGGTTTTGTTTTTAGTGTATTTGAAAATTTTTCAAAAACCAAAAAGATTTGTTGTTAAATTTGAATTTTGGTTGCTTTAGAATGTTTGTAGGTTAGGAGAGTGTTATATTCTTTTTTTTATGCTTCTTTAAAAAAAATGGGACATCAGCAAGCAAGCACGCTATGCGCGTGCGCCGATGTAGTTTCACAACTCCTAGTACTAAAATCCGAGAGTTGTGCCCACTTTATGCCTACTTTGTGCCAGGCGATCCGCGCATAAGCACGCATGGCGCGCGCGCGCGGATTGTCCCTACTGAATCTGCACTTAAGCAAGCATGGCGCGCGCGTGCGGATTGTTCCTGCCGCATGCGCGCATAAGCATGCATGGCGCGCGCGCGCGGATTTGCACCCTGTTTTTCTCCTTCCTCCTTTCTCTTTCCTTCTTCTTTTCTTCTTCTTTCTTTCAATTTTTTTTATTTTTCTTTTTTCTCTTCTTCTTCTTTCTCTCTTGAAAAAAAAAATATATTTCTAAAAAAAATTTTAAAATAAATAAATAAATAAATAAATAAACTAATGTAAAAAAAATTTTGTATTCTTCCATTTTCTTTTATTGCATTTGCTTATTTTCATACATTGAATGTTATTTTGTTTTCATAACTTGTTCTTATTTTCCTTTCTAAGTTTCTTATTTTAATAATGCTGTTGAATGCTCTTACTCAATTGTTGAGAATTTCTTGGTCACTCTTGGTGCTTCATGACTTGTTTGGCATTAAATTTGCTCTACACACAAGATTAGTGCTTTAGTCCTTCCTGACTTGTGATCCCTTGTTTTTGTACCTCATCATCATTGAGTTAAGATGGGACCAATTGCTCTCATGCTTATCACTAATCTTGTTTGTGTCAATTGTTGATTAAGCTTGATGCAACATGCTCTTCATGTCATGTACCTATGCTTTGACTTTACTCTTGCATCAAGTATTAGTTGATATGCGTTAGCTTATATTGTCTTCTCACTTATATATTGTAGCTACCATATAGTGAGAACCTTACTTTTATTTGGCATTAGCCCCCGCCTATATTCTATTTTCTTTGATATCTTTGTTATAGGCTCAGTTTTTTTCTTTCTCTTTCCTTTTAGGTTGGCCACCAAGAAGGAAAGGAAAAGTTTCTAATGGGGCAACAAATAAGTTCATCCGCACAACCTTTTGAAGGAGCTCATCAATTGTAGCAACCCATCCACATTGTCCTTCTTTGCATGCACCGAGGACGGTGCAAATTTTTAAGTGCGGGGAGGTCGTCCGACCGATCTCCATGGGTAACAACTTCCTTTTTTAACACCAATTTTTCTTTGTTAGTTAGTTGTTGTATTGCATGATAGGTTGCATGTTAGTTATAATTTGTATATATTCTATCATTTCTTTTTATGTTGGGACTACTTGGTTAGGGTGATGATTTCTTTTCCAAGAAACTGTTTTTAGGGCACCTTACCAATTTGAAAAAAAAAATTGTTGAACTTGCTTGAAGAATTTATTTTGGAACATGGTTTTTGAGCTAAGAACACAAGCATGTGAGTTTTGAGCCTAATTGTGTGGTTACATCTTATAACCACTTATTTTCATGCTTGTGTGCATTATTCTCTTTCTATGATTGTAATCTTTGAATTGTTTGATTCTTTATGTCCATTATTCCATGTATTTATGCATTTATATGATTGAGGCCATCATTTCATTTAGCTCACTTACCCAAATAGCCTACCTTTCATCAACCATTGTTAGCCAAATTTAAGCCTATTTAGTTCCTTTTGTTCTTAATTTTAGCACATCACTATCCCTGAGTGAAAAATAATAAATGTCCCTTAATTTGGATCTTTGATTAGCTTAGGCTAGTGAGGGTGTGTATCAATTGGGTATGGGAAACTTGGGGCATTGGTTGAGGTAGAAGTGTATTTTGCATTTTTGTTGAAAATCATGGGATTGGGTACATGCTTATGCATTAAATATGTAAAACCATATGCATTGATATGTTTGTATATATTTAAAAAAAATGTAAAAAAAATGATAAAGAAAAAAAAAATATATATATATATGTATATATATAGAAAAAGAAAAAAAAAGAGAAAAAGAAATAAAAAGGGGACAAAAATGCCCCAAAGTACAGTTCAAAAAAAAAATCAATGCATATGGAATGTGAATTAAAGAGAATGCATGAGTATGTGAAAAAGTGGGAATCGTGGGTAGCTAGGTTGTGTATTAGAATTGTATAGGTTGTTATATGTGTTTGGTGAGAGCTTAGGTTAATCAAAGATTCAAATTCCAAGCTCACTTGACCATACGCATCCTACCTTAACCCTAGTCCCATTACAACCTATGAATAAGACCTCATGATGAATGTATGCATGCATTGAATAATTGTTGATTATTAGATGAAAAACAAATCATGGAAAGCATGATTAGAAGAGAATTGAGTGGATCGACCCTATATACTAGAGCGACTAGAGCGGATACACTTCTGGTGAGGGTTCGATGCTCAATTCCTTATTCCCGGCTTTCATGAGCTTTCTTCTTGCAAGTCTATTTGAACTTCATTTTGATATTTGAATTGGTAGGATGTATGAATCATCATATGATCTTAGCCCAACTTGTTCATACATGCTCTTAGGTATTGATTTACTTTTAACCAAGTACATAGAGTCATATTGCATTTAGTTGTATTCATATAGATAGGTGCATATAGTTTCTTTGCATTGAATAAATGTTCATACCCTTTTTTTGTCCTTCTTTATTCTTAGCATGAGGACATGCTTGGTTTAAGTGTGGGGAGATTTGATAAACCCCAATTTTGTGGTTTATCTTGTGCTTATTTTGGGGGATTTTATCACCTTTTCTCACATTTATTCAATGGAATAGCATGGTTTTGTAATTCTCCATAGATTTGTGCTTAAGTGTGAAAACATGCTTTTTAGGCCTTAAAATAGCTAATTTCAACTCACTTTAATTCCATTCAAATGAATGAATATGTTTGTTGAGTGGTTTCAGGTTTAGAAGGCAAAGATTAGATTGAAGAAATGAAGAAAAAGCATGCAAAGTGGGAGAACTCATGAAGAAATGAAGGAACCGTAAAGCTGTCAAGCCTGACCTCTTCGCACTCAATCAACCATGATCCAAATGAAGCAGTTCTAGTTGCGTTGGAAAGCTAACATCCGGGTCTTCGAAATGATATAAAATTTCTCATATATTGCTTTGCGTTTAGGGGCGCGCACGTGCCATGTACGCGTGCACGCCGATGCTGCTCGTGGCCCACTAAAGTGAAATCGCCCCTGGCGATTTCACGCTCATTTTGGGCCCAATCCAACTCATTTCTGATGCTATTGAACCCAAGGATTGAAGGGGGAATAAACCAAGTAGTCATAGTTTAGTTTTCATCATGTTTTAGGGTAGAATTATAGAGAGAGATGCTCTCTCCTCTCTCTAGATTTAGGATAGAAATTAGGGTAAAGTTAGGTTAATCACTCTCAAATTTATCTTTCAATTCTTGTTTTGAATTCAACTCTCTTTATATTTTAATGTTCTATTGTCTCAATCTTCTTAGTTTCTCTTGTTAATTTCTTGTTTTGCTCTCTTTTATGTTTATGAACAATTGTTGGATCTTATTTTTCTTTAATGCAATTTTATGTTTCTATGCTCTTCTATGTTTATCTTCATTGTTATTGTTGATTTCTTGCTTGTGATAGTTATGGGTTTTGCTAATTCTTGCATTTGATGATGTTTACTTTTCTTGCACTCTAGGTGTTGGTTAAAATGCTTTCACTAGTTTTTGAGTAGTTTCCTTTACTCTTGGTCTAGGCTAAGGGAATTGAGTGACCTTGAGTCATTGGGTCTCAATGAATTGGTGATTTGAGAACCCTTAGTGATCAACTTGATAGCCATTGACACTAGCCTACTACTAGGTTAATTAGTAGTGAGGTTAGACCTTATGGGTTGATGTTGATCAAGCCATTTGACGTACCTCAAGCTTAGGAGTAGATTATACGTACTTAAAGCTTTTAGAGGTAGACTTAATGAGCTTGGTTCCTCATAATTATCAATATTTGGTTTGTAGACAAGGATGGTGATCTCAATTACCTATGTCTAGCCAAGAGTACCTTTCTATTTCTTTTGTTAGTTCATTGTTCATTTACTTTCTTGTTATTTACTTTTCTTGTCAAAATATAAAATCAAACCCCCTTGCATCCTCATAGCCAATAATTGAGCACGTCATTGCAATTCCTTGTGAGACGACCCGGAGTTCAAATACTTCGGTTAATTCTTATTTGGGGTTTGTTACTTGTGACAACCAAATTTAATTTAATGTAAGAGCTGTTTGTTGGTTTGGAGCTATGCTTACAACGAAATTCTTCTTTCTATAAGAGAAATTCCTAACCAACGCAATTCTCGCTATCATTACTTTACAATGCACTTTTCTTTTACGCATTTCATTCCCAGAGCTTTGAACAACTAAACCCCTTTCATTGGGTTAGGGAGCTCTGTTGTAATTGGAGGGATCAATTATAGTTTTCATTCTTTTTCCTCTTTCTTTTCTCTTGATTTTGCTAGAAAGCTTTCAGTCTTCAACCAATTGGTTAGTTATCTTGGAAAAAAAATTCTCCATAATTGGATCTCCTCTGAGCCTTGGAAGAGGAATGAGGAGATCATGCTAGAAATACTTTCTCACATTGGATTAGGTTAGGGGTTGGATTGATATCGTGACATCTAATCCTACCAATACTTTGATCTATGAAGGTGTGTGGTATAATCAGTGACCAAACTTTATCTCTTCTCATGAGCAATTAAATAAAGGAATTGGGAAATTATTCAAGCTTAGAGAGATTCGGTTGCCAAGGAATTGGGATCCAATCACCTAAGATTGCCAAGGAGATCAATGAATGTATTGATTGAGGAAAAGATGAAGATAAATTTGATCTAGAGAATGCAACATCTCCTAAGCCCAATGAATTTCCCATCTCTGATCTTACCCATTCTCTTTACTTTTTGTTATTTACTTTCATGCTCATCTCCCCAATTCCCCATTTAAGTTTCTGCAAATTTATCTTTCTCACTCAATTTGGCTTAGCTTGACTAGAACACTCCTCTAATTAAAGTTGCTCAACCAATCAATCCCTGTGGGATTTGACCTCACTCTATTGTGAGTTTTTACTTGACGATAATTCGGTATACTTGCCGAAGGGAAATTTGTTGAGAGACAAGTTTTCGTGCATCAAAACTGCAGGAGCTTCACCCCCAATCAGAATGGATCCGCACTAACCCTCAGGTTCAGATCTAGAGGAGTATTGGCGGCTGCTCAAACCATCGTCAATTACATACAGCCTGTCATAGAAGAAATTGTTCACTATTGAAGAAAATAGTAATACTGGAGTTAATTCAGAAGGACAAAGCATCTTCAAGCCTTTACCAATTCCTCATCACCATGTACATTCATCTAGGTTTTAAGATTATCATTATAATTCCATCTTCCAAATCAAAATCAACAACTCTTCTATCTGCCTGACTAAGAGCTACAAGATATCCATAGCTTGCTTTAAACCACAATCCTCGTGGGATCGACCCTGACCCACTCAGGTATTACTTAGATGACCCAGTGCACTTGCTGGTTCAGTTGTACGAAGTGTGGGGATTCGCACAGTAGTCTCCTTGCAATTGGTCCATCAGATCGTCAATTCTTGACAATGGATATTTGTTCTTCACGGTTACTTTGTTTAGTTGTCTGTAGTCTATGCACAGCTGCATATTTCCATCCTTTCTTTTCACCAATAACACCAGTGCTCCCCACAGAGAAACTCTTGGTCGGACAAATTTCTCTTCTAGTACTTCCTTCAACTAGATCTTAAGTTCTACCGATTCTAACGGTGTCATCATATGCGATGCAATAGAATCTAGTCTAGCTCCAGGCATTAATTTTATCGCAAACTCACTTTTTCTTGCCACCTAACCAATTAGCAGATAAAGGTTAAATCCGTATCAAGTCTCTTCCTTGCAGTTCACCATTACTAGATTTCAAATAATAATCATGCGCAACTTTTAACACTTCTTCTTCCTTAGATATAACTCAAATTGAACTCTTGAAATAGTTCAACCCACTTCCATTGCATCACTCTGATTATTATCCTCCAAGAACCTAGCCATTCTGCTATGTTAACCAAATATCGCTCTGTCTCAATAACTAGAAGTCATCGGTCGATCATTCATTTGGAAATCACGATTCTCACAACTTAGTCATGCATTACGAATGAATGCTACATACCAATATTATGTAAGGATGTTAAAAATTCAGCTACTAGTTCACAATTACCTCGGGTCTGAAAATTAGATTTAGCTGCATCCCAGCCTTTCCTATGTCGACATTTCCAAGATATATGCCCAGATTTCCTGCACTTGTAACATACGCCTAGTTCGGCCCTGCATGGCTTGTCTTGATGATACCTTTTGCATCTCGGGCACTTTAAATTATCTGGCTGAGTACTCACCTACTTTTCCTCGCCAGGTCTTTGGTGGTTGTCGTTCCCTTGGTCATTGTGCTGGTCTTGAAGATGTAGGAAAACATAACCCTTCCTTTTGAAACTCTGGCTTCTTTGTATAATATTCTTTCCCTTCTTCTTTGTGTAGGATTCTCGTTGGTCACTCCTTGCCACCACAGTCCTTCTCGAGCTTTCTCCCTTTACATAACCCATGTTAACTAACTAAGGAAAACTCACTATCTCCAATGATACCATTGCACCCAAAATATTATCGCCTCCATCATGTCCATTATTACCTTCATTTCTATCTCCAGCTTGTTGTCTCATCCTATCCACTACTCGGTTGGTCACAATACCAGCAGCATTAACGGCAGCAACCACGTTCGTCATCGTTGTTACAAAGTTAGTCAGACTACAAACCATTATAGTTACCTTATTACCTCTCCATAATTGACCACGACCACGTCCACGAGGTGCCATTCGGTTTCTATTCACACCAATCAATTGGTATCAAAGTTATGAATCTCAATATCTTAAGTCTAGTGCTTCTAAGTTCCAAATTCAAGCTCGTGAAATTTATGCTATGTTTATCAGTTAGATATCTTAAATAGCACATAAACAAGACTCAGAGTATGTCCAGAAGCATAGTCAGTCTATCTCTCAATCTCTATAGGAATGAACTGCTCTGATACCATAATATAACACCCTACCACACAGAGCCTTACACTTAAGTCGTAAAACAGAGGTGGTGAGGTATTACAACCTCTAAAAGAAAAGACTTATATAAATATAGTTGAAAAGAATTTTATAACTAGAAGCCTTAAAAAAGAAGTTAAGCAAAAACAAAAACAGAAAAATGTGTCACACTTGTACGAATAAGTATAAAACGGATAGGCAAGATCAAAAGAAGGCTAAAAAGAGACGATAGACAGATCAGAGTTCCAAAACACAGATAACAAGCTCTAGACTGGACCTGCGAAGCTAAGGCCAGCCAGAGTATATATATATATACAACCAAAAATAAAACTCAAACTATAGAATAAATGCCTATTTTTCCAAGTCAACTTCTAGGAGGGACAAACATAGAATATATACAGACGAGAGTCTATATACATATATACATAGCATAAATACAAAATACAACATCCCAAAATAACCAAACTTCGCTTTCACAGGAAACTCCAGACACTTAGCGAGGTGCCTCTTGACCTGCATCTGAAAAACAACAGAAATATGTATGGAATGAGAATCGGAAGTTTTCAGCATGGTAAAGGTACTCACATAATTAATATAAAAGGTCCCGGAAAAGCCAGAGGCATTCCTAGAACTACGACACTCAGATTTCAGCATAAAGATTCAACTAAACAAGAAATTAAGTAAGTTATCTAAGGAATTCAAGTTCTAATGCTTACTTTAACTTAAGACTTCACTTTTGTTTCCTCCAATCCTCTGAATCACCAGTGGAACAACCCTACCCCCCCACACCTTCATACCTCCGCCTAGAGGGGTCTGTTAGAAAACATACACATATAATTCAAGTAAGGAAAACATTCACAGAGGTGCAATTATAGCAAATAGAACAAATGGTAGATAAGCAAAGTTAAGCAATTAAGCAAACCAAAACAATGTAAACCCAAGCAAAACATACAAATGCACATGATGTATGCCTGTCCTATGGCTGATGAGTCTCATCTGTCGGTTATATAGATAACCCGACATGTCCTGGTAGTTAACCATTGGACAATCCCTCTGTGCGTATATCCCCAAGATCAAAAATAATATCCATGGAGTCAAACTCAAAGCTCAATAATATTCCATGGAGTCAAACTCCAAGCTCAAATATAATATTTAAAATCCATATATATATATATATATATATATATATATATATATATATATATATATATGCATGTCCATGGGGGAACTCGGAGAGTTAAAGTGCCCAATCACATCTTGTGACAGAGGGTCAACAAATAATGTCAATGTCATCATCATTCATAAAAAATTTATACTCAAAACTTAGTTATTCTTTTCTAAATAATTCATACTCAAAATGTAATCATTTTCTTAATAACTCAAAATCAAATCATAAAATCCCCAACACCAAATCTTTCCAAATAACCACTTCAAAAGAAGCCTCCAATTTTTATAAAAATTTTGGCAGCTTCTCCTATAAAACTCATACTTCTGCCACCCTTCAAAGGTCCCAACCACCAAACCAAACACCTCTCAGTCATTCAAATCATTTCTAGTAACAAATTATTTCAGAATCAAACCAATTCTAATAACAAATTATTTACAAAAACTGGACCACACATCATATACTATTTACACATTCCATCAATAATTCATTCAGTTCATTCCTATCTTAAGGTCTTCTAGCCTAAGTTTTCATGTGACATTAAACATTAACTATGAGAAACCAAATCATACCTTGGCCGATTCCTCCCTAAGCTTGGAATGCCTTAAAAACCTCTACTTCCACAGGCTCCAAGCCCCCTAATTACCAATTCTGCAAGTTTAATCACCCTGATTATGTTCAAAACTGCCAATTGAACTCCAAATAAACCAGAACACAATCTAATTCACACAATATCACTATAATCATCATAGAGTTTACTAATTCAAAATCACAAGGGTTCAACATTTTCTTACCATACCCACGGATCAATTAGACAAAACTCAGTGATGTCTGTTACTAGAGTTCACCTAAACCATCAAAATCATTCAATTCCTCAATACCCAAACTCAAAATTCACAAAATTGAGGAAGAGAAGAACTAGAAAAGAAATGAAAATTTATTACCACTTTGTTTGGATATAATTGAAGAGAATTCTGAGACAAACATGATGCCAGGGCATCTAGGCCAGTTTCACTGACCTTTTCCTTACTGTTTTAGGGTAGTTTCATGCATTTTCTTAGTAAATAAGGCAAGTTTTGGATGAAAATACACTTACACCTTGATTCAAGCAACTATTGTGAATTTTACATGATTTCATGAGGATTTTGCAAGGATTGAATGATAAATTGATGATGCATAATCTCATGACTTGGGCTAGAGCTTTGATGCACTTTATTTGCTTGATTTAAGGGCAAAAGAAGCAAGAAGAAGCCACGTTAGCAGTCACGTTAACGTGACTACTAACGTGGAATAGGGACAAGCTTGTAGCGTTAATGGAAAAGGTGATCGCCAAAACGCCTGCGAAGCCATCATAAGCCCATGTTAATTGCCACGTTAACTAAGTTAACGTGGTAGTTAACGTGGAGAAAAAGGGAGCTCCAGCATTAGTGGTAAAAGTGAATACCACTAACGCTACAAATTGGCAATTAGCCACGTTAAGAGTCACGTTAACTTAGTTAACGTGAACTCTAACGTGGAAGGGAAAGACAATGCCAACGTTAGTGATACTCACCTTTGTCACTAACGTTGGATCAAGCCAACATTGCCCACGTTAGTGGTCATGTTAAGACCACTAACGTGAAAGTTAAAGTAGAGCTAAGCATGATAAGCCAACGTTAGTGACACTCACCTTTGTCACTAACGTTGGAGATGGCATTCACTACCACGTTAGTAGCCACGTTAACCTAGTTAACGTGAAATCTAACATGGAGAGGAGGGGCGTTTGGAGCGTTAGTGACAAAGGTAAGTGTCACTAACGCTCTCGAAGCTTAGGCATGCCCACGTTAAGAGCCATGTTAACCTAGTTAACGTGAACTCTAACATGGGGAAAGGGGGCACAATGCAATACTATTGGAAAAGGTGATTCCCAATAATGTTTGCGAAGGATCATAAGGCAATGTTAGTGGTCACGTTAGTGCCATGGTGCACGAAATTGTGATCATCAACAATGGCACCAAAAACTTGGTAGCGCTCTCAAACATAAATCACACTTTGTCACAACTCTGCACAACTAACCAGCAAGTGCACTGGGTCGTCCAAGTAATACCTTACGTGAGTAAGGCTCGATCCCACGCAGATTGTTGGTATGAAGCAAGCTATGGTCATCTTGTAAATCTCAGTTAGGCGGATTCAAATGGTTATAAAGGTTTCAAAATTAATAATAAATAAAGCATAGAATAAGATAGAGATACTTATGTAAATCATTGGTGGGAATTTCAGATAAGTGTATGGAGATGTTGTGTTCCTTCTGAATCTCTGCTTTCCTACTGCTTCATCCAGTTATTCTTACTCCTTTCCATGGTAAGCTGTATGTAGGGCGTCACCGTTGTCAATGGCTACTTCCTATCCTCTCAGTGAAAATGGTCCTCTACGGTTTCCTGCATGGCTAATCAGCTGTTGGTTCTCGATCATGTCGGAATAGGATCTATTGATCCTTTTGTGTCTGTCACTACGCCCAACAATCGCGAGTTTGAAGCTCGTCACAGTCATTCAATCCCTGAATCCTACTCGGAATACCACAAACAAGGTTTAGACTTTCCGGATTCTCATGAATGCTGCCAATGGATTCTAGCTTATACCACGAAGACTTTGATCTCACGGAATGGAATGCTCGGTTGTTAGGCGAGGGCGACCATGCGTCGTGCATTAGGAATCCAAGAGATATGCACTATAGCTCTCGCTTGTAGAACGGAGGTGGTTGTCAGGCACACGTTCATAAGGACGGATGATGATGAGTGTCACGGATCATCACATCCATCAGGTTGAAGTACGAGTGATATCTTAGAACAAGAATAAGCGGTGTTGAATAGAAAACAGTAATACTTTGCATTAAAACTCGAGGTACAGCAGAGCTCCACACCTTAATCTATGGTGTGTAGAAACTCCACCGTTGAAAATACATAAGTGATGGTCCAGGCATGGCCGAGAGGCCATCCCCTATGAACGTGATCAATAGTCTCCTAAGATGAAGAATATATTAAAATTGAGACCAAAGATGTCTAATACGATAGTAAAATGTCCTATTTATACTAGACTAGTTACTAGGATTTACAGAAATAAGTCTAAATGCAGAAATCCACTTCCGGGGCCCACTTTGGTGTGTGCCTGGGATGAGCTTGAGCTTTACACGTGCAGAGGCTTCTTTTGGAGTTAAACGCCAAGTTGTAACGTGTTTTTGGCGTTTAACTCTGGTTTGTGACGTGTTTCTGGCGTTTTACTCCAGAATGCAGCATGGAACTGGCGTTGAACGCCAGTTTTTGTCATATAAACGCGAACAAAGTATGAACTATTATATATTGTTGGAAAGCTCTGGATGTCCACTTTCCAACGCCGTTGAGAGCGCGCCATTTGGAGTCTTGTAGCTCCAGAAAATTCATTTCGAGTGTAGGGAGGTCAGAATCCAACAGCATCAGCAATTCTTTGTTAGCCTGAATCAGATTTTTGCTCAGGTTCCTTAATTTCAGCCAGAAAATATCTGAAATCACAGAAAAATACACAAACTCATAGTAAAGTCCAAAAATGTGAATTTTGCATGAAAACTATTGAAAACATCCTTAAAAGTAGCTAGATCCTACTAAAAATTACCTAAAAACAATGCCAAAAAACGTATAAATTATCCGCTCATCATGCCACTAACGTTGAAGTTAACGTGGACCATTTTGGGATCAGAATGTTAGTGAGAAAGGTGATTGTCACTAACGTTCTCGAAACCACATTTTCACTTAGCGTTAACACCACTAACGTCCTAACTAACGCCCATGCCTAACTCACTTTTCTGCAAGCTGAGCCCACTGAAGATTGTACTTGCTCCAACTCAAGATCTAAGGCCCACATCCAAGACTTGAAAAACTCACTAGAAGGTCAAGAAGAGTAGTATATATAGGAGTAGTTTTGAACTATGGAGAAGCTTTTGGCACTTTGGAGAACTACACTCTGTATATTTACTTTTCTGCATTTTTCTAGCTAAGCATGTATTCTTCACTACCATTTTCCATTCCCAGAGCTATGAACAACTAAACCCTTTCATTTGGTTAGGGAGCTCTGTTATAATTTGATGGATCAATTATAGTTTTCATTCTTCTTCCTATTTCTTTTCTCTTGATTTGCTAGAAAGATTTCGATCTGAATTCAATTGGTTAGTTGTCTTGGAAAAGAAACTCTCCATAATTGGATCTCCTCTGAGCCTTGGAAAAGGGATAAGGAGATCATGCTAGAAATGCTTTCTCATGTTGGACCAAATTGGGGTCTGGGCGGATATAGTGACATGTAATCCTTCAAACACTTTGATTTGGAAATACATGTGGTATAATCAGTGACCACACTTCATCTCTTCCCATGAGCAATTAAATCAAGGAATTGGGAAATTGTTCAAGCTTAGAAAGATTGGATTGCCAAGGAATTGGGATCCAATCACTTAAGATTGCCAAGGAGATCAATCACTTAGGTTTCTCATTATTTTTTTTTAATTTTCTGTATAACCATAGCTGTTCTATATAAGTGTAGCCTTAGGTTCTTCGTTGTTTTTTTTCTATATATATATATATATATATATTCTAATAATTTTTTGTACATAATATTTAGTAATATGATTACATATATAATTCTATATTTTTAATTAAATGAGTTAAATATTATAAAATAAAAATAAATACATAATTATACTAAATAATTTCTTTAAATAATAAAAATTATCTGTAAATAAAATATATTTATAATGATCCAAAAGTACTAATATTCATACATCTCACACTAAATTAAACATAGCCATATCAAAATAGGCATGAGACCACTTAGAATTTACTACTAATACTCTACGAAAAAACTAAAATATTATATTCTATATAAGTATCTTCTAATAAAAGTAATTAGTCTACCATACATGTATCCGTTATTCTCAACATTACTCCATCTTAACCCATAAACCACAATGATAAACAGCTTATTCTTCATTATCATCCTCAATATTATCCTGCATAATTATATAGAAAAGTAATTAGAAAAATATTTATAATGACATTTGCAATTATAAAAATTAAAAAATCAAACTAAAAATAATTAGAAACCAAACTGAAAATAGTTGTATAAATTATCAAAACTATGTCAACTTAAAAAATAAAGTTAGCACAATTCTTGGTGCTCCTTCAGTTAGCACAACTCTAATAATCTTTATATGACTTCAAGTACGAGAAGCTCCCAACAATACGCTATTTTTGCAGGATGATAGGGTATGATGAAAGGTCTTGCGAGAAAGTAGAGGAGAAAGAAGATGGAACCAAATGAAAATCTAAAGAATTGGGACCTTCGATTAGGGCTAAAATAATAAAGGTAAAAATAGCAAATGGAGAGGATGGAGATGACAGAGAAAAAGGGAAAAACAAAGAAGGGCATATGCAAGATGCATAGAATGGGAATAGCTAGAAGAAACTATTGGAGAAGCTAGCGAACCTGAAGATACAAAAATAGTACAATCCAGGCACGACTAGAAGAAGTGGCTCCCAACAAAAATAGAAAAGAAAATAAACTGCAACAGGAGAAGAACAATACAATTCCAGGCCCAAATCAAATAAAAGAGTCAAACTGAAGCTACAAATGATGCAGAAAACAACAAAAGAGAACAAGAAAAAATCCAAAACAAATGCAGACAAAGATAAACAGGCAATAGACAAAGATAAACAGATGCACAAATCCAGGCACAAATTCAAAAGTGCAAAAAAAAAAGGAATTCTAGCAAACAGAAGTGCACAAAACTATAATTACAACAACCAGAATTGCACAAACAATTTTTAGCCATAACAATACAACTTCAAGTGTTAAAGTGTCAATAAAGCCAACAACATATGATTTTCAGCCATAGCAATTTACTTAACCATATGCAAATATAAGAGGTATAACATATTATACATATACCTAATATATTATACATATAAAAAAAGGAGGCAAAAGAAATCCTAATATATTATTATTTATTTTAAATAGGAATTCTAAAGTGTACTTTGGTTTTGGTTTTGCAACTGTGTTCTAAGAATTTAATTTTATATGATTTTTTAAAAACCGGCTACTGATTTAGTACACTTCAGAAAAATACCAAGCAGTAAACAATTTAGAAAAATCATATAAAATCCATCTTTGGTTGGATTCTCCTAAAGTTTGGTGTGGTTGAACCAGACTTACCCATATTTCACCCAGTTCAAGTTTCAAAGTATTTTCACTTCTCTAGAAAAAGTTATGCCTCTCGAAATATGGTTTTGTTTTAAGGAAAGGGTGCTATCGCACCAGTGAACAGCCCTGCCTCCAGAAGACACAACTTTCTCTATAAAATTCGAATTGTCCTGAAATTTGTATATAAAATACTAGACATTCTAATATTTCATTCCTATTTAGTTTCACCTCCAAAGAGTTTTAGAGTATTGAGATATGTGGTTTTGAAGTTTCTGTTCCAGAATTCGTACAGCATTATTTCTGCAGAAAATGACCATTTTCTAAAAATTATATCTCCCAAACCACACATCAGAAAAATTTGAAATTTTAGGAGAATAATCTAGACATCTTAAGGTTTCATAAAAAATAATTTCATTAATTTTGAGTGGCTAGATTGCTCCCAGTTTTGTTCACAAATTGCTGCCCGAAACTGTATAATTCTGGAACATGTAACCTCGGGTTTTGAGAGGTCAAATATTGATTCCTAGCTTTTCACTCACTCTAACCTTGCATTCTAACTTTCTTTTACCTATTGTAACTTGTTGGAAAGATTGAATCAGCCCCAAGTTTTCAGGATTAATAAATCACTAGTTTTTGTCACTTTTCACATTTAAGCATACTCATATGAAAACAGCAATTTCTGCATTACTCAACATAGCAATCCAGCCACAAATCATTTAAGCAATTCACATATATTATCGTTAATTTATTGAATCATATATAACAAATAGACCAGCATCATCTCAAATAATCATTAGCATGTATCATCAATTAATTCAATCATGAAACATGGCTTTTAGCTTTTCAACAAATTCTGCACTCTAACAAACAAAATTTTCAGCATCATCACCATTCAATAAATCAAACACAACATCATTCAATTAGTCACAATATCATTCTATCAGCATCATCAATTAATTGTGTTTTCAGCCCAGCCCACAATTTGTTTTCTATTTATAACTATGTAAGAAATTTTTTATCCATGTAATAGGCACCCTCCCTTTCATTTTCTTCTTAAGTTTATCCACTTCAAGTTGGCAAAGCAATGTAGTAGGAAAAGACAAACATAAATTTAAAACTAGCTTTACCATTTATCTTTAATAAATCGAAATAGCGAAGTGCCAACCTGCGTGCACAACAGCACAAAGAAAACAAAGATGAAACTGCAGAATTTTTTTCTACTATTCAGTTCATAATCAGAAAAGAAATCAGCTTGAAATAGGTGTGAAGAACAATTTTAATCAAGGTTGACAGCATTTGTTTCCACTGTAACTTTGTCAAGAAAGGAAGTGAAATTTCCAATCTTACCTCGACAGAAACTAAATGCTTCTCAATGGAACTAGACGATTCCCCTTCTATTAATCTCTGTTCAACATTGGAAAAAAAAGGTAGCCGATTGATGCACAAAAACTTGTATCGCTACAAATTTCCCTCGGCAAGTATACCGAGTTGTCGTCAAGTAAAAACTCACAATAGAGTGAGGTCGAATCCCATAGGGATTGATTGGTCGAGCAACTTTAATTAGAGGATTGTTCTAGTTGAGCTAAGCAAAGTTGAGTTGGGAATTGCAGAAAATTAAATGGCGGGAAAGATAAATGACAGGGAATGTAAGTGCTGAAAGTAAATGGCAGAATATAAATTGCAGAAAATTATATTGTAGAATCTTAAATGGGAATTTTGGGGGATGAGCATCAAAGTAAATAGCAAAAATTAAAGAGAGTGGGTAAGATCAGAAATGGAGAATTCATTGGGCTTAGGAGATGTTGCATTCTCCGGATCAAGTTCATCTTCATCTCTTCCTTAATCAATGCATTCGTTGATCTCCTTGGCAATCTTCAGTGATTGTATCCCAATTCCTTGGCAATCCAAGCTCTCTAAGCTTGAACAATTGCCCAATTCCTTGAATTAATTGCTCATGGGAAGAGATGAAGTATGGTCACTGATTATACCATATGCATTTCCGAATCAAAGTGTTGGTAGGATTATATGTCACTATATCCATCCAAACCCCAATCCGGTCCAGCATGAGAAAGCGTTTCTAGCATGATCCCCTCAATTCCTCTTCCAAGGTTCCGAGGAGATCCAATTATGGAGAGCCTCTTTTCCAAGATGACTAACTAATTGGATGAAGATCAAAAGCTTTCTAGTAAAATCAAGAGAAAATAAAGAGGAAGAAGAATGAAAACTACAATTGATCCATCAAATTACAACAGAGCTCCCTAACCCAATGAAAAGGGGTTTAGTTGTTTATAGCTCTGGAAATGGAAAGCATAAATGAAGACTGCATTGTAAATTAAACTAAATTGCTGAGAAAGTAAATATATAAAATGTTTACCATTCATGGATCCCCAGATCCCAATTTCAATTCCCATCCTAGTTCAAAACTACTCTTATATATACTACTCCTCTGATCTTCTATCAGCTCTACATGTCTTGGATATGGGCCTTTAATCTTCAGTTGAAGCAGTTACAGACTTTAGTAGGCTTAGCTTCACTTGCAGAAAGAAGTTGAGTCAGGCACGGTTCGTGTTAATCAAGGCGTTAGTTGTGTTAACGTTTAAGTGTAAATCCTGGCTCGAAGACGTTAGTGACACTAACTTTGTCACTAACGTTCCAACCTATTTGAGCTATATTAACTCACACGTTAATGGCACCAACATGGCCACTAACGCAGCCTTTCCTAACCTTTGATAGCATTATTGGTGCTAACTTTGCCAATAATGCTACAACCTTGCTTTTCTCCCACGTTAATGGCCCACGTTAGTGTTACTAATGTGGCCACCAACATAGGATGCCATGACACAAAGACGTTAGTGACACTAACTTTGTCACTAACATTACAAAACTCCTTCCCTTCCACGTTAGTGCTCACGTTAATAACATTAACGTGGGCATATTGGCCATCTCCAACGTTAGTGACAAAGTTAGTGTCACAAACGTTGGCTTCTTATACTCCTTGCTCCATGTTACCTCCTACGTTAGTGGCACTAACATGGGTCAACTTGGCCTGATCCAACGTTAGTGACAAAGTTAGTGTCACTAACATTGGCGATCCGTTTTGCTTCAAGTTAGAGCTCATGTTAATGGTGTTAACGTGGATCTTAACATAGTTGTTTGTGGCCTTTCCAACATTAGTGCAACTAACATGGAAACTAACGTGGGTTAAGATGGCCTTCGAAGACGTTAGTGGTGTTAACTTTATCACTAACATTGCAAGCTTGCTCCCTTTCCACGTTAGTGATCATGTTAGTAGTACTAACGTGGCTCTTCTATGCTTTCTTTGGCCTGAAATCAAACAAACAAGGTGCATCAAAGCTTTGTTCTAGATTATGAGATCCTGCATCATCTAAATTGGCATTCAATTCATGCATTATTCTCATGAAATCATATAAAGTTCACAATAATGTTTTCTTGAATCAAGATGTAAGTGCATATTCACCCAAAAACTTGCTTATTACCTAATAAAATGCATGAAACTACCCAAAATATGTAAAGAAAAGGCTAGTGAAACTGGCCAAGATGCCCTGGCATCACAACACCAAACTTAAATCTTGCTTGTCCCCAAGCAAGTACTAAAACATAAGAAGAATGAATGAATGTACAAGATAAACAAGTCCTTATGTATAGAAGTCAAGTCCTTGGTTCATGGGGTTTCATGCATAGCAACTTAGTTCCATACCTTTGCTAGTTTCTAGGCCTTTAACATGCCCTTGAACACTCACTTGGTTGCATTCTATGAAACTCTTATTTACTGATCCCCCCTTTTTAGCATTGCTTTCTTAGGCTAAGTACTCTGTGCTGAGGCAACTCTTTATGATAAGCTTTTAGCCAGCACTCTCTAACCAGTTGGTTCAAGGTACTAGGTGTTGAAACACCCCTAAGGACCTACTCCCTCAAGTCTCTCCTCCACACATACATACCACAGGCATATAGTTTGTTATTTTCTTCCTTGAGACCTTGGTGTCCAGCACCTCTTTGGGTTACTAAATGCTTTGTAGCATGGTTGCTCTTGACAGTGGACTTTCAGTTGATAATCCCAGGCTAGTTAACCCAAGTTACCAAGTGATGAAGCACTCCTAAGAACTTATTCATCCAAGAAGATCCTTTGCACAAAAACACCACAGACACATGTCTCAAGATTCAAACTCTTGGTGCCTAGCCTTAATTCATATTCTTTTCTTTTTCTTCTCTTCTTTCTTTCTTTTCTTTTTCATACCTTATCATTTGTTTCTTATTGTGGTCTTGTTATTTAGCTAGTCTCATAGGATGCATTTTCAAGTATATAGTTCAAGATACATAATTGCCCTTGTACCTTATTGATGAACTAACTTAGCTAACTAATTACCACCACAAACAATGGGACTTTATTTCATAATATAGATTTCTCTCTTGTTTTTCATAACCTTCTTTTATTTAACTTAAGGGACAAGCATACATTTAAGTAAGATGGAGTGGAAACAGGGAACTAGCTAGTAAAACATAAATTTAAGAAATGAAAATCAAAGACATAATTAAAATTCCTAAGCTATCATGGAAGCATGTTCTATTTCATACACGATTTTCCTTATTTTAGACTTGAAAGAGAGAAAAAGAGAAACTCCACCACCTTTTTCTGGTGTGCTCACGTCCTCTTGTTCCCTTCTTCTTCTTGGTTTTCTTCCTGATTGCTTGAATCCCCACCTTCCTTGTGTTTTCCGATCAACTTTTTCTAGCCTACTACACCTTCTTCTTCAATGTTTCCTTTTGATGTCTTACCTTCCCCTCCTCTTGCTCCTTTAGATCCTTGTAGGCTGCATCATATCTTGGGATGGTTGAGTGTAAATTGTGCAGATTCCCAGCCACATAAGTCAGCTTGGCTTGGGTGTTTACATCATATTCTTCCCTGTTTAGTTGCCTTCCTTCATTAAGCACATTGAACTCATTGAATGCTTTTATTTGAGCGATTTGGCGTTGGTTGAGTTCTTGAAGGTGCTTTTCTTGACGCTCTTGCCTTTCGGACATTTGGTTGATGGATTGAGCAAGCTGGGAGTAATGCTCCTATTGTTGCTCTATTTATTGTTTGTGCAACTCCTTCTGGTGATTCAGCAATTGAAATTGGAAGTTCCTTTGCTGCTCTTGCCCCTCCATGTATCTCTTTGTTAGATCATCAATGGCTCCTTGGATGTGACTTATATTCATGTCAACTGGATCATGTTGCTCTTCTCGCTGGTGCTCTGCTTGTTGAGGCTCTTCGTATTGAGGCTCTTCTTGTGATATTCTCCTCCTTCTCTAAGGCCTTCTTTGTTGTTGAACGGGTGCTGTTCCGAGGGTTACCTGAAGCTGTAGGTCGATCTCGGACGAGATCTTCTATGTTGGCCGGAGCCGACGTGTCCGGTAGGTGTACGGCGGTCGGAACTGATATGTTCGATTTGTTGGACTTGGTGGTGGTGCTGATCCTGTGTCCCCGGAGGGTATGGGGTACCTGCAAGGGACTCCGATGCTTAAGTTAGCAAGGGTATTAAGTAGGTATTGAGTAGAATCAGAGTATGAGTTATACCTGGGTGCTCCAGTGTATTTATAATGGTGGGATGTGGCCTCCCGCGGATAAGATAAGTTAGTTATCTTATCTTATCTTTATCTTATCTTTAAGTGAGGTCATCTTTAAGGGAACCGCCTTTATCTTTATGGGCTTGGACTGCCCTTTGGATTTGGGGCATGTTCCTTTATTTGGGCCCTTTGTTTGGGCTTCCCTGTGACTTTGGCCGAGCTCTCTGAGAAGAGGTCGGGTTGTCCTGACCTGAAGAGGTCGGTCGCTTTGCCTGTAGAACATCCCGGGTCGGACAGCTCGACCCAGGGTATGAACAGGTGCCATATAGGTTATGCGCTGGAGTATGATTGACCTCCCAGGTTTCAGCCATATTGGATTGCTATCTTCAAAGACTACCTTGGCTCTCATGTATCGTCTTAGGATGGTACTGGGGTAGCCAAGCCAAGTGTTTGGATCATTTTTCTCGGGGGCCTCTTGAATTTCTTCAGCTATGATCTCATGCACGTTGATGTCTCCACCCTTCATTATGCAGTGTACCATAGTAGCTCGAGCAATGTTGACCTCAGAATTATTGGAAGCTGGGAGGATGGACCTTCTCACGAGCTCAAACCATCCCTTGCCTTCCGGGATGAGGTCTCCCCTCCTAATAAACTGTGGCCTCCTGTCCAAGTACCTTACCCAGTTAGATCTGACAACACATATGTCATTCACAATTTCTTCAATTTCTTCACTATCAGGGCCATTTCTCATTCTTGATTGATAGCTGGGCTTGTGATGAGCGAATATTTTATACGCTTTTTGGGGGTATTTTCATATAGTTTTTGGTATGATCTACCTATTTTTTGGTATATTTTTATTAGTTTTTATGCAAAAATCACATTTCTGGACCTTACTATGAGTTTGTGTGTTTTTCTGTGATTTTAGGTATTTTCTGGCTGAAATTGAGGGACCTGAGCAAAAATCTAATTCAGAGGCTGAAAAAGGGCTGTAGATGCTGTTGGATTCTGACCTCCCTGCACTCGAAATGTATTTTCTAGAGCTAAAGAAGCCCAATTGATGTGCTCTTAATTACGTTGGAAAGTAGACATCATGGACTTTCCAGCAATATATAATAGTCCATACTTTGCCCGAGTTTTGATGACGCAAACTGGTGTTTAACGCCAACTTTCTACCCTATTCTAGCGTTAAACGCCCGAACTGGGCTAAAAGCTGGAGTTAAACGCCCGAACTAGCACAAAAGCTGGAGTTAAACGCCAGGAATAGCCTATGCACGTGAAAGCTTCATTGCTCAGCCCAAACACACACCAGGTGGGCCCCGGAAGTGGATTTCTGCACTATCTATCTTAGCTTACTCATTTTCTGTAAACCTAAGTTACTAGTTGAGTATAAAAACTACTTTTAGAGATTCATTCAGCACCTCATGACATTTTACATCTGAATCTGTATCTTTGATGGTATAAGTCTCTAAACCCCATGGTTAGGGTGAGGAGCTCTGCTGTGTCTCGATGGATTAATACAATTACTTCTGTTTTCTATTCAGTCACGCTTGATTCTATTCTAAGATATTCACCCGCACTTAAACATGATGAATATGATGATCCATGACACTCATCACCATTCTCAACCTATGAACGCGTGCCTGACAACCACTTCCGTTCTACCTTAGATTGAGTGTTTATCTCTTGGGTTCCTGGTTCACGAGTTTGACTACTTCTACTGACAACAGAGCATTCAATCCGTGAGACCAGAGTCTTCGTGGTATAAGCTAGAATCAATTGGTAGTATTCTTGAGATCCGAAAGTCTAAACCTTGTCTGTGGTATTCCGAGTAGGATCTGGGATGGGATGACTGTGAAGAGCTTTAAACTTACGAACGTTGGGCGTAGTGACAGACGCAAAAGGATCACTGGATCCTATTCCAGCACAAGTGAGAATCGACAGATGATTAGCCATGTACATGGACCTTTTTCACTGAAAGGACGGATGGTAGCCATTGACAATGGTGATCCACCAACATACAGCTTGCCATGGAAGGAGCCTTGCGTGCATGAAGAAGAAGACAGTAGGAAAGCAGAGATTCAGAAGACAAAGCATCTCCAAAACTCCAACCCACTCTCTGTTACTACATAACAAGCATTTATTTCATGTTCTTTTATTTTTTGCAATTAAAACTAAGAACCATAATTGATATCCTGACTAAGAATAATAAGATAACCATAGCTTTCTTCAAGCCGACAATCTCCGTGGGATCGACCCTTACTCACGTAAGGTATTACTTGGACGACCCAGTGCACTTGCTGGTTAGTTGTACGAGTTGTGAAAAGTGTGATTTACAATTTTGTGCACTGGCTTGTCAAAAGGCCTTGATCTTAATTGAAGAGTTTTCATTATATCATTGGTGCTGAAATCAACCTCGGTTCCTCTTATATAGCTTTTGAAGGTAGGATTTTTGGTAGTGTCCTCTCTAGTTACATTGGCATAGAATTCTTTAATAAGATTTGCATTTATTTTTGTGACTGGGTTCGTGAGCTCTTGCCACCTTCTTCATTCAATCTTCTCTCTAATCTTCGGGCACTCATCATCATTGAATTGAAATGCAAGCTCTGGCAAAATTTTCTTGTGTTCCACCCATCCGAATTGGAACCCATGGAACACGGTTTTGAACCTCCCTTCATCAAAACAAATGCTTTCCACCGGTTCTTTGCCTTTTCGCATCTTAGAGCTTGTTGATGCCATGAGTGATTCTCGATTTAGGCAGGGTGTAGGCTTGGACGGGTGTAAGGTTGAGAAGTGCTGCTAGAAGTGGGGTTAAGAGTGCTTTTGATAAAGGAAGAGGAGATGACTGTGTGTTCTGAGAGTAAGAAGTATAAAGGAAAAAGATTTGGAATGTGGAAGGGTAGGGAGTAAGAGTCGCTTATATAGAACAGTAGTGGGTAAATGAAGGGTGTGGATCGATTGTATAGGCTAGGAATGGATGGTTGGGGTTTGAAATGGGATGGGCACAAGGATCACCACTTTTATGATGTGGTTGGTTCGGTCTCCAAGGGCATTTTCCCTTCAATGTTGCATGGCAACACTTCCAAAGCATTCCATTTGAGGACATGTGGCTAGTCCCCTTTGTGAAGTGGCCGAACCTCTTTTCTTGGTTTATCCCATCAGTTCCATCCAATTCCTTCTTCATTTCTTATGCAAGATAATAAAAGAAGAGCAAAGTTAAGTATAATTGTGGCGGCAAAAATGAAAATTGGAACAAACTACTTTTTGAATTTTTATTTTAGACAAACTAAATTCTATTCATGAATTTAAATCAATGGACTTCCTAGGATTTATGTATGCAACATTAGTGACACCAAACTTAGTTTGTGACCATGTAGTGCACGGAGGATTGATCAAGGCTCCTAAGATAGGCATGATATGAATTTTTTTTGTATGTATCCTCTTAGTGTGCCTTGAACACCAAACTTGTTGTTCACTATATGTTACATGCAAGTATTCACTTAAGTGTCTGTCAAAATTGAGTTAAAATTCATGAGTCTTGCTTTATTAACTACTGTTAAAGACATAAACAAAATAAAGGAAAGAATATAAAACATGGGTTGCCTCCCATGAAGCGCTTCTTTAACGTCATTAGCTTGACGGTTGGCCTTTGTCAGGGTGGTTGATAATGACTCACGTCTTCCCCTCTCACAGTAAATCTATCTCCAGTGGCTTCCTTGAGAATCTCCTCATGTTCCAAGGAGAGGATTCTACTGATGGTATATACCTGAGGTAGCAGAGATGGAATGGTAGGGAGATGAGGTGGGATCAGTGAGTGATGAATAGATATTACTTTATCTCCTGGAGAAAAGTTCTCTGTAGGTATCTTTTTGTTCCCCCACCCTCTTAACATCTTTTTTCTCCCTTCCTCTGGTGATGCCTTACTCCTGGTGGCTTCTCTTCTAAGGGACACCTTGTTGCTGGTCTAATATAGCTCCTGTGAGTTCAGCTCCCCCTGGATTTTCCTTGGCTGTTGTACCATCTGACTATTTTGTTTTTCAACCAAAGGGGTTCACCTGTTTATGATTCCATGCTTGTTTCTTCAAGGAGTGTCTTATTGTGACCATCCCTTAGTTCCTTGTTTTCTTGCTCTGCTTCGTGTGAGGGTCTGAAGACATGAAATGTGAGTTGTTCATCGTGTATCCTTAGTATTAGTTCTCCTTGCTCAACATCTATGAGTGCTCTGGCTGTGGCTAAGAATGGTCTCCCCAGAATGATTGGATGGAGATAGCTTTCTTCTATTTCAAGGACAACAAAGTCTGTGGGAAGGAAATAATTTCAAACTTTTACTAGCACATTTTTGACCACTCCTATTGCTTGTTTTTTTGTTTTGTCAGCCAGTTGTAGGATCACATCTGTGAGTTTTAGCTCATTAATTTGTAGCTTCTTCATGAGGGATAAAGGCATTAAGTTAGTGCTAGCTCCCAGGTCACAAAGCCCCCTTTCAATCATTGTTTCTCCTATGGCACAAAGGATGTGAAAACTCCCTGGGTCCTTACTCTTTGTAGGCAAATCCTCTTGAATGAGGGCACTGCACTCTTTGTTCATCACTATTGTTTGTCCACCCTTCAGTGAATTCTTCTTGGTCAGCAACTCCTTCATGCACTTGATATATGAAGGCATTTGTTGGAGAGCCTTGATGAATGGTATATTTAAATGGAGAGATGCAAAAATGTCTAGGAACCTTGAATATGATTTCTCCTTTGCACCACCCCTAAGTCTCTGGGGGGATGGTACCCTGGGTATATATGGTTGCAAAGTCTCCTTCTCCCTCGGCTCTTTTCTTTGTATAGCATCAGTTTCTTGGTCCTTCTTTTCTTGATTCTCTTTTGGAATGCCTTGAGAGTGCCCTGATGGTTTGTTCACTTCTTCTAAACTCTCCTCATCTCTTATAGTTATCACCTTGCATTCTTCCCATCTTACCTTCTTTGTCTCTCCTCTAGGATTCTTCTCAGTATCACTTGGGAAGCCGTCAGTAGGCTTAGGAATCTGCTGAGAAAGATATCCTACTTGAGATTCAAGCGTCTTGATGGTGTCTCCCTGATTCTTTATATTAGCTCGTACTTCATCCTTCAACACTCTATTGTCCTGAACCTCCTTGCATATGCCTTCAAGCAGAGTCTCAATCCTAGAGAGTCTATCATTAGATAACGATGGTGAGTTGAGGTTAGAGGGTTGAGAATGGCTATTTTGGGTCTGATATGGATGTTAAGAAGAGTTGTTGGTGGGTGTTGATATGGCCTTTGAGTTGAGTGTTGATAGGCTGCATTGTTGCATTGGTTGGGGTTGTGACGCCTCTGATCTTTGCCTTGGTCTTGCTGGTTTTCCCACCCAAAATTTGGGTAATTCTTCCAACTAGGGTTATAGGTCTTGGAGTATGGATCGTAGAACTGTCTGGACGAGTTTCCAACATAATTGACTTGTTCCCAGTCACCTCCTTCCTCTGTGTTTACTCCTTTTTGAGCTGGTGGTAGGGTGGTGATTGCTGCAACTTGATTCTTTTCCATCTGCTTGGTAAGGTTAGCCAATTGCTTGGTGATTATCTTATTTTGAGCCAGCCATCCATATGGTTTAGCTCTATTACTCCTCGGTTGTTTTTCCTATCAGAGGCATAGAAAAACTCATTGTTGGCCACAGTTTCTATGATGTCTATGGCTTCTTCAATGGTCTTTTTCTTGTTTAGAGATCCTCCTGAAGAGTGATCCGATGCCTTCTTTGATTCATAAGACATGTAGCTGCACCCATTCATTGAACATGTCTGGTGGGCACCTCCTTGTCAAGTCTTTGTACCTCTCCTATGCTTCATAGAGAGTCTCACCAACTTGCTGCCTGGATGTTTGGACCTCATCCCTTATTCTATTGACTCTTTGAGGAGGATAGAATCTCGCCAAGAACTTGTTCACCACATCTTCCCAAGCCGTCAGACTCTCCCTTAGAAAGGATTCTAGCCATTTAGATGTTTTGTCCCTAAGCGAGAAGGGGAACAAGAGCAATCTATAGGTGTCGGGATGAACACCATTAGACTTCACAGTATCACATATTCTTAGGAAAGTGGTTAAGTGTTGATTAGGGTCTTCTTGGGTGCCTCCTTCAAATGAGCAATTATTCTGAACAAGGGTAATGAGTTGAGGTTTCAATTCAAAGTTATTGGCATATAAGGTTGGATTTTGGATGCTACTTCCGCAATTTCCTAGATTTGGATTAATGTAAGAGCCTAGAACTCTTCTTTCCTGCCCAGCATGGTTTGCTGCACCTTCCCTGGCATTGTTATGTGTCTCCTCTTTATGATGGTCCTCCATGTTTTCCTCCATGTCTATCTCTAAGTTTTCCTCTTCTTCCTCTACACCAACAACCTTCTTTCCTCTTGCTTCCCTCCTTAATCTAAGGAAGGTCCACTCAAGTTTAGATTCAAAGGAGGTTGAAGCTCCTTTTCTTCTACCTGTCATACAATTAACAGATCACACAAGCAAGAAAAAAGTGAAGAAATCACTCTTGTTAAGATTGCTGTTAGTGTGAGTGACGCAATTTATCAAACAAATAGTGGATTAGTTGAACAAAAATGTAAATAACTAAGGAAATAAAACAAAAGGAAATCATAAAAGAAAATGGCTGAGACTGGAAGTAGATAACAGAAACGAAATAAACAAAACAAAAGAAAATTTCTCAATCTAGTTATCCTCTAATTTAATCATTGTCAATACAAAATCAATCCCCGGCAACAGCGCCATAAACTTGATGCATGAAAACTTGTATCGCTACAAATTTCCCTCGGCAAGTATACCGAATTATCATCAAGTAAAAACTCATAATACAGTGAGGTCGAATCCCACAGGGATTGATTGGTCGAGCAACTTTAATTAGAGGATTGTTCTAGTTGAGCTAAGCAAACTTGAGTTGAGAATTGCAGAAAATTAAATGGCGGGAAAGATAAATGACAGGGAATGTAAGTGCTGAATGTAAATGGCGGAATATAAATTGCAGAAAAGTAAATTGCAAAATCTTAAATGGGAATTTAGGGGGATGAGCATCAAAGTAAATAGCAGAAATTAAAGAGAGTGGATAAGATCAGAAATGGAGAATTCGTTGGGCTTAAGAGATGTTGCATTCTCCGGATTAAGTTCATCTTCATCTCTTCCTCAATCAATGCATTCATTGATCTCCTTGGCAATCTTAAGTGATTGGATCCCAATTCCTTGGCAATTCAATCTCTCTAAGCTTGAATAATTGGCCAATTCCTTGATTTAATTACTTACGGGAAGAGATAAGTATGGTCACTGATTATACCACATGCATTCCCGAATCAAAGTGTTGGTAGGATTACATGTCACTATATCCATCCAAACCCCAATCCGGTCCAGCATGAGAAAACATTTCTAGCATGATCTCCTTATTCCTCTTCCAAGGTTCCGAGGAGATCTAATTATGGAGAGCCTCTTTTCCAATATGACTAACCAATTGGATGAAGATCGAAAGCTTTCTAGTAAAATCAAGAGAAAAGAAAGAGGAAGAAGAATGAAAACTACAATTGATCCATCAAATTACAACAGAGCTCTCTAACCCAATGAAAAGGGGTTTAGTTGTTCATAGCTCTGAAAATGGAAAGCATAAATGAAGAGTGCATTGTAAAGTAAACTAAATTGCAGAGAAAGTAAATATACAGAGTGTTTACAATTCTTGGATCCCTAGATCCCAATTTCAATTCCCATCCTAGTTCAAAACTACTCCTATATATACTACTCCTCTGATCTTCTTTCAGCTCTGCAAGTCCTAGATATGGGCCTTTGATCTTCAGTTGAAGCAATTATAGACTTTAGTGGGCTTAGCTTATCTTGCAGAAAGAAGTTGAGTCAGGCACAGTTCGCGTTAGTCAAGGCGTTAGTGGTGTTAACATTTAAGTGTAAATGCTGGCTCGAAGACGTTAGTGACACTAACTTTGTCACTAACGTTCCAACCCATTTGAGCTACGTTAACTCACACGTTAGTGGCACCAACGTGGCCACTAACGCAGCCTTTCCTAACCTTTGATAGCATTATTGGTGCTAACTTTGCCAATAACGCTACAGCCTTGCTTTTCTCCCACGATAATAGCCCCTGTTAGTGTTACTAACATGGCCACCAACGTAGGCATGCCATTACACGAAGACGTTAGTGACACTAACTTTGTCACTAACGTTACAAAACTTCTTCCCTTCCACGTTAGTGCTCACGTTAATGGCATTAACGTGGCCACTAACGAGGGCATATTGGCCATCTCAAACGTTAGTGACAAAGTTAGTGTCACTAATGTTGGCTTCTTATACTCCTTGCTCCGTGTTACCTTCTATGTTAGTGGCACTAACGTGGGTCAACTTGGCCTGATCCAATGTTAGTGACAAAGTTAGTGTCACTAACGTTCGCGATCCTTTATGCTCCATGTTAGAGCTCACGTTAATGGCGTTAACGTGGTTCTTAACGTGGTTGTTTGTGGCCTTTGCAACGTTAGTGGTGTTAACTTTACCAATAATTTTGGAGCTTCATCTTTCTTCCGCGTTAGTCTCTATGTTAGTGCAACTAACGTGGCAACTAACGTGGGTTAAGATGGCCTTCGAAGACGTTAGTGGTGCTAACTTTACCACTAACTGATATGTCCATATTTTCTGATATATTTTGGTTTGATTTGAGTGGATTCCATCACATAAACCCACATTTATTCACCTAAATAGCATGCTTTTGGTATTTCTTCATAAATTGTGCTTGAAAGTAAAAACATGCTCTTTTGTACTTAATTTAGTCAATTCTATTCACTTTAATCCCATTTGGTGTCTTGATGTATTTGTTACGTGATTTTCAGGTTTCCAAGGCAAGTATGGGTTGAAGAAGTGAGGAAAAGAGCATGCAAAAGGGAAGAATTCAGGAAATGAAGGATTCGCAAAGTTACCAGCCCTGACCTCTCTGTACTAAATTGGTCATAACTTGAGCTACAGAGGTCCAAATGTGGCGGTTGCAGCAGCATTGAAAAGCTAACACCCGAGGCTTCAAAATGATATGCATATTGCTATAGTAGACATAAGTTTAAATGTGTGTACGCACAAGTAGCACTCTTTTTTTGTTCGACAAATAACAGAAAAACACTAGCTTAAAAACACAGCACCAAACAGTAGCAAGGAACAATCCAGCAGCATTCTTTTTCTTGAATTTAACAACAAATAACAGGTATTCAATAAGAATTTAAACAACTAAGTATCTTGAGTCAAGTGATTTAGTTCAAATTGGAACAAAACAACTTAAATTCATACATTCAGCAAAAATCCTCACTACACAAGCAACCATTAACCATATTTAACTGCTGGTTCACCCCAAACAGTCATGAACAAAAGCACAGCAGTAAGAAACAACAGTAATTGATTCCGTCAACACTCCTTTCATTGAATTCAATAACTACTCCACAAGCAAGCAACATGAATCCAAACAAAAGCACCTAACTGAATCAAGTGATTAGGTTCAAATTAAAACAAGAACTCACCATCAACCAGCTAGGACAAGGCAGCAATAACCCAATAGGCAACAGCATTAAACAAGCCAAATTAGCACAAGGGCAAACCATACAGCAACAAACAAACTAAGGAAAATCAATAAAATACTAACATATCTGATGAGCGGATAATTTATACGCTTTTTGGCATTGTTTCATATAGTTTTTAGTAAGTTTGAGCTACTTTTAGGGATGTTTTCATTAGTTTTTATGTTAAATTCACATTTCTGGACTTTACTATGAGTTTGTGTGTTTTTCTGTGATTTCAGGTAAATTCTGACTGAAATTGAGGGATTTGAGCAAAACTCTGAAGAAGGCTAACAAAAGGACTGCTGATGCTGTTGGATTCTGAACTCCCTGCACTCGAAATGGATTTTCTGGAGCTACAGAACTCCAATTGGCGCGCTCTCAACGGCGTTGGAAAGTAGACATCCAGAGCTTTCCAGCAATATATAATAGTCCATACTTTATTCGAAGAATGACGACGTAACTTGGCGTTGAACGCCAAGTACACGCTGCTGTCTGGAGTAAAACGCCAGAAAAACGTCATGATCCGGAGTTGAACGCCCAAAACACGTCATAACCTGAAGTTTGACGCCAAGAAATGCCTCTACACGTGAATTCATCAAGCTCAGCCCAAGCACACACCAAGTGGGCCCCGGAAGTGGATTTATGCATCAATTACTTACTCATGTAAACCCTAGAAGCTAGTCTAGTATATATAGGACATTTATCTATTGTATTAGACATCTTTTGACCACTTTAAGTCTTTCATTATTCGGTCACTTGATCATGGAGAGGGCTGGCCATTCGGCCATGCCTGAACCTTTTGCTTATGTATTTTCAACGGTGGAGTTTCTGCACACCATAGATTAAGGGTGTGGAGCTTTGCTGTACCTCAAGTATTAATGAAATTCTATCTTCTTTTATTCAATTCTCTCTTATTCTTATTCCAAAATATTCATTCGTACCCAAGAACATGATGAATGTAATGAGTTCAATTACCCTCATTATTATTCTCACTTATGAATGCGCGTGATTGACAACCATGTCCGTTCTACATGCAACAGAGCTTGAATGCGTATCTCTTAGATTCCCCAACAGAATCTTCGTGGTATAAGTTAGATAGTTGGCGGCATTCATCTGGATCCGGAAAGTCCAACCTTGTCTGTGGTGTTCCGAGTAGGATCCTGGGAGTCCGGAAAGTCCAACCTTGTCTGTGGTGTTCCGAGTAGGATTCCGATCATGAATGACCGTGACGTGCTTCAAACTTTAACCTGCTGGGCGTTGGTGACAGACGCAAAAGAGGGATTCTATTCCAATAGGAGCGGGAACCAACCGGTGATTAGCCGTACTGTGACAGAGTGCGTTAGCATAGTTTTCACTGCGAGGATGGGATGTAGCTATCAGCCATGGGTGATGCCTCCAGACTGGTTAGCTGTGCGAGTGACAGCCGCACAGGTTATTTCCCCGTGAGGAATGAAAGTAGCCACAGTTGATGGTGAACCCCTATACAAAGCTTGCCATGGAAAGGAGTAAGAAGGATTGAGTAGAAGGAGTAGGAGAGCAGGCGTCCAAGAGCTCTACAGCATCTCCATCCGCTTATCTGAAATTCCCACCTTTGAATCTGCATAAGTGTTCTATCCCTTTTATTATTTATTTCTTTTTATTATTCCTATCCTCAAACCCATAAATAATGTTTAATTTGCCTGACTGAGATTTACAAGGTGACCATAGCTTGCTTCATACCAACAATCTCTGTGGATTCGACCCTTACTCACGTAAGGTTATTACTTGGACGACCCAGTACACTTGCTGGTTAGTTGAACGGAGTTGTGTCCACTCATGCCAATTTCTTAAATTCCATAATTTTACAATGATACCAAAAGGCACAAAATAGGGATCACAATTTCGTCCACCAAGTTTTTGGCGCCGTTGCCGGGGATTGTTCGAGTATGGACAACTGACGGTTCATCTTGTTGCTCAGATTAGGTAATTTTCTTTTCAAAAATCTTTTTCAAAAATCTTTCTTTTATTTTTCGTTTTTCCAAACATGTTTTTCAAAAAAATCAATAAAAATACAAAAAAATTAGAAAATCATAAAAATCAAAAATATTTTGTGTTTCTTGTTTGAGTCTTGAGTCAATTTTTAAATTTGGTGTCAATTGCATGCTTTTAAAATTTTTCTTGCATTTTTTTTTTCGAAAATCCCATGCATTCATAGTGTTCTTCATGATCTTCAAGTTGTTCTTGACAAGTCTTCTTGTTTGATCTTGATGATTTCTTGTTTTGTGTGTTTTGTTGTTTTTCATGTGCATTTTTGCATTCATATTTTTCATGCATTAAAGATTTCTAAGTTTGGTGTCTTGCATGTTTTCTTTGCATTAAAAATTTTTCAAAATTATGTTCTTGATGTTCATCATGATCTTCATAGTGTTCTTGGTGTTCATCTTGACATTCATAGCATTCTTGCATGCATCTTGTGTCTTGATCCAAAATTTTCATGTTTTGGGTCATTTTTGTGTTTTTCATTCAATATTTAAAAATCAAAAATATCATTTCCTTATTTTCCTCCAAAATTTCGAAATTTTGGGTTGACTTGGTCAAAAATTTTTAAAAATTAGTTGTTTCTTACAAGTCAAGTCAAAATTTCAATTTTAAAAATCTCATCTTTTTAAAATCTTTTTCAAAAATCATATCTTTTTCATTTTGACATAATTTTCGAAAATTTCAAAAATATTTTTCAAAATATTTTCAAAATCTTTTTCTTATCTTTTTATCCAATTTTCGAAAAATTAGCTAACAATTAATGTGATTGGTTCAAAAATTTGAAGTTTGTTACTTTCTTGTTAAGAAAGGTTCAATCTTTAAATTCTAGAATCTTATCTTGTAGTTTCTTGTTAGTTAAGTAATTTTTAAAATTAAATCTTTTTTTCAAATATCTTTTTCAAATATATCTTTTTATCTTTTATCTTATCTTTTTCAAAAATTTTATCTTTTTCAAATTTGATTTCAAAATATCTTATCTAACCTCCTATCTTCTTATCTTTTTCAAAATTTGATTTCAAATCTTTTTCAATCAACTAACTAACTCCTTGTTTGTTTCTTATCTTTTTCAAAACCACCTAACTACTTTTCCCTCTCTAAATTTTCGAAAATATCTCTCTCTTTTTCAAAAATTCTTTTTAATTAATTAATTGTCTCATGTTTTTTAATTTTAATCTCATCTTATCTTTAATTTTCGAAAATTACTAACCTCTTTTTCAAAATTATTTTCGAAAATCTTCTTTTCTTTTCTTCTTCTATTTTAATTATTTAATTACTAACACTTCTCTTCACCTCTCCTCATCCAAAAATCTGAATCCCCTTCTTCATTCTTCTACCTCTTTCTTCTTCTACTAACATAAGGGAATCTCTATACTGTGACATAGAGTATTCCTCTTTCTTTTCTTGTTTTCTTCTCTTTCTTATGAGCAGGAACAAGGATAAAGGCACTCTTGTTGAAGCTGATCCAGAACCTGAAAGGACTCTGAAGAGAAAATTAAGAGAAGCTAAATTACAACAATCCAGAAGCAACCTTTCAGATATTTTCGAACAAGAGAAAGATATGGCAGCCGAAAATAATAATAATAATAATGCAAGGGGAATGCTTGGTGACTTCACAAAGCCAACATCCAAGTTTGATGGAAGAAGCATCTCCATTCCTGCCATTGGAGCCAATAACTTTGAGCTTAAGCCTCAACTAGTTGCTTTGATGCAACAAAATTGCAAGTTTTATGGACTTCCATCTGAAGATCCCTATCAGTTTTTAACTGAGTTCTTGCAAGTCTGTGATACTGTAAAGACGAATGGAGTTAATCCTGAAGTCTACAGACTCATGCTTTTCCCTTTTGTTGTAAGAGACAGAGCTAGAATATGGTTGGATTCACAACCTAAGGATAGCCTGGACTCCTGGGATAAGCTGGTCACTGCCTTCTTGGATAAATTCTTTCCTACTCAAAAGCTGAGCAAGCTAAGAGTGGATGTTCAAACCTTCAAGTAAAAAGATGGTGAATCCCTCTATGAAGCTTGGGAAAGATACAAGCAGTTGACCAAAAGATGTCCATCTGACATGTTTTCAGAATGGACCATGTTAGATATATTCTATTATGGTCTCTCTGAATTTTCGAAAATGTCACTGGACCATTCTGCAGGTGGATCTATTCACCTGAAGAAAACGCCTGAAGAGGCTCAAGAACTCATTGACATGGTTGCAAACAACCAGTTCATGTATACCTCTGAGAGGAATTCCGTGAATATTGGGGTCCCTCAGAAGAAAGGAGTTCTTGAAATTGATGCTCTGAATGCCATATTGGCTCAGAACAAAATGTTGACTCAACAGGTCAACATTATCTCTCAAAATCTGAATGGATTGCAACATGCATCCAACAATACTAGAGAGGCAGCTTCTGAAGAAGCTTCTGATCCTGAGAACCCTGCCATGGCAGAGGTTAATTACTTAGGTGAACCTTATGGAAACACCTATAACCCATCATGGGGAAATCACCCAAATTTCTCCTGGAAGGATCAACAAAAGCCTCAACAAGGCTTTAACAATGGTGGACGCAATAGGCTGAATAATAGTAAGCCATATCCATCATCTCCTCAGCAACAGACAGAGAACTCTGAACAAAATAATTCTAATTTAGCTAATATAGTCTCTGATCTGTCAAAAGCCACTTTCAGTTTCATGAATGAAACAAGATCCTCCATTAGGAATTTGGAGGCACAAGTAGGGCAGCTGAGTAAAAAAGTTATTAAAACTCCTCCCAGTACTCTCCCAAGCAATACAGAAGAGAATCCAAAAGGAGAGTGCAAAGCCATTGACTTAGTCAACATGGCCGAATGCACAAAGGAGGAGGAGGACGAAAATCCCAGTGAGGAAGACCTCCTGGGACGTCCTCCAAGCAAGAAGGAGCTTCCTAATAAGGATCCTGAGGAATCTGAGGCTCATACAGAGACCATAGAGATTCCATTAAATCTCCTTCTGCCATTCATGAGCTCTGACTATTATTCATCCTCTGAAGAGGATGAAGATGTGACTAGTGAGCAAGTTGCTCAATATCTAGGAGCTATCATGAAACTGAATGCCAAGCTATTTGGTAATGAGACTTGGGAAAGTGAACCTCCCTTGCTCATTAGTGATTTGGATACTTGGATTCAGGAAACTCTACCTCAAAAGAGACAAGATCCTGGCAAGTTCTTGATACCTTGCACCATTGGCACCATGAGCTTTGAAAAAGCTCTGTGTGATCTTGGGTCAGGGATAAACCTTATGCCACTCTCTGTAATGGAGAAGCTAGGGATCATTGAGGTGCAACCTGCTTTGTTCTCACTGCAATTGGCAGATAAGTCAGTGAGACAAGCTCATGGGATAGTAGAGGACGTGCTTATGAAAGTTGAAGACTTTTACATCCCTGCTGATTTCCTAATCCTAGATACTAGGAAGGAAGATGATGAATGCATCATCCTAGGAAGACCTTTCCTAGCCACAGCAGAAGCTGTGATAGATGTCAACAGAGGAGAGTTAGTCCTTCAATTTAATGGAGAATACCTTGTGTTCCAAGCACATGGCCATCCCTCTGTGACAAAAGAGAGAAAGCATGAAGAGCTTCTCTCAGTTCAAGGTCAAGAAGAGCCCACACAGTCAAACTCTAAGTTTGGTGTTGTGAGGCCACAACCAAACTCTAAGTTTGGTGTTCAAACCCCATATCCAAACTCTAAGTTTGGTGTTGGGACTAGACAACATTAACTTGATTACTCTGTGGCTCCATGAGAGCCACTGTCAAGCTACTGACATTAAAGAAGCGCTTGTTGGGAGGCAACCCAATTTTATTTATCTAATTTTATTTTATTTTGTTTCTTTGTTATTTTTGTGTTTAATTAGGTACATGATCATGAGGAGTCACGAAAAAATCAAAAAAATTAAAAACAGAGTCAAAAACAGAAGAAAAAAATTTTCACCCTGGAGGACGCACGGGCCGGCGTTCAGCCCCCAGAAGATGCATCTGGCGGGCGTTCAACGCCAGAACAGAGCATCTTCCTGGCGCTGAACGCCCAAAACAAGCAACATCCTGGCGTTTAACGCCAGGATGCGCACGCAGAGGACAATCTGGCGCTGAACGCCAGAAACAAGCTTGAAACTGGCGTTCAACGCCAGAATCAAGCATCACATGGGCGTTTAACGCCCAGAACATGCACCAATGGGCGTTTGAACGCCAGAATGGTGCATGAAGGCAATTTACACGCCTATAGGGTGAAGGAATGGTATTTCTTTTCACCTCAGGACCTGTGGACCCCACAGGATTCCCACCTCAGGATCTGTGGACCCCACAGGATCCCCACCTACCTTTTCTTTTAATCCTATTCACACTCTCCTACTCCAAATCTCATTCTCAATGTCACCCTTCCCAAAAACCTTCACCAATCACATCAATTTCTCTTCCCAATTACCCCATGCACCATTCACATCAACCTCCTCTTCCCCATAAACCCCACCTACCCCCATTACATTCAAATTCAATTTCCCACCCATTCCCACCCAAAATGGCCGAAACCTAACCCTCCCCCCTCCCTATAAATACCTCCCTTTTCTTCTTCCTTTTCACACAACACTACCCACTCTTCTCTCACATAGCCGAACCCACTTCTCTCCCTCTCTTCCAAATTCTCTTCTTCTTCTTCTTCTACTCTTCTTTTCTTTTTGCTCGAGGACGAGCAAATTTTAAGTTTGGTGTGGTAAAAAGCCTAGCTTTTTATTTTTCATTCACCATCAATGGCACCCAAGACCGGAGTTTCCTCAAGAAAAGGAAAAGGGAAGGCAAAAGCTTCCACTTCCGAATCATGGGAAAAGGAGAGATTCATCTCCAAGAGCCACCAAGACCACTTCTATGATGTTGTGGCAAAGAAGAGGGTGATCCCTGAGGTCCCCTTCAAGCTCAAAAAGAATGAGTATCCGGAAATCCGACATGAGATCCAAAGAAGAGGGTGGGAAGTCATAACCAACCCCATGCAACAAGTCAGATTACTGATGGTTCAAGAGTTCTATGCTAATGCATGGATCACAAGGAACCATGATCAAAGTATGAACCCGAATCCAAAGAACTATCTCACAATGGTTCGGGGGAAATACTTCGATTTCAGTCCGGAAAATGTGAGGTTGGCGTTTCATCTACCCATGATGCAAGGTGATGAACGCCCCTACACAAGGAGGGTCAACTTCAATCAAAGGTTGGACCAAGTCCTAATGGAAATTTGTGTGGAAGGCGCCCAATGGAGAGTAGACTCCAAAGGCAAACCAGTCCAACTAAGAAGACTGGACCTCAAGCCTGTAGCTAGAGGATGGTTGGAGTTCATCCAAAGATCCATCATCCCTACATGCAACCGATCTGAAGTTACTGTGGATCGGGCCATCATGATTCATAGCATCATGATTGGAGAGGAAGTAGAGGTTCATGAAGTCATCTCTAATGAACTCTACAAAATAGCTGACAAGCCTTCATACATGGCACGGCTAGCCTTCCCCCACCTCATATGCCATTTATGCTACTCAGCTGGAGTTATCATAGATGGAGATGTCTCCATTGAAGAAGACAAGCCCATCACCAAGAAAAGGATGGAGCAAACAAGGGAAGTCCCTCACGGCCCCCAAGGAGAACATGAGGAAGTTCATCAACAAATGCCTCATGGAATACACTTTCCTCCCAACAACTATTGGGAGCAACTCAGTACCTCCTTAGAAGACTTGAGCCAAAACGTGGAACAACTAAGGGTGGAACACCATGAACACACCCTCACTCTCCAAGAAATAAGAGAAGATCAAAGAGCTATGAGAGAGGAGCAACAAAGGCAAGGAAGGGACATAGAAGAGTTAAAGAACATCATTGGTCCTTCAAGAAGAAGACGCCACTAAGAGGTGGATTCATTCCTTGTTCTTTATTTTCTTTCTGTTTTCGGTTTTAAGTGTTATATTCATCTATGTTTTTTTGTGTTTCTACTTCATGATCATTAGTGTGTAAACCATGCTTTAAGATTATGAATAATTCCATGAATCCTTCACCTCTCTTAAAAGAAAAATGTTTTAATTCGAAATTATTAGTGAATTTAATTTAATTATATTGATGTGGTGGCAATAATTTTTGTTTTCTGAATGAATGCTTGAACAGTGCATATTTTTGATCTTGTTGTTTATGAGTGTTAAAATTGTTGGCTCTTGAAAGAATGATGAACAAAGAGAAATGTTATTGATGAACTGAAAAATTCATGAATTGATTCTTGAAGCAAGAAAAAGCAGTGAAAAAAAAAAGTGGCGAAAAAAATATAAATAGAAAGAAAAAGCAAGAAAAAAAAAAAAAAAAACCAATAGCCCTTAAAACCAAAAGGCAAGGGTAAAAAGGATCCAAGGCTTTGAGCATCAATGGATAGGAGGGCCCAAGGAAGTTAAATCCAGGCCTAAGCGGCTAAATCAAGCTGTCCCTAACCATGTGCTTGTGTCATGAAGGCCCAAGTGAAAAGCTTGAGACTGAGTGGTTAAAGTTGTGATCCAAAAGAGTGTGCTCAAGAGCTCTGGACACCACTAACTGGGGACTCTAGCAAAGCTGAGTCACAATCTGAAAAGGTTCACCCAGTTATGTGTCTGTGGCATTTGTGTATCCGGTGGTAATACTGGAAGACAAAGTGCTTAGGGCCACAGCCAAGACTCATAAAGTAGCTGTGTTCAAGAATCAACATGCCTAACTAGGAAAGTCAATAACACTATCTGAAATTCTAAGTTCCTAGAGAAGCCAATCACTCTAAACTTCAAAGGAAAAAGTGAGATGCCAAAACTGTTCAGAAGCAAAAAGCTACAAGTCCCGCTCATCTAATTAAATTAATATTCATTGATATTTTGGACTTTATAGTATATTCTCTTCTTTTTATCCTATTTGATTTTCAGTTGCTTGGGGACAAGCAACAATTTAAGTTTGGTGTTGTGATGAGCGGATAATTTATACGCTTTTTGGCATTGTTTTCATATAGTTTTTAGTAAGTTTGAGCTACTTTTAGGGATGTTTTCATTAGTTTTTATGTTAAATTCACATTTCTGGACTTTACTATGAGTTTGTGTGTTTTTCTGTGATTTCAGGTAAATTCTGACTGAAATTGAGGGATTTGAGCAAAACTCTGAAGAAGGCTAACAAAAGGACTGCTGATGCTGTTGGATTCTGACCTCCCTGCACTCGAAATGGATTTTCTGGAGCTACAGAACTCCAATTGGCGCGCTCTCAACGGCGTTGGAAAGTAGACATCCAGAGCTTTCCAGCAATATATAATGGTCCATACTTTATTCGAAGAATGACGACGTAACTTGGCGTTGAACGCCAAGTACACGCTGCTGTCTGGAGTAAAACGCCAGAAAAACGTCATGATCCGGAGTTGAACGCCCAAAACACGTCATAAACTGAAGTTTGACGCCAAGAAATGCCTCTACACGTGAATTCATCAAGCTCAGCCCAAGCACACACCAAGTGGGCCCCGGAAGTGGATTTATGCATCAATTACTTACTCATGTAAACCCTAGAAGCTAGTCTAGTATATATAGGACATTTATCTATTGTATTAGACATCGTTTGACCACTTTAAGTCTTTCATTATTCGGTCACTTGATCATGGAGAGGGCTGGCCATTCGGCCATGCCTGAACCTTTTGCTTATGTATTTTCAACGGTGGAGTTTCTGCACACCATAGATTAAGGGTGTGGAGCTTTGCTGTACCTCAAGTATTAATGAAATTCTATCTTCTTTTATTCAATTCTCTCTTATTCTTATTCCAAGATATTCATTCGTACCCAAGAACATGATGAATGTAATGAGTTCAATTACCCTCATTATTATTCTCACTTATGAATGCGCGTGATTGACAACCATGTCCGTTCTACATGCAACAGAGCTTGAATGCGTATCTCTTAGATTCCCCAACAGAATCTTCGTGGTATAAGTTAGATAGTTGGCGGCATTCATCTGGATCCGGAAAGTCCAACCTTGTCTGTGGTGTTCCGAGTAGGATCCTGGGAGTTCGGAAAGTCCAACCTTGTCTGTGGTGTTCCGAGTAGGATTCCGATCATGAATGACCGTGACGTGCTTCAAACTTTAACCTGCTGGGCGTTGGTGACAGACGCAAAAGAGGGATTCTATTCCAGTAGGAGCGGGAACCAACCGGTGATTAGCCGTACTGTGACAGAGTGCGTTAGCATAGTTTTCACTGCGAGGATGGGATGTAGCTATCAGCCATGGGTGATGCCTCCAGACTGGTTAGCTGTGCGAGTGACAGCCGCACAGGTTATTTCCCCGTGAGGAATGAAAGTAGCCACAGTTGATGGTGAACCCCTATACAAAGCTTGCCATGGAAAGGAGTAAGAAGGATTGAGTAGAAGGAGTAGGAGAGCAGGCGTCCAAGAGCTCTACAGCATCTCCATCCGCTTATCTGAAATTCCCACCTTTGAATCTGCATAAGTGTTCTATCCCTTTTATTATTTATTTCTTTTTATTATTCCTATCCTCAAACCCATAAATAATGTTTAATTTGCCTGACTGAGATTTACAAGGTGACCATAGCTTGCTTCATACCAACAATCTCTGTGGATTCGACCCTTACTCACGTAAGGTTATTACTTGGACGACCCAGTACACTTGCTGGTTAGTTGAACGGAGTTGTGTCCACTCATGCCAATTTCTTAAATTCCATAATTTTACAATGATACCAAAAGGCACAAAATAGGGATCACAATTTCGTCCACCAATATCCAAACACCAGCATTATTCAAAGCAAACCTAAATCCACTAACCAGTCCGATTCTCTAACCACCTAATCAGCTAACTAAACTAGTTGAACTAAACAAAATAGAATGAGTGAAACCAGATTAATCAAACAGAAATAAAAATAAAATGAGATGAAAGGGAACTTGGGAAGTAGGGGATTGGAACAGAGGAAGGAAAGGGAAGGTGGAGGGAGAGGAATGAATGGCCAAAGGAGGAGCGACGACCTGATGGTGCGGCGGTAGTGTGGCGCTGCTTCAATGGCAGCGGCGGAGAGTTGCCCAACAAAGAAATAGGGGTCTTGCCCTATTCTGTTGTTCTAGGCAGTGAAGGGGGAACGGAGAAAAAGGTGGAGTATGGAGGGTTGCGACAATCAGATGAGAGGGGAAGGGCTTCGTACGGAGGAGAGGGAATAGGGGTATGGCGCAACGTGTTGAGCTCTAATAAGAGGTCCTCTGGCGCGACGAGCAGGGAGAAAGAGGGATAAGAAGGTAGTTGTGGTTTCTGGGCTCGGCGAAGGTGAGAAGAAGAGAAGAAGAGAAGAAAGGGATGGGGTGAGGGGCGGTGGTCTGAGACAGTGATGGATGGTGATGATGGTGAAGAAGATGAAGATGATGATGGTGAATGGTTGGCTCAGAGAAGAAGAAAGGAGAAGAGAACTAAAGAACAGGGGTTGCAGACACACCAACTGTGCGGGTGCTCCCAGCAGAAAGGTGTGAACTGTGTGAGCGTATGCACGGAGAGGAAAATGAGCAATAATGCGTATGCATATACTGTGAGAACACTGTGAGCAGAGGGCGTGCATGAGAGTGTGCGTACGCACAGAGCCATGTGCACGCACAGAGAGCAATTTTTTTTAAAATAGAAATCCACCCAACAATGCGAAATGAATATAAATAAGAAATTAATAAAAATATGCAACTATTTACATTAACTTTAAAATTAAACTGAAATTGTATTTTTCAAATCAAAATCATGGACTATTCAAAGCACCTGTAATATGCACAAACAAAAATCTCTTCAAATTCAACCATCCAAAAACTAATTAAAAAATTTTAAACATGCAATTCAAGTCAAAGAGACAATTTAAACAAGATTACTAACTATTCATATATGCATTTTAAAACAAAAATTTATTAAGGCAAGCTAACAACCAAGAGACATATTTACAAACAAAAACAAGCAACAAATAAAAAAAACTATTCACATATACACATATTAACAATAGCCAATAATGTAACACCATTGCACTTTCTCGGCAACGGCGCCAAAATTTGATTTGAGTGGATTCCATCACATAAACCACATTTATTCACCTAAATAGCATGCTTTTGGTATTTCTTCCTAAATTGTGCTTGAAAGTGAAAACATGCTCTTTTGTACTTAATTTAGTCAATTTTATTCACTTTAATCCCATTTGGTGCCTTGATGTATTTGTTAAATGATTTCCAGGTTTCCAAGGCATGTATGGGTTGAAGAAGTGAGGAAAAGAGCATGAAAAAGGAAAGAATTTAGGAAATGAAGGATTTGGAAAGCTGCCAGCCCTGACCTCTCTGTACTAAATTGGTCATAACTTGAGCTACATAGGTCCAAATGAGGGGTTTCAAGCGGCATTGGAAAGCTAATGTCTGGGGATTCAAAATGATATGCAATTTGCTATAGCGGACATAAGTTTAAGTGTGTATACGCATAGGTACTTGTGCGTACGCACAAGTACTTGTGCGTATGCACAGGTCAGAATTCAGCATGTGTGCGGAGGCACACGTCTGTGCATCTGCACAGGTCCCTGCACATGACCTCATTAATTACAACTCGCTGGCAGTGATTTCTGGGCCCCCAAAACCTAATCCAACTCATTTTTTGAAGCTATTTAAGTCCAAATTGAAGAAGGATGAAGGGGGGCAATTAGGTTTAGCTTTTATCATATTTTAGTGTAGTTTTCTAGAGAGAGAAGCTCCCCCTATCTCTAGAATTAGGGTTCTTTAGTTTAATTTCTTGTAATTTCTACTTTTAATTCTTGTTTTCATTTACTTTTCCTTGTCATTTATTGTTATTGCATCTTTGTTCTTCTTCATTTGTCTTGTTATTTTCCTTTATTTTGTCATTTCTCATGTTATGAACACTCTTGTTAATTTTGCTTCTAATTAATGCAATTTACATTTTCATGTCATATATTGCTTTCTCTAGTTGTTATTGTTACTTTCTTGCTTTGGTAGTTTTAGAATTTATTTTATTACAATTTAATATTATTTTATTCTCATGCACACCAAGTGTTTGATAAAATACTGGCTTAGTTTTCGCTTAGTTTTTCTCCACTCTTGGCTTAGAATTGTTGACTTTGGTGATCCTTGAGTCATTGATGTCCATTCTTGTTTGATATATTAGAGTAGTTAGTTAATTTGGTTTTTCTTGATTTTATGTGACCCCTAGTGTTGACATAGGACTTAGTTAATTTGGTTTTCCTTGACTTATCTTCGATGTAAGGTTGACTAAGTAGGACTAACTCTTCATAATCATCATATGTTTGCGATTAATGATTAGGATAGGTAGCCTTAGTTCTCAATTACTTGCCAAGTGGTTTCTTGCACTTTAATTTTACTTGCTTTGATTTTTATTGTTTTTGACTTTTAATTTCATGCATGTTAAGTTTTCACACTCTTCGTTGAGAAATTGGTTGTTTGGGTGGAATTGAGTTGTGGATGTCCATTCCGCATTGTGTGAGAATAGTTAATTGGTTTGGTTTCCATTGACGCTAGTCTTTCACTAAGTTAATTAGTGAGTTAACTAGGACTTATGAATTGAGATCAATTACACTCTTTTGACTAATTCTCAAGTAGGATTGACTAGTTTGGATTGATTCTACACAATTGCCATGTTTGTGGTCCACAACTAGGATAGGAGACCTAAACTCCCCAATTCTTGCCAAGAGTTGCCATTTAATTTCCAATTGCATTGTTTTTTGCTTGCTTTCCTTTTAATTCCATGCATGATCATTTACTTTCTTGCTATTTACATTACTTTGCTTCTCTTGCAATCATCCCAGTTCCCCATGCTCTCTCATAGCTAATAAATGTACATTTCATTGCAACTCCTAGGGAGAACGACCCGAGGTTGAATTACTCTCGGTTATTATAATTTGAATTTAAAACATTTGATGTGGAAATTAATTGTTGGTCTAGACTATACTTTCAACGATGGAATTCTATTTTGTGAAAATCTAGATCGACGATAAATTCCCACTATCACTAACGTTGCAAGCTTGCTCCCTTTCCACATTTAACGTGGCTCTTCTATGCTTCATTTGGCCTGAAATCAAATAAAGAAGGTGCATCAAAGCTTTATTCTAGATTATGAGATCTTGGATAATCTAAATTGGCATTCAATTCATGCATTATTCTCATAAAATCATGTAAAGTTTGCAATGTTTGCTTGAATCAAGATGTAAGTGCATATTCACCCAAAAACTTGCTTATTACCTAATAAAATGCATGAAACTACAAAATATATAAAGAAAAAGCTAGTGAAACTGGCCAAGATGTCCTAGCATCACCGATTCATTAATTTCATCTATAGTTTTCAATAAAACTAGACTAGCAATTCAAACCCAATAATTGGGCTCCTTACTATAACTAAATGGCAATATAACTATTATCTTTTCGTAAGGTGTAGTGCAATTGGGATAAGAAAGAAAGCAAGAAGAGAATAATCAACAAGAACAAGACTTAGTATTACAGCCCAAAATATACCTCCAATTTGACCTCCCCCTTTGTTTAAAAAATTGTGAGTAGATTGTTATCTGCACCTACCTATTCTAGGTAAAGGAAAAGAAAAAGCAAGTGGAATGAATAAATACACAACAAAAATGAACACATCAAGTGAAGTCAATAATAGAGGTTCTCGTCCTAAATAGAAGTGACACTTGTAATATGTTAATAACTGAAAAAAGAGTTGAGAAAGAATACAGCTGCTAAAGATGATGAAGAACTTGCATTATGGCTACAAGCAAAAACCAACCTTTTTCATCAATCAGAAGAGATTGTTGTAGCAACCAAAAAAGACATGCAGTCCTATTTCAATTTGGTTTCCTTTCTTATCAACAACAGAACTAACTTTCCCAGCAATAAAAGTCATCGACTCATATATATCCACCAGAATGAGAGCAATTAGAAGTAAAAATACTAGATAAAATGCATTAGCTAGAATATCCTAATAAATTTAACACCATAATTGTGTTAAGAAACTAACCAAATCACTCCCCTTTACTTCAAAAATCAAGTTTACCATGTACACCATAACATCCATTTCAAAATAACATTTTCTTCGTTCCATACTGATAAGTCACTTTGACTTTTCACATATACTCATAAATCAAAGTATCAAAATGACTTATAAAATATGAAATGGAGGAAGTGCGATATTAAAGATTAAAGGAGCTGAACCTCGTGTCCTTGATCCAAGAGTTCCACTGCAGTTGACATGCCAGCAAGCCCAGCTCCAATGATGGCAACTTTCAGCTTTGGTCCTCGATAATGTTTTGGCTCCAGCAGAAACAGCCTTTTTGGCGCTGGCAGAAAACCATTTCATTTGTCGAACTTACAGCTCAGCTCAATTACTTAATAACTAAACTTGGTAACATGGCAAACCAGATTCATTCATAAGCTCACACCACTCCCCTATGATAGACCCTAACTACCATCCTTCACAATCTAATATTCACCTACAGGCACAGAAATTTAGCAAAAAATAATGAAATTGAAAGTTCAAATGCTCCCCTTCCCTCTCTTCCAGTCCAATACAACTTCTAAAATATATTGTTGCCTGCAGAGACATCAAAATTGAAATTGAAATGAGAATAAATAAAAGTTGAAGAGAGAGAGAGAGAGAGAGAGAGAGAGAGAGAGATAGAGGTTAGGAGTACGGACAGGAGCACGGCAAGCCCTAGCAGCGGCAGCGGCTTCAATCGAACCCAGGAGCGACGACAGTGCACGGTGGAATAGCCTCCTCTCTTGCGTCGCATCTTCATCCTCTCTCTCTATCTTGTCTGCAAATCGTCTCTTTCTCCCCTCCAGGCTCCCTGCTCCACGACGACGATGGCGGCGGCTGCAGCGATGTTGCAGCGGTGACCCCCTCTCACTCTCTATTCTCTCGATCACACTCTCTCAGCTCCGTCTCCCTCCTTTCCTCCCTCTAGTTCACTCTTTCTCTCAGATCTGGGTGTGTGTGTGTGAAAGGAGGCGTGGTGGCGGTGGTGAGTGATGGTGAGAACGAGTGTGAGTGTGTGGGTTTTGAACAATTAATTTGAAGGTGATTTGTAAAGGTGAGGGGGCAAAACTTTTTTCTGATCAGATGGCGAAAGTGAGGGTATTTGAAGGTGAGTGTGATTTAGTGATAAGGAAAAAAATTACTAAGTGTTGGGTGCATTTGGCCAAGATACATTAGGCTCCGCTTTAAAAGTGCCCTCAAAATAAAACAAATATGTTACTCTTTAAAAGCGCTTCCTTTGGTATGAAAAGTGTACTCATAGATATCAATATAAGGATACACTTTATAAGTGATTTTTATTATATCTAAGGCTAAACTTTTTAAATGATGCCACAATTGTGTATCCTATTCTCTTATAAAAGGGGAACACAGAGAAAAGCGTAGCCTATTCTATGAATAGTGTTCATACCCTGGGTCGAGCTATGCTACCCAGGCTGATTAAAGACACGAGTGACTGACCTCTTCACAATGGTCACCACCGACCTCTTATTAAAAGAGTTCACCCAAATTTCCATAGAGGCCCAAGCAGGCCCAAACGAAGGAACATAGCCCAATCTAAAGGCAACAAAAGCCTAGAATGATAGGGCGGTTCCCCTGAAAGATAAGATGACTTAACTCAAAAGATAAGATAAGATAACTATCTTATCTCAAAGAAAGGTCACTCTATACTACTATAAATACACTGGAGCACCCAGGTATAACTCATACTCTGATTCTACACAAAATCCTGCCTAAAGCACGTGCTAACTTAAGCATAAGAGTTTCTTGTAGATACCACCACCCTCCGGTGATCAAGGATCAGCAGCACCACCAAGTCCAACAAGTCGGACACGACAGCTCCGGCCACAGTAGCAGATCTCATCCAAGATCGACCTTCAGTTTCAGGTAACCCTCAGAATATTGGCGCCATTGTCAGGGAACCTGGATGTCATTCCATCACCATGGCGAACAACCTCGACAACGATCACAACTCCGATTTAGAAGAAAGGACGCCGCATAAGAACACGGATATCACACTGAAAGATACACCTCAAACTAATGGAGACAAGTACTCTCTGAATGCAGAAATCCTGGATACCCTACAAGCTCAACTGGATCGTCTTAAACAGCTCAAAAAAGAGGCCGAGCATTAACGAGAAGCCGAGAGAGACCTCCGGAGAGAAACTAGGCGACGCCGAGTACTAGAGGACAAGCTCGTAATGCTCGAGGCTGATCTTAAAGCTTAAACCGTTCAGTCCAGTCACGAAGATAGCTCCCACAAGGACCAAGATCCATTCATCAAAGAGATCATGAAAACTAAAGTCCCAAAGGACTTTAAAGCTCCTGACATGACCCCATACGATGGTACATCTGACCCAAGGCATCATCTCAGCAATTTTAGAAGCAGAATGTATCTCACTAACGCCTCAGACATCAATCGATGCAGAGCTTTCCCAACTACTCTAACTAAGACGGCAATAAAGTGGTTCGACAGTTTGTCGCCAAGATCAATAGCAAGCATCGATGACCTTGCCAGGAAGTTCTTAGCTAGATTCTCTATCCAGAAGGACAAAGCTAAACATGCCCCTAGCCTGTTAGGGATAAAGCAAAGAGATCGGGAAAATCTCTACAAATACATGGAAAGATTCAACAAGGCGTGTTTGGACATACAAAATCTGCCAACAGAAGCAGTCATCATGGGTCTCATCAATGGCTTGAGAAAAGGACCTTTTAGCCACTCAATATCCAAAAAACACCCAATAACTCTAAACGAGGTTCAAGAAAGAGCTGAAAAATACATCAACATGGAAGAGAACTCCTGATTAGGAGATAGCTCAAAGGTCAGATTCTCCTACCCACCTCGGGACAACGATAAAGAATCCAAGAAGAAAGGAGACCAACCCACTGAGAAACCCACAAAATACCACAACTACACCCCTCTTCGGGTGTCTCTCGTGGATGTTTATCGAGAAATATACAACACTGAGAAGATCCCACCACCTCGCCCCATAAAACACAAAAGAGGAGGGGGAAGTCGGATAGAGTACTGCGAATACCACCGAATCTACGGACATTCTACCTAAAAAATGTCATAGAGAAATTGGCAAGAGAGGGGCGACTAGATCAGTACCTAGCCAATAAAACGGATGAACCAAGAAAAAGAAGAAGGGATGAAGTGGTCGGACGAGTTGAACGCCCACCTCACACCCGTGAGAGACATGTTCATATGATAAATGGAGGATTTGTAGGAGGAAGGTTCTCTAAATCATCTCACAAAAGACACCTTAAAGAGGTATATCATATTAGAGAAGGGGACAGGTCACCTGACCTCCCCACTATTACCTTTACCAAAGAAGACGCAACAGGCATCATCACGGGGCATGATGATCCCATGGTCATTACCGTCACACTCGTCAATGCTAATCTCCATCGAACGTTGGTAGACCAAGGTAGCTCTACATATATCTTGTTCAAATCCACCTTCAACAAATCCGGCCTAAAAGAAAAAGATCTCAGAGCATATCCAAATAGCTTGCTTGGACTTGGAGACACCCCAATTCAATCACTAGGATACATCTCACTGCATACAACCTTTAGAAAAGGAACCCAGTCAAGGACACTAAGCATAGACTACATCGTAGTCAACGTGAACTCAGCATATAATGCCCAAATAGGTCAGACAACCTTGAACTAGCTCGCCACAGTAGTTTCCACTCCACAACTATGCATGAAGTTCCCAACTCCAAAAGGAATTGCCACGATAAAAGGAGATTAAAAGCTTGCGCGATGCTATTACAACGAAAGTCTGAACCTTAAAGGCAACCCCAGAGGAGAGGAAATCAACACTATTCAACTCAGGGGAGTTCGAGTTTGCAAAGAACTTTGTCCATAACCTGAAGGTGACACCGAAGAAGTCCAAATCGGGGATTCCCAGGATAAAGTAACAAATATAGGGGAAACCTTAAAGGGAAACTTAAAGAAGTCATTGATACAGTTCCTAAAGGATAATGCCAATTTATTTGCATGGAAGGCCGCAGACATGCCCGGTATAGATCCCAAGCTGATGTGCCATAAGCTGGCAGTATACCCCAGATCTCGGCCCGTGCAGCAGAAACGTAGGAAGCTCAGGCCAGAAAGATCCCAAGCTGTGGAAGAGCAAGTTCAAGCCCTACTGGAGGCAGGGTTCATAAGGGAGGTTAAATACCCATTATGGCTAGCCAACGTTGTCTTGGTAAAGAAGTCAAATGGAAAGTAGAGAATGTGTACTGACTATACCGACCTCAATAAGGCCTGCCCAAACGATCTCTACCCACTCCCAAACATAGATACTCTAGTAGATGCCTCTTCCGGATATAAGTACCTCTCCTTCATGGACGCCTACTCAGGATACAACCAAATCCCAATGTACACACCTTATCAAGAGAAAACCTCATTCCTAACCCCAAAGGCAAACTATTGCTATATAGTTGTGCCCTTTGGTCTCAAGAACGCAGGAACTACCTACCAAAGACTGATGAATAAAGTCTTTGCTGACCATATTAGGAAACTCATGGAGGTTTATGTAGATGATATGCTGGTAAAAACACAAAGTGAGGAGTCATTGTTGTCCGACCTCACCAAAGTGTTCAACACCATAAGAAAGCACGGTATGTGGCTTAATTCTGCAAATTGCACCTTTGCGGTAGAGGCTGGCAAATTCTTGGGCTTCATGCTCACACAAAGAGGAATCGAGGTAAACCCGGATAAATGCCGGGCTATAATCGACATGAAGAGTCCGAGCTGCGTCAAAGAGGTACAACAGCTCAATGGAAGACTTGCAGCCTTGTCCAGGTTTTTAGCCGGATCAGCCATAAGATCTCTCCCCTTTTACGCAACATTAAGGAAGGGAAAGAGGTTTGAATGGGTAGCAGAGTGCGAGCAAGCGTTCCAAGATTTCAAAAAATTCTTGGGGCAACCACCCATTCTTACCCGACCACGTGAAGGAGAAGCACTCATATTATACCTCGCAGTGGAAAGTCGGGCAATATCCTCAGCACTAGTCAGAGAAGACGAAAGTGGGTAAAAACCCATCTACTTCATCAGCAAAGCTCTACAAAGGGTCAAACTAAACTATCAAAAGATAGAAAAGTTTGCCTACACTCTCATACTTACTTCTCGATGACTCTGCCCATACTTTCAAACTCACACTATTCAGGTTCTGACCAACCAGCCCATAAAAGGCATCCTACAGAAGACAGATTTAGCTGGAAGAATCCTACAGTGGGCAGTCAAGTTATTTGAATTTGATCTTCAGTATGAAGCTCGGACAGCCATCAAGTCGCAATATCTGGCCGACTTCATTACCAAGTACACTAACACCCCGGAAATTCCCACAAAATGGAATCTCTACGTGGACGGCTCTTCAAACAAAACCGGGAGTGGCGTAGGTGTAATAATAGAAAGCGATTAGGGAACCCAAATCGATCTCTCACTAAAGTTCGAGTTCCCTGCTTCAAATAATCAAGATAAATATGAGGCACTACTGGCTGGTTTGAGGCTGGCTAGGGAGGTAGGAGTTCAAAAGCTTACCATCTTTAGCGATTCACAAATAGTTACCTCTCAAATAGAAGGGAGCTACGAAGCTAAGGATCCCACCATGAAGAAATATCTGGACAAAACCAAAGAACAGCTCGGACAGCTCGGGGAATATGAGGTCCGACATATACCTTGGGAACAGAATGCCTGAGTTGATGCACTTTCAAAACTAGCCAGCACCAAACCAGGGGGTAACAATAGAAGCCTCATATAAGAGACGTTACAAAGTCCATCAATCTTGGAGGAAGAAAAAGTCTTAGTCATATCAGGTCAGGACCAAGGATGGATGACCACCATAATCAACTACCTCAAGTCAGAGATACTTCCGACAGATAAAAAAGAGGCAAAAAGGATAATACGAAAGGCACAATACTACACCATAGTGGGTGACATCTTATATAGAAGAGGGATCTCAACACCCCTCCTAAAATGTGTGCCAACCTCCAATACAAGGGAAGTCTTGAAAGGAGTACATAGTGGTATGTGTGGCAACCATCTGGGGGCACGAGCTCTTTCTAAAAAGGTACTCCGAGCTGGTTTCTTCTGGCCAACCTTGCAAAAAGAAGCAACAGAGTTCGTCAAAACATGCCCACCATGCCAGAAGCATGCTAACTTCCATATCGCTCCACCAGAAGAGCTCATTAGTGTGACGTCGCTGACGTTTGGATTTTTGCTAGTAAAGAATTTATAAAAATATTCGCGTTGTAGATATAGCTTCTAAACTAACAGAAATCCCTTCGTACAAACGTTTTGTTTGTCACAATTAAGAAACCCCTTTGAAATTGATAACCGAGTATTCAAACCTCGGGTCGTCTTCTCAAGGAATTGCAGGGAGGTATGTTCTTATTATTGGTTATGAAGATTGTAAATTTGGGGTTTCAAGAGTGAGGAACAAGTATGGCAAATAATTTAAATGGCAATTAAAATAAATAAATACTGTAAAGCAAACCCTTTGGCAAGGTAGGAGAAATTGGAAGTCCAGACTTAGTTATTCTTATCAATAATAATGAAAGTTGAATCTTAATTCCACTTAGTCAACCTTTGCTAAAGCAAAGGAGAGTTAAGGGACTAATTAGTTTGACCTTCGAATCCTATTTATTTCCTAAGAAAAGGTTGGGATTATTGAAGTTCAGTTCAATTAGCAAAGATAACAGTTATCAATTATGTTGAGCTAAGATAACTCCTGAGTTACTGATTTCTTAACCAAGACCAAAAAGGGGAAAAGTAAAATCTACTTGAATGAAAATGAATTGGATAAAGCCAAAGCATTCATAACATATAAATCTGAAATACCTCAAATTATATGAAATAAAAATGTCAATTCTAACATGGACAATATCAACAGCCAATTGGGCAACATCAATCAAACACAATAAAAGCTTCAGAGTAAACAAAAATAGAAGAGAAATTAAATAGTAAAAGGAATATTGAACCTGTAATGAAGAAGTTGAAATCCTAATCCTATGAGAGAGGAAAGAACCTCTCTCCAAACTAGATCTAAATCATAGAAAGTGAATTATGAAAAGCCCCTCCTTATGAATGGATGCAATCCCTCTACTTTATAGCCTATAATATGAGTTTTCTGGGTCAAAAACTGGGTCAAAAACAGCCCAGAAATCGCTGGAGAAGAAATCTGCCACGCTGGTTTTTCGTCATTGCGACGCAGCCGCATGGAGCACGCGGTCGCGTTGCCTAGCGTCAGGGCAACTATGACCTATTATATATCAAATCAAAGCCCCGGACGTTAGCTTTCCAACGCAACAGGAACCGCGTCGTTTGGATCTGTAGCTAAAGTTATAGTCGTTTGAGTGCGAAGAGGTCAGGCTGGACAGCTTAACAACTTCTTCAACTTCTTGTATTCCTTCCACTTTTGCATGCCTCTTTTCCATCCTCCAAGCCATTCCTGCCCTATAATATCTAAAAACACTTAACACACACATCAAGGCATCTAATGGTAATAGAGAGGATTAATAATAAGCAAATACAAGATCAAAGAAACATGTTTTCAATCATAGCACAAAATCAAAAAGGAAAATGTAAAACATGCGAATTGTATGAATAAGTGAGTAAAGAGTTGATAAAAACCACTCAATTGAGCATAAGATAAACCATAAAATAGTGGTTTATCAACCTCCCCACACTTAAACAATAGCATGTCCTCATGCTAAGCTCAAGAGAAACTATAAAGAGATGAAGAGGAATGATAGAATGTATGAGATGCAACCTATGAATGCAACTAAATGCAAAATGTTTCTACCTACTTGGTTAAAAATAAATAAGTTCTCCAAGACAAATATGAATCAAATTCCATTAATTCAAATTATACAATAAAAGACAAGTAAACTTGTAAGAAGATAGCTCATGAAAGTAGGGAACATAGAATCAAGCATTGAACCCACCCAGGAAGTGTATATCACTCTAATCTCTCAAGTGTCTAGGGTCAATCACTCTAATCTTTCCTAGTCATGCTTTCTAAACCTTGTTCTTCATCTAACCAATCAACAAATATTTAGCATACCATGTAAACATCATGAGGTCTTTTTAGGGTTGTAATGGGGCTGAGGTAAAGGTAAGGATATATGTATGGCCAAGTGAGCTTTATAAAGTGAATCCTTGATTAGTCTAAGATCTCACCTAACATACTTTATACAATTTTAGAATACTTTACCTAACTACCCAAAATTTTCCCACTTTTGTATTACAAACTCATGTATCAAACTTATTTTTGAATTTTGTCCCATGTGCATTGATCCTTTTTATTTTGCATTTGGGGTAATATTATTTTTCTTCTCTTTTCTTTTCTCTCTCTTTTTTTTTGTATCCCCTTATTTAATTACTTAATTTTTTTTTTCAATGCACATGGTAATTTAATTATTTTTATTTTACATGAGCATGCTTCCCAAAACTTTTATTTTGAAATATCTTTATTCTTTTCAACTCTCTACCTTTGTTTTTATCATCCATGTTCCCATAAGGTTCCCCACACTTAAAAAATACACAATTTCTATCTTAAGCTAACCAAGGATTCAACTTGGGATTTTTATTTTGTTTTTCTGCTTAAGGCTAGTAATGTGGTTATAAAAGAAGAGGGGATTAAAAGCTCAAAGGGGCTAACAAGGGTGATGTAGAAGGTAGGCTTTATTTGGGATAAGTGAGCTAAAATCAAATAATGGCCTCAATCATATGCAAGCATGTAAATATACTAAACAATGGACATATAGGCTGAAACAAAGTAAAGATTGCAATTATAGGGAAGAAAACACACAAGAATAAAATATTATGGTTAAATAATGTAACCATGCAATTAAGCTCAAAATCTCACAGGTTGTGTGTTCTTTGGCTCAAAAACCATGTTCCAAATACAACTTCAAACAAATTTAAAAAAAAATCAATTTAAATTAGTGAAATACTATAAAAATTTCTTGAAAAAGAAAATATTACTTCAACCAAGTAGTAACTAAATGCACAAAATCAAATAAATATGCAATCAAATATGCAAATGCAACAACTAACAAGAAGAATAAACCATTGGTGTTGAGATAGAAGAGTGACTAACCCATGGAGATCGGTATCAACCTCCCCACACTTAAAGATTGCACCGTCCTCGGTGCATGCTAAGATGTGCAGGTGGACGGGTTGTTCCAACTGATGCTTTCCTTCAAGGATTGTGCAGATGGACTTGTTTGTCTCCCCTTTTAGAAGTTTCTCCCTTTTTCCATCTTCGGTAGCCAGCCTGGAAGAAGAGAAAAAGAAGAACAGTAATACCCAGAAGTAAAGATAAGAAAATAAATGAAGTATGGGTGGGTTAATGCCAAATAATGAGGGTGTCAATTACATGGTAGTTACAACATCCAAGTGAGAAAACAATAGAAGTCATGGCATGCCAGTGGTACAAAATGTACAATAATGGGGAAGAGAGTAGAGGAGGAGAGATAATATAAATTCATGTCAATGCAAAAGTAATACAAAGAAAAAATATAGATTGGCATTGATAATATTACCTAACCAGAATAACACAAGTCACTAAGCACCCAAAATAGTTCAAGAGAAGATGCACAGTTAAATAAGAAAAGCAAACACCAAAGGAAAAATAATGAATTTAGAAAAGAAAATAAAAATTATGCACAAAATGAAGATGCAATGAATGAAATATGCAAATAAATTAAGTAAAATAAAATAAGAGATAAGAAGAATGAGAAGGGAAAGAAGGGAAGAAGAAGTAAGTAAGAAAGGAGGGAGGAAAAATTAGGATTGGGGAAGAAAAGATAAGATATTTGGCAAATTAGGATAAGCTGTGCGGCGCAATCGACGCGATCGCGTGGGGCACGCGGTCGCGCAACTTGCGCTGATACTGATTGACGCGGTCGCATGACACAATTCATGCTACTGGCGCGAGGGCAGTCTCGCGCTCGCACAACTCTCTGTTGAAATTATTATTAGTTCCAAATTTTAAGTGACGCGATCGCATGGGGCATGCGATCGCGTGAGTGGGCTTTAGAAGAATGTGACGCGGTCGCGTGGGTCACGCGGCCGCGTGGGTAGAATTGTGCGTTCAGCACCAATCCAGCACCACTCTAACACAATAATTGGTTGTGCACCCTTTTACGTCGAAATCCAGGGCACGCGGCCGCGTGGGGCACGCGGTCGCGTGGGAGGCCATTATTCCCATGTGACGCGGTCGTGTCAGCGACCTGGTCGCGTGGGACGATTTGTGCCATTGGCACGCCTCCAGCCACGCTCTCGTGTGACTCTCTTCTCGATGTCTCTTCTTCACAACGCACATGTGACGCGGACGCGTAAGCGACGCTGCCACGTCGCGTGCGTGTTTTTTTTTTTAATAATAATGCAGTATGCAGAATGCAATACTAATATGAATGTTATGCAAAATTCCAGGTTCAATACAATAAAATAAAATAAAACTCGAAAACAAATAAAACTAAATAAAAATGAAAAAGGAACGATCATACCATGGTGGGTTGTCTCCCACCTAGCACTTTTAGTTAAAGTCCTTAAGTTGGACATTGGCTGAGCTTCCTGTTATGGCGGCTTATGTTTAAATTCATCCAGAAATCTCCACCAATGCTTGGAATGCCAATAGCCTCCGGGGTCCCAAACTAGGCATGTAAAGCTTCTGAGCAGCTTCAAACAAATTTTCAGGCTCCCGGGATGACGAATGTCAGGATAGGATCCATGATCCCAAGCTTTGCTTTTAAATCCGCCTCTGTCTTGATCTACATGATTCCATCCGGGCAGTTTAAAAAGTAGATTCTCACCATGATGACCAAACGTTCTCCGTGATCCATTTAATTGAGCATGATACCAATCCGTGCGCTTCGAGTTGAAGTGTGGAACCTTATTGAACCTTGTGCACCAGCTCTGAGTACGAGCCATTTCCCTTTTACTCTTAAAGCCGCAAAGTGCTCTAAGCTGGTCATCTGTTTCAAGTAAACCATATTCAAGTGGAAAAGTAAAGATAAAATCTAAGGATTTTACCCACTTGAAGCTTGTATTGGGTGGTAGTGGCTTCGGGATTGGTGGTTCCAGTGGTTCTGTAAGTTTTACTCCCTTGTGCTCTTCTGTGAATTTCTCCACGTCATTGCAAATTTCTTCCATCTCAACCATATCTTGATGAGAGTCTTCAATTTCTCCCTCATCATCGCTCAAGTCATATATTGGAGGTTGAGAAAAATCTACCTCAGCATCATCTTCATATTCACTCGGGGAAGATTCTTCTGTCTCAAAGAATTCACTTGCGGAGACAAGTTCGTCACTAAGAGAACAGGACTCGTGATCATCATCATTAAGGAAACCTGCGTCTTGGGTTATTCCGTTCAGTTCTTCGTAAGATATTTGTATTGGAGGTGGTGCAAAATCCTCTTTAGCGTCAATTGTAATATCCTTGACGGAGTTCTCCACAACTCTGGATTTAAGTGGCGGTTCGGCATCTCCTAAATCTTTATCCAACTCTTCTTCTTCTGCAATGACAGCTTCCTCTACTTGTTCCAATACGAAGTTATGCTCTATGCTGTTCACTGGAGTTCCTAGCGTCTTCTTTGTACTGCGTTCTTCATTGGATTCTCCACATAAAGCCATGGGAGTCTGTTGAGGGGCTGAACGTCTGGAAGATAATTGATTTATTGCTTGCTCCAGTTGATGAAGGGTTACAATAAGTTGTTTTATTGATTCTTCAAGGCGAACCTGTGATTCTGGCTTTGATGGATATGGGTATGGTGTATGGGGGAGTGGTGGTTCTTGGGAGTAATTGGATTGGTGTTGGGATGGATAAGGATCGTATGGTGGCAAATGGTGAAAAGAAGCTTGTGAGTATGGTGGTTCGAGGTTATGTTGAAAGGATGGTCTATAGGCACGCGGTGGGGCTTGTTGGTAGTTACAAGGTTGTCCACCATATCTTTCAGCTGGGTATGCATTGTAGAATGGTCGTTGTCCATGATATCTTGGAGGGTGTTGTTGCCTAAAGGGTTGATTAGATCCTCTTGACTCCATCCATCCTTGATTGGTCTGACCTTGATGCATATTTCTGCTGTGGTTTCTATTTCCTTCAATAAAGTTAGAACCAAACTCAAAGCGAGAGGGGTGAGAATTCATAGTAGTTATCAGTAATAAGGGGAAAAAGAAAAAACAAATAAACAAGTAAAAGAAAATTATTTTTTTTTGAAAAATATTTACAATAACCAATAATAAGGCACACGTTTGCAATTCCCCAGCAACGGCACCATTTTGACGTTTGGATTTTTGCTAGTAAAGAATTTATAAAAATATTCGCGTTGTAGATATAGCTTCTAAACTAACAGAAATCCCTTCGTACAAAAGTTTTGGTTGTCACAAGTAACAAACCCCTTTGAAATTGATAACCGAGTATTCAAACATCGGGTCATCTTCTCAAGGAATTGCAGGGAGGTATGTTCTTATTATTGGTTATGGAGATTGTAAATTTGGGGTTTTAAGAGTGAGGAACAAGTATGGCAAATAAGTTAAATGGCAATTAAAATAAATAAATACTGTAAAGCAAACCCTTTGGCAAGGTAGGAGAAATTGGAAGTCCAGACTTAGTTATTCTTATCAATAATAATGAAAGTTGAATCTTAATTCCACTTAGTCAATCTTTGCTAAAGCAAAGGAGAGTCAATGGACTAATTAGCTTGACCTTTGAATCCTATTTATTTCCTAAGAAAAGGTTGGGATTATTGAAGTTTAGTTCAATTAGCAAAGATAACAGTTATCAATTATGTTGAGCTAAGATAACTCCTGAGTTACTGATTTCTTAACCAAGACCAAAAAGGGGAAAAGTAAAATCTACTAGAATGAAAATGAATTGGATAAAGCCAAAGCATTCATAACATATAAATCTGAAATACCTCAAATTATATTAAATAAAAATTTCAATTCTAACATGGACAATATCAACAGCCAATTGGGCAACATCAATCAAACACAATAAAAGCTTCAGAGTAAACAAAAATAGAAGAGAAATTAAATAGTAAAAGGAATATTGAACCTGTAATGAAGAAGTTGAAATCCTAATCCTAAGAGAGAGGAGAGAACCTCTCTCCAAACTAGATCTAAATAATAGAAAGTGAATTATGAAAAGCCCCTCCTTATGAATGGATGCAATCCCTCTGCTTTATAGCCTATAATCTGAGTTTTCTGGGCTGAAAACTGGGTCAAAAACAGCCCAGAAATCGCTGGAGAAGAAATCTGCCACGCTGGTTTTTCGTCACTACGACGCAGCCCCATGGAGCACGTGGTCGCATCACCTAGCGTCAGGACAACTATAGCATATTATATATCAAATCGAAGCACCAAACGTTAGCTTTCCAACGCAACTGGAACCGCGTCATTTGGAACTCTGTAACTAAAGTTATAGCTGTTTGAGTGCGAAGAGGTCAGGCTGGACAGCTTAACAACTTCTTCAACTTCTTGTATTCCTTCCACTTTTGCATGCTTCCTTTCCATCCTCAAAGCCATTCCTGCCCTATAATATCTGAAAACACTTAACACACACATCAAGGCATCTAATGATAATAGAGAGGATTAATAATAAGCAAATATAAGATCAAAGAAACATGTTTTCAATCATAGCACAAAATCAGGAAGGAAAATGTAAAACATGCGAATTGTATGAATAAGTGAGTAAAGAGTTGATAAAAACCACTCAATTAAGCATAAGATAAACTATAAAATAGTGGTTTATCAGTCGCCCTGGCCATTCGCAAAATAGGGGCTCGACCTCCTCGGACCTTTCCCTCAGGGGTCAGGAGAAGTCAAATTCCTCATTGTAGGAATAGACTATTCACAAAGTGGATCGAGGCAGAACCCTTAGCTAATGCCACCGCCCAAAGAAGTCAGAAATTCCTATATAGGAACATTACCACAAGGTTTGGGGTCCTTTACTCTATCACCATAGATAATGGCACTCAGTTTACCGACACAGGTTTTAGGAATTTGGTAGCTGACTTGAAAATAAAGCACCAATTCACATCTGTAGAACACCCACAAGCCAACGGACAGGCAAAAGCTGCCAATAAAGTCATACTGGCTGGGTAAAAAAGGAGACTACAGGACGCGAAGGTAGCTTGGGCTGAAGAGCTCTCACAAGTCCTATGGGCATATCGGATAACTCCACACTCTACCACAGGAGAATCACCCTTCCGACTTGCGTACGGAATAGATGCAATGATTCCAGTAGAGACCGAAGAAGGATCTCCTAGGATAATCCTCTACAATGAAGAAGCCAACTTCCAAATTCAAAGGAAGGAGCTCGACCTACTTCCAGAAGTCCGAGAAAGAGCTCGGATTAGAGAGGAAGCGCTAAAGCGTCGAATGGCCTTAAAATATAATCCGAAGGTAGTCTAACGAAGCTTCACCACCAAGAGTATTTAGTCACTACCACATTTTCTTGCCAACATAAAGGGAAGGCGGGCTCGTTGTTCTCATCCAAGAAAAAGGGATGAACACCCTCAACAACTCGAATTTTGAAATAGTAATTCTTAAAGTCCCTAAAGGATTCATCATACAAAGAAAAAATTTTCTTCCCTTGGGTGGCTCGGAAAGAAATCCAAGAAGCTTTCTTCTTAGCTACCCCAGGCTTTGTCAACATAAAGAGATGAAGAAAGAGATTTACGGTGGGACAGACACCCAATTCCTGACACAACAACTGGAAGATCTTTATGAAACCCCATGAGTTTGGATGGAGTTGAGAAGGGGCTACATTGCAAGACCACAACAGCTCGGTCTCGAAAGCAGTGAAAGGGATGGTGATATTCAATTGACTGAAAAAGTAGTTGTACGCATAGAAAAAGGGCTGTTCCCCATGAGTCAAAGAGGGAAAGCTAACCCTCTCCTCAGGGTCAGGCAACACCAACTCATAATTCTCCTCCTCATCCCTATTATTAGAAATTCTATGAAACCTCCTAAGCCACACACAGTACTCAGGATCGGCCACGGTAACGCACATCAATACTATGGAGTCCAGCCAGTTAGAAATCCCTTCGGGAATCTTAATAGACATATCAACAATGTTTTTGCGGGAAGACATAGGCCAACTATTCCTACAATAAGAAAAAGAAAAAAAGAAAAAAAGGGCTACTGCCAAACAACTCGGGCAAGTATGGAGACAACTCGGGCAAAGAAAGTAAATAGTAAGTATCAGATACAAAAGTAAAAGGGAAGCCCTAGGACTCACACTAAAGCCCAGGGCACCCTTTGGAGGCAACAACAAGGTAAGAACCCAGAAAAAGGGGGAGTCGATAGTCTACACCCTAACACCTCCCAATAGAGAGATCAAATCTTTTCTAATATCACCTCATACAAATAGCAAAGAAAGCCATCATCATCAACAGACCACACAAAAATTATCAAAAGCTGAAAACTTTCTATACCAACAGTTCAAACCAAAAGATTTGTGCAAAAGGAGGTCATGCGAAAATGAAAAGAAATAGGAACAGCGGCAAGCAAAACCCTAAGGAAGCAAAAACTACCAGACGCACATCACAGCAAATGATCAGGCACAAATATGTAATCTTTCACAGAAAGACTCGAACTTTCCAAGGCAAACTCAAACAAAATCAAAATTTTATACACAACAAAGTAAGCATGCAGAAAGAGCGGTGCGAAAAGTAAAAAGAAGAAGAAGAAAAACCAACATATAGGATAGACGACGAGGGCCGCACAAACAAAACCAACGAACAAGGACTCCCAAACTAAGAAGACAAGAAAGCTTCGAGGCGTGAGGAAACGGATGAAACGAAGCACCGCAACGGAGAACGAAGCGAAGGGAGAAAGAGAAAAGAGAAGAAGAAACTGAAAGCAAAGTGTTTTAGAAATTCAAAATGAAATGAGAAGAGGGAAACGGAAAAGAGGAGTTAATGGGCTTTAAAAACCCTCGCACGTGATGCCAGGGCATCTAGGCCAGTTTCACTGAGCTTTTCTTTACTGTTTTAGGGTAGCTTCATGCATTTTTCCTAATAAACAAGGCAAGTTTTGGGTGAAAATACACTTACCCCTTCATTCAAGCAACTATTGTGAATTTTGCATGATTTCATGAGATTTTTGCTAGAATTACATGATATTTTAGTGATGCATGATCTCATGATTTTGGCTAGAGCCTTGATGCACTTTAATTGCTTGATTTCAGGACAAATGAAGCATGGAAGAAGCATGTTAGCATTCACATTAACTTAGTTAACGTGACTACTAACGTGGGATGGCAATTGACTTGCAACGTTAATGAGAAAAGTGATCACCAATAACGCCTGCGAAGCCATTTCATAGCCTACGTTAAGAGCCACGTTAACTAAGTTAACATGGTACTTAACGTAGAAGGAAAGGAGGACTCCACGTTAATGAGAAACGTGAACTCCAATAACGTTTCTCCTCAACGTTAGTGGTAAAAGTGAACACCACTAACGTTGGGAAACTAGGCAATGCCCCACGTTAAGAGTCACGTTAACTAAGTTAACGTGAACTCTAACGTGGACAAGGATCAACAACGCCAACGTTAGTGACACTCACTTTTGTCACTAACATTGAATCATTTTCATTGCCTACGTTAAGTCTCACGTTAAGATTGTTAGCGTGAAAGATAACGTGGAGTGGGGTTCAAGGAACCAATGTTAGTGCACTCACTTTTGTTACTAACGTTGGAAGATGGCTTCATTACTACGTTAAGAGCCACGTTAACTTAGTTAACGTGGACTCTAACGTATGGGATTAAGGCAAATAGAGCGTTAGTGACAAAGGTGAGTGTTACTAATGCTCTCAAAGGTGATAGGTGCCCACGTTAAGAGCTATGTTAGCTAAGCTAACGTAAGACCTAACGTGGGAGGCAAAGGGCAAGCAACGTTAATGGAAAAAGTGATTCCCATTAACGTTTGCGAAAAGGGGCACAAGCCAACGTTAATGGGAAAAGTGAGCCCCATTAACGTTGGTCAAGAATTGAGAAGGAACGTTAGAAGTCACGTTAAGACTTCTAATGTAGAGAATAACGTGGGCATATAAGGGTGGAACGTTAGTGGAAAAGGTGAATGCCACTAACGTTCTCGCACCCAGAAAGGTATTCCACGATTAATCTCACTAAGTGCCTGATCCTAATTCATATTTCTCTGCAAGCTGGGCCCACTAAAGATGAGAATTGCTTCAACTCAAGGTCCAAAGTCCACATCCGAGACTTGAAGAACTCACTAGAAGATCATGAAGAGTAATATATATAAGAGTAGTTTTGAACTAGCTTGGAACTTTTGGCATTGGGGAGAACTACTCTCTGCATATTTACTTTTCTGTACTTCTATCATGGATTCTTCTTTTCTGCCATTTTTGATTTCTAGAGCTATGAACAACTAAACCCCTTTCATTTGGTTAGGGAGCTCTGCTGTAATTTGATGGATCAATATTAATTTTCATTCTTCTTCTTCTATCTTTTCTCTTGATTTTACTAGAAAGCTTTCAATCTTAATTCAATTGGTTAGTTATCTTGGAAAAGAAACTCTCCATAATTGGATCTCTTCGAAACCTTGGAAGAGGAATGAAGAGATCATGCTAGAATTGCTTTCTCATGCTGGACCAATTTGGGTTGGGATGGATATGTGACTATAATCCCCTCAATACTTGAATTGGGAAATGTATGTGGTATAATCAATGACTATACTTCATCTCTTCTCATGAGCAATTGACCAAGGAATTGGCTATTGATCAAGATTTGAGAGATTGAATTACCAAGGAATTGGGATTCAATCACTTAAGATTGCCAAGGAGATCAATGAATGCATTAATTGAGGAAGGGATGAGAATGAACTTGACCCGGAGAATTGCAACATCTCCTAAACCCAATGATTCCCCTATTTCTGATCTTACCCATTCTCTTTAATTTCTGCCATTTACTTTTATGAGCATTACCCCAATTCCCCATTTAAGATTCTGCACTTTAATTCCTGCTATTTACTTTCTAGTCATTTAAATTTCTGCGTCTCAATCTAAATTCTGTTTAGCTCAACTAGCATATTCTTCTAACTAAAGTTGCTTGACCAATCAATCCTTGTGGGATTCGACCTCACTCTATAGTGAGTTTTTACTTGACGATAATTCGGTATACTTGCCGAAGGGAAGTTTGTTGAGAGACAAGTTTCCATGCATCAAGTTTATGGCGCCGTTGCCGGGGATTGATTTTGAATCAACAATGATTAAGCTAGAAGATTACTAGATTGAGCATTTTTTTCCCGTTATTCTTTTCTATATTCAGTAATTTACCTTAGTTTGTTTTCAATTTCTTCCTCATCCCCTATTCCCTCGCTAATTTCTGTTCTCCTTTCTTAGTTTATCATAATTCAGCTCACTAACCCACTAACTGTTTGATAAATTTCATCAATCACACTAACAATCATTCTAACAAAAATTGTCGTCACTATATCTCCTGTTGTGCATTCTGGTTGTTGTATGATAGGGAGAAGAGAAGGAATCTCAACATCCTTTGATTCAGAGCCTGAGAGAACCCTTTGGAGACGAAAAAAGGAAGTAAGAGGAAAAAGAATTGTTGGTGCTGAGGAAGAGGCTTACCAAGATGATCACCAAGCAGCTAGCAGATCTTACCAAGAAGGTGGAAGAGAACCAAGTTGCAGCAGCCATCACCTCATCACCAACTCATGAAGGAGTAAACATAGAAGAAAAAGGTGACTGGGAGCAGGCCAACTATGTGGGAAATTCACCTAGACAAGTCCATGATCCATACTCCAAAACATACAATTTTGGATGGAGAAATCTCCCCAACTTTGGATGGGGAAATCAACAAGACCAAGGACAAGATCTGAGACGTTCCAACTTCAACTCCAACAACAATGCCACTCATCAAAACACCTCTCAAAGATATCACCAACATCCATCTAACCAACCTTTTAAACCCCCTAATATCTACCCACCATCATCCACAGATGATAGGCTCTCAAAGATTGAGGCTCTACTTGAAAACATGTGCAGAGAAGTCCAAGATAACAAGGTGTTTAAGGAAGAGGTGCGAGCCAACATCAAGAATTAAGGAGAAAACATCAAGAGATTGGAGTTCCAAGTAGGCTATCTATCTCAACAAATCCCCAAACCCACTGATGGATTCCCCAGTGATACAGAGAAGAATCCAAGAGGAGAACCAAAGAAAGTGAGATGGGAAGAATGCAAAATGATAACCACAAGTGATGAGGGAAGTATGATAGAGTAGAACACCCCCAAAATCACCAACAGGAAAGCCAAGAGGAAGGAAGCTGTGCAACTCCACTCACATCCAAGGAAGAGCTAAAGAAAAAGGATGCATTGAACCCATATGCACCTTTCCCCCACAGGCTTAAAGGTGGTGTAGCAGGGAGGATGTACTCAAGGTTTCTTGATATGTTTGCGTCTCTAGATGTAAATATACCCTTCATTAAAGCCCTCCAACAGATGCCCTTCTACATCAAGTATATAAAGGAGCTACTAGCCAGAAAAAGTCCATTGAAGGGTGGACAAACAATCAAGATGAACAGAGAATGTAGTGCTCTCATTCAACCAGGACCACCCACAAAGAAGGAGGATCCAGGAAGCTTCCACATTCCTTGTGCCATAGGAGAAACAATGATTGACAAAGGAATTTGTGACTTGGGAGCAAGCATCAACGTAATGCCTCTCTCTCTCATGAAGAAGCTCCAAATCAATGAACTAACTCCTACTGATGTGATTATCAGATTGGCGGACAAAACCTAAAAACAAGCAGTTGGAATAGTTGAAAATGTGTTGGTAAAGGTTGGGAGCTACTATCTTCCCACATATTTTGTTGTTTTGGAAATGGATGAGAATCCTATTTACCCCATCATTCTGGGAAGACCCTTCTTAGCCACAGCTAGAGCACTCATAGATGTAGAACGAGGAGAGTTAGTGCTGAGAATACATGATGAGCAGCTGACTTTCAATGTTTACAACCTCTCACGAGGAGCAGATCACAAAGACAATAAGATGATAGAAGAGCCAAACGAGGAAGCACAAACAACACAATTGGAATCCCCATTGGTTGAGAAGCCACAGAGTTAGGAAGAACCATGTCCAAAGGTGATCCAAGAGGAACCAGACCCCCCAGAGTCATGCAAGATCAATAACAAGATTCCCCTGGAGAAAGAATCCATAGAAAACAAGAAAACATCAATAGAAACAAGGAAAAGAATTCCAAAGGGATGGAGAAATAAGAAAATTCCTACAGACAATTTCTCACCAGGTGATGAAGTTATTTCTACATACTTTCCATCTATACCACCTCACCTACTCACTATTCCATCTCAGCTACCTCCTGTGTATACTATCAATAAAATCTTATCCTTAGAGCATCTGGAACTCATCAACAAAGCTAACGGATATAGATTCACTGCAAGAGGAGAGGACTTCAAGCATTATCAACCACCTTGACAAAGAACCAAACGTCAAGCTAGTGACTCTAAAGAAGCGCTTCATGGGAGGCAACCCATGATTCTATAATTCTTTCTTTCTTAAATTTCTAATAAGAGCAACAGAACAATTTCACTCCAACTTTGACAACTAATATAAAGTTCCTCCACATGCAACGTATAGTACATGATAAGTTTGGTGTTCAAACACATCAATTGAGGTTTGAACACACTTTATGAGAAAGATTTATGTCCCAAACTTGTTGTACCATAGGATCACAAACAAGTTTGGTGTGCTGACGTGCATGCTTAAGAAGCTTAATAATTAGTTGAGTTGCTTCAAAAAAAAAAGAGAGAGAGAGAGGAGAGAGATTTTAGCTTCGTTAGTTCACCTTTTTGAATTTTCCCACCAATTTCACAACTAATCTTCACATTCTCTCTTTGTCATATATAGGGAATCAAAAAGGACATTGATGGTACTTGATAGGGCAAGAAGTTCGGCCACTACACCAAGAGAATCTCACACTTGTCCTCATAGGGAATGTCCTTGGAAGTGTTGCCATGCAACATTGGGAATGGATGGCTTTGGAAGCCAAAGCAAGACCCCCATAAAGGAGCTGATCCTTGTGCTCCTTCAATCCTAAAACCCCAACCATCCACTATCAAACACCATCATCAATCCACACCCTTCAATCAATTGCCATTTTCCTATTTAAACCTCTTCACACAACCTCTCCATGCACACGTATATTCACCATTCCCACTATCTCCTTTCGGTTCTACACACACTACACACATCACTCCTCACCAAAGCTTCACATATACCCTCATAGCCATCTTGAGAATAACCAAGATAGCAATTATCTTACATGGCATCATTAAGCTCCATGAGACAAAAAGGGAAGGGACCCATAGAACATCCTCCTTTCGATGAAGTGCGGTTTAGAACATTTCATCATGCACTTCAATATGGGTGGATGGCTGACAAAGAAATCATTTATGAACTGGGCTACCAAGTAACAAAAACCGAGTGTCCGGAGATCATAGAGAAGGTGGAGCAACGTCGCTGGGAGCTCCTTAGCGATCCGATCACAAGGGTGAATGAAACTCTAATAAGAGAAGTCTATGCAAATGCAGTTAGGCAAGACAAGGCGGATGACTCATACACAAGTTTTGTGAAAGGGGTCATGGTGGATTTTAGTCTTATGACTATCATGAGAGTGCTGAAGTTGAGAAGCATCCCTTTTGAAGAGGAGAGCTATCACTCAAGAATGGACAAACCTCCCAATTATGACCAGATTATACAAGATATATGTGTGCCAGGAGCCGATTGGGAAAGAGGTCCCAAGGGAAAACCCAAATTTATAAAAAGAGGAGATCTCCTCCCAGAGGCTAAATGTTGGTTCGAAATTGTAAGGAGATCCATCCTCCCAGCCGGAAACAACTCAGAGGTAAATCTCAAGAGAGCAACGATGTTACAATGTATAATGAAAGGAGGAGAGATCAAGGTTCATGAAATCATATCCCAAGGCATTCGGAAGTTTGCTGAGAAAAGTGATTCGGGAGGAAAGTTGGGTTATCCCAACACTATTTTTCTTCTTTGCAGACTGGCCAGGGTGATATTCGAGGATGCGAACCCCGTGTGGGTAATGGTTGGTCTTCCAATCACTTATCGTCGGATGCATGCAGCTGCAGTGCCACTACCTCCACGGAGGAGACGAAAGAGGCCAGCCCTTCAAACTGAAGAAGAACAACCTCCACAAGAGTAACCCCCAGCCACCTTAAGCATGCACCAACTGCAAGAGGCTATTGATGCTTTATCTAAGCAATGCATGGAAAACCAAGAGGCACAAAGGGAGCTCCAAATACAATCAAGGGATCGCCATGAAGAGTCACTTTCCAGATGGATGAATCAACAAGGGGAATGGCAAAAACAACTGATGGATCAGCAATTGGAGCAAGGAAGACAATGGAGTGAATCCTTCCACAATTTGAATCAGAAACATGATCAACGGCAAGAAGCCATCCAAAGGCTAATCAACATCCAAGCACACCAAGGAGTCCACATTCATGAGATACATAGGAAACAAAGAGAAAAAGCAGATCTTCTCGATGAACTTAAAACATTCTCGGAAGGAGTCTACATGAGTGAGACTGGATACCATCTGAACACCCAAGCCAGGCTTGGATATCTAGTCGGACAATTGCCTAAATTGCATCCAGGAATTACAAAATATGAGGATGTAAAGGATGAATTAGCACGAGTAGAGCGTGAAAGGGTTGAACAGAGTCATGAATCGGTAAGGAAGGCACTAGAGGATTGGAAATTAGCTAGAGTAAATCGGATGAGAGGAAGCACAAGTGGACAAGGAGAATCCCAAGGGAGCAGAAGAGAATGAGCAGACCAACAAGTGAAAGGTGGTAAAGTCCCTTCTTAGTTACCTTCCTTTTCAAAGCTTTAAATAAGGAAAATCATGTATGAAATAGAACATACTTCCATGGTAGCTTAGGATTTTCAATTCTGTCTTTAATTCTTCATTGCTTAAGTCTATGTTATTGAGCCTAATGTCTTGAATGCTCACTGTCATCTTGCCTACTTGTATGCTTGTCTCTTTAAGTTAATCAAAAAGAAAATGTTATGGAAAGAACAAGAACGGAGCCATTTTGTGAAGTGCATTCTAAGTGTTTGTGGTAGGATGATTAGTAAGCTAAGTTAGTTCACCAAGAAAGGAAAGAAAGTAACTATCCATCCTAAGTCATAAATTTGAGACACATTCCTTGAGGCTAGCTAAATAATAAGATCCCAACAAGTAAAGAAAAAGAGTAGTACAAGTGGAAATAAGAAAGGGAACAAAAAAAGGAACAATGCTAGGCACCAAGGGTTGTGAAACTGAGGCATGTGTCTGTGGTGTTTATGTACAAGGGATCTACTTGGATGAATAAGCTCTTAAAGGTGCCTTATCACTTGGTAACTTGGATTAACTAATCCGGGATTATCAGCTGAAAGTCCACTATCAAGAGTAACCCTTATTACAGAGCACTTAGTAACCCAAAGAGGTGCTGGACACCAAGGTCTCAAGAAAGAAAGGATAATAAACCATGTGCCTGTGGTGTATATGTATGAGGGAAAGAGACTTGAGGGAGTAAGTCTTTAGGGGTGTCTTAACACCTAGCACCTTAAAACCAACTGGTTTGGGAGTGTTGGTTGAAAGCTTATCATAAAAAGTCGCCCTCTTCGGAACTTTGGAAGAGGAATAAAGAGATCATGCTAGAATTACTTTCTCATGATGGACCAATTTGGGTTGGGATGGATATGTGACTATAATCCCCTCAATATTTGAATTGGAAAATGTATGTGGTATAATCAGTGACCATACTTCATCTCTTCTCATGAGAAATTGACCAAGGAATTGGCTATTGATCAAGATTTGAGAGATTGAATTACCAAGGAATTGGGATTCAATCACTTAAGATTGCCAAGGAGATCAATGAATGCATTGATTGAGGAAGGGATGAGAATGAACTTGATCTGGAGAATTGCAACATCTCCTAAACCCAATGATTCCCCAATTTCTGATCTTACCCATTCTCTTTAATTTCTGCCATTTACTTTTATGAGCATTACCCCAATTCCCCATTTAAGATTCTGCACTTTAATTCCTGCTATTTACTTTCTAGTCATTTAAATTTCTGCGTCTCAATCTAAATTCTGTTTAGCTCAACTAGCATATTCTTCTAACTAAAGTTGCTTGACCAATCAATCCTTGTGGGATTCGACCTCACTCTATAGTGAGTTTTTACTTGACGATAATTCGGTATACTTGCCGAAGGAAAGTTTGTTGAGAGACAAGTTTCCATGCATCAGCACGTTTCCAAGAAAATACAAACGCGCGACACAAATAAAGGAAGGAAGAAAGGCTCCGCATTTTAAGGCAGAAGCTAAACCAAAAGATTCTACAAGAGGTTGACTAAAGACAAGATGCTCGAGTTCAACTTCCTCAAAGGGATCGAAGTCCAAAAGACACGACCTCAAGGGTAAGATCGAGCTCGAGCAGGGGCACTGTTCATACCCTGCGTCAAGCTATGTGATCCGGGCTGATTAAAGACATGAGTGACCGACCTCTTCACAATGGTCACCACCGACCTCTTATTAAAAGAGTTCGGCCAAATTTCCATAGAGGCCCAAGCAGGTCCAAACGAAGAAACATAGCCCAATCTAAAGGCAAAAAAAGCCTAGAAAGATAGGGCAGTTCTCCTGAAAGATAAGATGACTTCACTCAAAGGATAAGATAAGATAACTATCTTATCTCAAAGAAAGGTCACTCTATACTACTATAAATACACTGGAGCACCCAGGTATAACTCATACTATGATTCTACACAAAATCCTGCCTAAAGCATGTGCTAACTTAAGAATCAGATTCTCTTACAGGTACTACCACCCTCCGATGATCAAGGATCAGTAGCACCACCAAGTCCAACAAGTCATACACGACAGCTCTGGCCACAGCGGAAGATCTCATCTGAGATCGACCTTTAGTTTCAGGTAACCCTCGGAACAAATAGGCTACGCTTTTCAAATGTAGCTTAAAAAAGTGTGGCAGAATGAGTGTTTTTCTTGTAGTGTTATTCTCCTAAGTTTCTAATTATCTGGACTTAATGGGATACGTGACATATAATCCTCTTATATTTGGGTAATTAAGATTTTTGTGGCATATAAACTAGAATTGAACTTCACTCTCTAATTGGAATTAATTAACCAAGGAATTGGCAGTTGATGAATTTTATAGGAGACTAAAAAGGTCTAAGGAATTAGGGTTTAGTCACATATGGTTTGCCATGAATTAAATCTTGCATGATTAAAATAGTCAGTAAGAAAAGTCAATCCGGAAAATAGATATCTCTGAAGCCTTAACTGTTTTCTCCATATATTATTCACAACTAATTTACTGTTTGCTTTATTAATTTTCTGAATTTACTGTTTGATGCAATTGAGATCCAAACGCTCTTTTCTGTTTGAGTAACTAAGTAAATCACTTAACCGTTGTTTCTTAGTCCATCAATTCTCGTGGGATTGACTCTCACTCACATGAGGTATTACTTGGTACGACCCAGTACACTTGTTGGTTAGTTTGTGGGTTATAAATTCTGCACCAAGTTTTGGGCGACGTTGCCAGGGATTGATTGTGATTGACAACTACTCGTTATTTGATTTCTTAGATTAGATTATTTTTGTTTTAGTTAGTTTTATTTTAATATTATCAATTTTTATTTTTCATTTTTTTCTTCCGGGCTTTTCATTCACCCAGCCCCCTGTTTTCGTTTCTTTTTACTTCCCCTTTCAATTTTTATTTTCGTTTATTAGTTCTTACAAATATTTAGTTATCGTATTTAGTTTATTTGTCTTTTATTTTTGTAGCTTTTTTTTATTTTTTTATTTATATTTCATTTTAGTTTTATTTGCTCCTTGCATTATTTTTTTATTTTTTATTTTATTAGTTTTATCTACTTATTGGCTTTAATTTTCAAGTTTTCTATCAATCAGTTTTCTCTTATATTCTGAAATTAAGTTTGGTGCTACCTAATTATTTTTATTTTAATTTTTTTGTTCAATTTTTAAAAAAAAGAAAAAAATTTGAAATTTTCACTTTAATTTTATTTATAATTTTCGAACTGTTTTGCTTTATTTATTTAGTATTTTTTATTTTATTTGTTTACACAGGTTACCTCAATTGGAATTCTCTGCACTCTGATGTAGAGAGTTCCTTCTTTTCTTGTCTTCTGTCTGTTTATGAGCAGGAATAGGGACAAGGAACATCTGTTAGACTTTGATCCTGAACCTGAAAGGACTTTTAGGCGGCGTTTGCAACAAGACTTTACAAGGTTGCAGAGTCCAACATGGATCATAATAATGCTGTTAATGCCAATATGGCAAATCCAAATGGGAATGAGCAACCTAGGAGAGTGCTTGGCTCTTACATTGCTCCTAATGCAGATCTCTATGGAAAAAGCATTGTGGTGCCTCCTATAGCTAAAAACAACTTTGAGTTGAAGCCATAATGAGTCCACATTTTACGATATATTTTAGCTTGAATTGGATGGATTTCATCATATGAACTTACACTTATTCACTAAATAGCATGCTTTTGAGATTTTTTCCTAAATTGTGCTTAAATGTGAAAACATGCTCTTTTGTGCTTAATTTTAGTTAATTTTTATTCACTTTAATCCCAGTTGGTACCTTGATGAATTTGTTAAGTGATTTAAGGTTCCCAAGGCAATTATGGGTTGAAGAAGTGAGGAAAAGAGCATTCAAAAGGAAAGAATTCAAGAAATGAAGGATTTGGGAAAGTTGCCAGTCCTGACCTCTCGGTACTAAATTGGTCATACCTTGAGCTACAGAGGTTCAAATGAGGCGATTTCAGTGGCATTGGAAAGCTAACGTCCAGGGCTTCGAAATGATATATAATTTGCTATAGTGAACTAAGTTGAAGTGTGCGTATGCACACAATTTGTGCGCACGCACAGGTCAGGATTCAGCAAGTGTGCGGAAGCACACATCTGTGCGTCCGCATAGGTCCCTGCACGTGAGCTCATTAATTAGAAACCACTGGGAGTGATTTCTGGGCCCCCAAAACCCAATCTAACTCATTTCTGAAGCTATTTAACTCCAAATTGAAGATGGATGAAAGGGGGTGCAATTAGGTTTAGCTTTTATCATGTTTTAGTGTAGTTTTCTAGAGAGAGAAGCTCCCCCTCTCTCTAGAATTAGGGTTCTTTAGTTTAATTTCTTGTAATTGCTACTTTTAATTCTTGTTTTTATTTACTTTTTCTTGTCATTTATTGTTATTGCACCTTTATCTTCTTCATCTCTTTTGTTATTTCTTCTATTTTGCCATTTTTATGTTTATGCACACTTTTGTTATTTTAATTCCAATTAATGCAAATTTATATTTCCATGTCATTTATTGCTTTCTCTTGTTGTCATTGTTATTTTCTTGCTTTGGTAGCTTTAGAATTTATATTAATACAATTTAATATTATTTTATTTTCATGCACACCAAGTGTTTGATAAAATGCTTGGCTTAGTTTTCACTTAGTTTTTCTTTACTCTTGGCTTGAAATTGATGACTTTGGTGATCCTTGAGTCATTGATATCCATTCTTGTTTGATATATTAGAGTAGTTAGTTAATTTGGTTTCCCTTGACTCTATGTGACCCCTATTGTTGACATAGGACTTAGGGATTGAAATTAACTATGCCTATCTGACTTATCTTCGATGTAAGGTTGACTAAGTAGGATTAGCTCTTCATAATCATCATATGTTTGTGGTCAATGGCTAGGATAGATGACCTTATCTCTCAATTACTTGCCAAGAGGTTTCTTGCACTTTAATTTTAATTGCTTTGACCTTTATTACTTTTGACTTTTAATTTCTTGCATGTTAAGTTTTCACACTCTTGGTTGAGAAATTGGGTGTTTGTGGGTGGAATTGAATTGTGGATGTCCATTCCAAATTGTGTGAGAATAGTTAATTGGTTTGGTTTCCATTGATACTAGTCTTTCACTAAGTAATTAGTGAGTTGACTAGGACTTTTGAATTGAGATCAATTACGCTCTTTTGACTAATTCTCAAGGAGGATTGACTAGTTTGCATTGATTCCACACAATTGCCATGTTTGTGGTCCATAACTAGGATAGGAATCCTAAATTTCCCAATTATCACCAAGAGTCATTTTTAGCATTTAATTTCCATTTTCATTGCTTTTAATTGCTTTTAATTGCTTTCCTTTAATTCCTTGCATGCTCATTTAATTTCTTGCCATTTACATTACTTGTCTTTCTTGCCATCATTTCCCAATTCCCATTTCTCTCATAGCCAATAATTGTATACTTAATTGCAACTCTTAGGGAGAACGACCCGAGTTTGATGTACTCTCGATCTCGGTTATTATAATTTGGATTTAAAACATATGATTTGGGAGTTAATTATTGGTCTAGACTATACTTTCAACGATGGAATTCTACTTCGTGAAAATCTAGATCGACGAAAAATTCTCTTTATCAAATTTGGTGCCGTTGACGGGGAGTTGCATTGGTGTATGTTTTTGGCTATTGTAAATATGTTAATATGTAAATAGCTTATTTTTAGTCGATTGTACATATGTTGCTTGCTTATTTTTGGTTGATTGTGAATATGTTGACATGTAAATAGTTTGCTTTTTAGTTGCTATTGTGAATATGTTGATTTTGTAAATATGCTTTTCTTGTTTGCTTTTTGTTTTTCTTGTTGGGAGCTCATGGCTTGTTGGACACTCTACTAAAGCTTGGTGCAATCAATGAAGAATATGGACACCCAAGCATTGTTAGAGCTTCTCAATAAAGTCCAACTTAAGGACTCTAAATTGAAGTGCTTGGTGGGAGACACCCACCATGGTAACACCTTTCTAACATTCTCTTTGTACATAGTTTCAATTTATTGCATTTTGTCTCTTGTAAATAGCTTAGGTATAGTTTAATTTCAATCTTAATTGATTAGATTTTGGTTTAGATTATGTGTTTTTAATGAAAAATATGTTTTGGGGTTGAAAAGCTATTTTGGACATCAAGTTTGGTGCCTTAAAGTACTAAAATTTTTTGAGAAAAACAGAGCATGTGTGTGCGCACCCACTTGTGCGTACGCACACAACCCCATTTTTCGCGTTCTGTGCGCGTGCACCCATATGTGTGTGCACACACCAGCTTGCACCCCTTCTGGTGGGAGCATTCGCACACCTTGTGCGGCCGCACCCTCTACTTTTTTATTCTTGTGCGTGCGCACGGACCTGTGTGCGTACGCACAGAAGGCGTGATAGCTGGCAATTTTGACGCTTCATGCGAAAAAAAAATCCTACATGTGTGTGCGCATAGCTATGTGCGCACGCATAACACCTTAATCCCCCTCTGGTCGTAGTGCATGCGCCCCTTGTGCATGTGAACGCAAACCCTTTTCTTCCTTCTGTGCGCACGCACAAGCCCTTGTGCGTCCGCACAGGTCACGATGCTCTTTCTGTTTGTAGCGCCCGCATGCTGTCCGCATTTTCTACCTAGTGTGCGTGCCCACACATACATGTGCGTACGCACGCCCCTATTTTCTCACCATTACACTTCTTTTCTTCTCTTCTCTCTACTTCTTCTCTTTTTTTCCCCTCCACCCCTCTCTTCTCTTGTTTTGCCCTCTTATCTACTTCCTCTACTTATTTTGTTTGCATTTCATTTTTATTTTGGTAATTATCTTAGTTTTTGTTTAGTTGTTTGTTAATTGAATAAGTTGCAAGTGTTTGCTTGATGTTGATTGTGTTGCTTCTTGCTTAAGTTTTAGTGTAATTGTTGATGAATATGTGCACTGAGCATCAAATCCTTGTTTAATTGCCTAGTTGAATTGTGAGTTTGATTCATACATTGTAGCTACCATATGCATTAGACTTTATTCTTGTGTGGCATTTTGAATTGTGCACTTTTACTTTAGTGAATTGAATTGAATTTCTTGTTCATCATGGTTTTTAAGTCAATATAATCACATTACGAGGTCCTTGTTTCTTGTTAATGCTTTGCATTTGTTTGAGTTGACTTGACTTGATTCCTATCAAGACTTGTCACTTTTTGTAACAAACACCTTAACCATGTGTTTATTTGATTTTTCCTAAGGATGAATAAGTAATTTTCTTTTCATCATTGAATTGGTTATTGTTTGTTGTGCTATTTTATATCAATTTTGCTCTTTCACTTGCACAACTTCAATATCTAATAATTCCCACATTCAATTAACTCTTGTTGGTAGTTGCCTAAGTTTGCTTTTCCTTAATTGATGCTCATCTTTTGCTTGCATCTTAGACCATTTAATTGAGGAACTCATGCTTACATTTTCATTGTGTGGATGCCACTTTAATCGGCCATTGTGTGTATTTCATACCACTATGCAAACTTCCTCAATTAGATGCTTATTTACTCCTCCCTTTTACCTTTTTGTGCTACTTGCCTATGAGTTCTAACTATACTTTATTCATTCTTTTTGAGGATGAGACATGAAGGCAAGGAGCCGGGGGAGGAGGAAGACATCAAGGATGGAGACGCCAAGAATGCTTTGAACATTGGCGGTTTCCACACAACCCAAGCCCCCACATCCACCAAACGAAGGTGGAGGAGCTTTTAGCGACATTCTCCCCGGATCGTGTTCGTGCCTGGAGGACTGTGCAACGCTTAACTGTGGGGGAGGATCTGTATCTTTTGGGGCATAAATTCTCTCTTTCTCAACACTTTGCATCATTTTCTTGTTTTTAATAGTTAGATTTTTGTGAATATTTGTTAGTATTTCATTGCATTATACTTTTCTTGTTTTGCTTGTATATACCTTAGCTTGCCTATAGTTTTATTTTAGTAAATGTTTACATGTTGCTTAGTAAAGTAAATTAGTTTTGGTGAAATAACAAAGAATTTTCAAGAAATCTCTTTTTGGGCATTCCATTGAATTAGATTTGAAAATTTGATTTTGAACTTGCTTGAAGTATTTTTTTATGGAACATAGACAAGAGCTTGAACAAATACCAAGTGAGATTTGAGCTTTGATTGTGTGGTTGCATATTTTCAGTCACAATTTTTGTTCTTGTGTGATATACTCCTTTTATGATTGTGATCTTGGATTTGCTTTAGTCTATGTGTCCTAGATTTGATGTTTTGAACTGCATTTAGTATGATTGAGGCCATTCTTTGAAGTGAACTCACTAACCCATATGGCCAACCCTTACATCTACCTTTGTAAACCACTTTTTGAGCCTTTAATTCCTCTTTGTTCTAATTTTAAGCATAACATTCACCTTAAGTGAAAAACCATTAATGTTCATGAATTGTATCTTTGATTAACTTCGGTTTGAGTGTGTGTGTTATTTAAGTGTGGGGGGAATTTGTGGAAAATATGGGTAGTTAGTGCTTTGGGAGTTCATTGAGAATATTTGGAAAAATGGGTAAACACTCATGCATTCTTTACTTGGAACATATGCATCTCTCTTATATGATCAAAGAAAAATTTTGATGTACATACTTTGTTTGTAAAAAAAAAAAAGAAAAAAAGAAATGATAATAAGAATGTTAAATAAAGGATGCATATGTGGTTGAATTGAAAAGAAGATGCATGAGTGAATGTGAGAAAAGGGGATAAATTGGTAGTTAGGTTATTTTGTTATGTATATAGGATGATATAGGATTAGGTTGGATACTTGAGCTAATCAAAGATCTAATCTATTAGCCCACTTAACCATATTAATCCTACCCTTACCTAAGCCCCATTACAACCCACAAAAGTCCTCATGATATTTGCATTCATTCATCAAATATTAGTTGATTGTTAAACGACTTGCAAATCTTTGAGAAACATGATTAAAAGGTGGATTGAGTGATTAAGCCCTAAACACTGAGCGACTAGAGTGTAAACACATCTGGTGAGAGGTTCAATTGCTTAATTCTATGATTCAATTGCTTATCTTGTGTCTTCTTGTAAGTTGTTGAACTTAATTTTTGAAGATTTCAAATCAAATCTTTGGATGTGGATCATATTGCATTGATCCCTTATCTTAGCCCTAAATTTCTATTTTGGATTGATAGAGATTCTTTTGTTTGTTTTTACCAAACTCAATAGGAACCATATATATATATATATATATATATATATATATATATATATATATATATATATATATATATATATAGCATTTAGCATAGTTTCATGCATATAAGTAGTTGCATTGAATAAATTATTTCCCCTTCATTCATATCCTTTGGTTGGTTTAGCATGAGGACATGCTATTGTTTAAGTGTGGAGAAATTGATGAGTCCACATTTTATGATATATTTTAGCTTAAAATGGATGGATTTCATCATATGAACTCACACTTATTCACTAAATAGCATGCTTTTGAGATTTCTTCCTAAATTGTCCTTAAATGTGAAAGCATGCTCTTTTGTGCTTAATTTTAGTTAATTTTTATTCATTTTAATCCCATTTGGTGCCTTGATATATTTGTTAAGTGGTTTAAGGTTCCCAAGGAAATTATGGGTTGAAGAAATGAGGAAAAGAGCATGCAAAAGGAAAAAATTCAAGAAATAAAGGATTTGGAAAGCTGCCAGTCCTGACCTCTCAGTACTAAATTGGTCATAACTTGAGCTACAAAGGTCCAAATGAGACGGTTTTAGCGGCATTGGAAATTTAACGTTCGGAGATTCAAAATGATATATAATTTGTTATAGTGGATTAAGTTGAAGTGTGCATACCCACACAATTTGTGTGCACGCACGTGTGCGTCCGCACAGGTCCCTGCACGTGAGCTCATTAACTAGAAACCGCTGGGGGCGATTTCTGGGCCCCCACAACCCAATCCAACTCATTTCTGAAGCTATTTAAGGCCAAATTGAAGATGGATGAAAGCGGGGGCAATTATGTTTAGCTTTTATCATGTTTTTGTCTAGTTTTCTAGAGAGAGAAGCTCTCCACTCTCTCTAGAATTAGGGTTCTTTAGTTTAATTTCTTGTAATTGCTACTTTTAATTCTTGTTTTTATTCAACTTTTTCTTGTCATTTATTGTTATTGCACCTTTATCTTTTTCATCTCTTTTGTTATTTCTTCTATTTTTCTATTTTTATGTTTATGCACACTTTTGTTATTTTAATTCCAATTAATTCAAATTTATGTTTCCATGTCATTTATTGATTTCTCTAGTTGTCATTGTTATTTTCTTGCTTTGGTGGCTTTAGAATTTATTTTAATGCAATTTAATATTATTTTATTTTCATGCACACCAAGTGTTTGATAAAATGCTTGGCTTAGTTTTCACTTAGTTTTTCTTTACTCTTGGCTTGAAATTGATGACTTTTGTGATCCTTGAGTCATTGATGTCCATTCTTGTTTGATATAATAGAGTAGTTAGTTAATTTGGTTTTCCTTGACTCTATGTGACCACTAGTGTTGATATAGGACTTAGGAATTGAAATTAACTATGCCTATTTGATTTATCTTTGATGTATGGTTAACTAAGTAGGATTAGCTCTTCATAATCATCATATGTTTGTGGTCAATGGCTAGGATAGGTGACCTTAGCTCTCAATTACTTGCTAAGAGGTTTCTTGAATTTTAATTTTACTTGCTTTGACCTTTATTGCTTTTGACTTTTAATTTCTTGCATGTTGAGTTTTTACACTCGTGGTTGAGAAATTGGTGTTTGGGTGGAATTGAGTTGTGGATGTCCATTCCACATTGTGTGAGAATACTTAATTGGTTTGGTTTCCATTGACGCTAGTCTTTCACTAAGTAATTAGTGAGTTGACTAGGACTTTTGGATTGAGATCAATTACGCTCTTTTGACTAATTCTCAAGGAGGATTGACTAGTTTGCATTGATTCCACACAATTGCCATGTTTGTGGTCCATAACTAGGATAGGAATCCTAAATTCCCCAATTATCACCAAGAGTCATTTTTAGCATTTAATTTCCATTTTCATTGCTTTTAATTGCTTTTAATTGCTTTCTTTTAATTCCTTGCATGCTCATTTAATTTCTTTCCATTTATATTACTTGCCTTTCTTGCCATCATTTCCCAATTCCCATTCCTCTCACAGCCAATAATTGTACACTTAATTGCAACTCCTGTGGAGAACGACCCAAGGTTGATGTACTCTCGATCTCGGTTATTATAATTTGGATTTAAAACATTTGATTTGGGAGTTAATTGTTGGTCTAGACTATACTTTCAACGATGGAATTCTACTTTGTGAAAATCTAGATCGACAAAAAATTCTCTTTGTCAAGCCACAATTGGTCACTCTGGTACAACAAAACTGTTAGTATCATGGCCTTCCCTTAGAAGACACAAATCAATTTATTTCTAATTTTCTGCAAATTTATGATACTGTAAGGACAAATGGAGTGAACCCTGAGGTGTACAAACTCATGCTCTTCCCGTTTGCTCAGATGGATAGAGTAAAGCTATGGCTAGATTCTCAACCCAAGGAGAGTTTGGATACTTGGGACAAGGTTGTTACTGGGTTTTTTACTAAATTTTTTCCGCCAAAGAAGCTGACTAAGCTTAGGGTGGAGGTTCAGACCTTCAGGCAGAAGGATGGTGAAACTCTTTATGAAGCTTGGGAAAGATACAAGCTACTGACTAGGCAATGCCCTCGAGACATGTTCTCCAAATGGACCCAACTAGATATCTTTTATGATGGCCTGGGTGAAATGTCCAAGATGTGCTTAGATAATTCTGCAGGTGGTTCATTACACATGATGAAGACACTGGAGGAGATTGTTGAGCTTATTGAATTGGTTGCTAGCAATCAATATTTATATTCATCTAACAGGAATCCTATTAACTCTTAAGCTCCTCAGAGGAAAGGTGTTTTGGAAATGGAAGCTGTTAATGTCATTCTTGCTCAGAACAAGCTTTTGTCTCAGCAAATAAGTCTAATTACTCAACAGTCGAGTGGAATGCAAGTTTCAGCTGTCAATACTCAGAATGCACATCAAGAGGTCCCTTGTGACATGACAGATAATTTTGTGCAAAATGATAATTATGATTATGCTCAATCCTCTTCTGAACAGGTCAATTACATGGGGAGTGGTCTTAAAAATCCCTACAATGATCCATACTCTAAGACCTATAATCAAATATGGAGAAATCAACCAAATTTTGGGTGGAGAGACCAACCTCAGAGAGCTCAGAATTTCAATAATAATTCTCAAGGAAGCTTCCAACAGAACAATCACAATAACCGCCAATTTTAGTCTCATCAACAACAACCACCTCAGCAGGCAAATTCTAAATCCCAAGAAGATTCTAATTGGGAGATGATGAGGAGTTTTATGCAGGAAACTAGAGCCTCTATTAGAAACTTGGAGGTGCAAATGGGCCAACTGAGCAAGCAAATACTTGAGAGGTCTGCAAGTACATTTTCAAGTGATACAGTGGTGAACCCAAGAGAAGATTGCAAGGTTATTCAATTGAAAAGTGGTAAAGTGGCTGGCGTGCAAATAGGCCAACTGAGCAAGCAAATACCTGAGAGGTATGCAAGTACATTTTTAGGTGATACAGTGGTGAACCCAAGAGAAGATTGCAAGGTTATTCAATTGAAAAGTGGTAAAGTAGCTGGCTCTGAAACCAAGGTGAATGAGAAGTTAGTTGAAAAAGAAGCTCCAGAGGAGAAAAGGGCAGAGGTGGAGCACTGATGGTGCGGAAATCAGATTCCAACACAAAACTCACCGGCAAGTATACCGGGTTGCATCAAGTAGTAATAACTCACAAGAGTGAGGTCGATCCCATAGGGATTGATGGATTGATGAGCGGATAATTTATACGCTTTTTGGCATTGTTTTTAGGTAGATTTTAGTAGGATCTAGCTACTTTTAGGGATGTTTTCATTAGTTTTTATGCTAAATTCACATTTCTGGACTTTACTATGAGTTTGTGTGTTTTTCTGTGATTTCAGGTAATTTTTGGCTGAAATTGAGGGACCTAAGCAAAACTCTGATAAGAAGGCTGACAAAGGACTACTGATGTTGTTGGATTCTGACCTCCCTACACTCGAAATAGATTTTCTGGAGCTACAAAACTCCAAATGGCACGCTCTCAATGGAGTTGGAAAGTAGATATCCAGAGATTTCCATCAATATATAATAGTCCCTACTTTATTCGAGATTTGATGACATAAACTGGCACTCAACGCCAGTTCCATGCTGCATTCTGGAGTCAAACGCCAGAAACACGTCATGAACCAGAGTTGAACGCCAAAAATACGTTACAACTTGGCGTTCAACTCCAAGATAAGCCTCAGCTCATGTAAAGATCAAGCTCAGCCCAAGCACACACCAAGTGGGCCCCGGAAGTGGATTTCTGCATCAATTACTTACTTCTGTAAACCCTAGTAGCTAGTCTAGTATAAATAGGACTTTTTACTATTGTATTAGATATATTTGGTCTCAGTTTTATATTATTATTCATCTAGGAGACTATTGATCAAGTTTTGGGGGCTGGCCATTCGGCCATGCCTGAACCTTCATCACTTATGTATGTTTAACGGTGGAGTTTCTACACACCATAGATTAAGGGTGTGGGGCTCTGCTGTACCTCAAGTTTCAATGCAATTACTACTATTTTCTATTCAATTCCGCTTATTCTTATTCTAAGATATTCGTTGCACTTCAACATGATGAATGTGATGATCCGTGACACTCATCATCATTCTCACCTATGAATGCGTGACTAACAACCACTTCTGTTCTACCTTAGACCGGGCGCATATCTCTTGGATTCCTTAATCAGAATCTTCGTGGTATAAGCTAGAATTGATGGTGGCATTCATGGAAATCCGGAAAGTCTAACCTTGTCTGTGGTATTCTGAGTAGGATTCTGGGATTGAATGATTGTGACGAGCTTCAAACTCGCGATTGTTGGGCATGATGACAAACGCAAAAGAATCAAGGGATTCTATTCCAACATGATCGAGAACCGACAAATGATTAGCCGTGCTGTGACAGAGCATTTGGACCATTTTCACTGAGAGGATGGGATGTAGCCATTGACAACGGTGATGCCCTACATACAGCTTGCCATGGAAAGGAGTAAGAAGGATTGGATGAAAGCAGTGGGAAAGCAGAGATTCAGAAGGAACACAGCACCTCCATGCACTTATCTGAAATTCCTACCATTGAATTACATGAGTAATTCTATCTTTATTTTCTATTTTATTTATTTACTATTTGAAAACTCCATAACATTTAGTATCTGCCTAACTGAGATTTACAAGATGACCATAGCTTGCTTCATACCAATAATCTCTGTGGGATCGACCCTTACTCACGTAAGGTTTATTACTTGGACGACCTAGTACACTTGCTGGTTAGTTGAGTGAAGTTGTGAAATTATGTTTAGACCATGGTGTTGAGCACCAAGTTTTGGGGGCATTACCTGGGAATCAATCTCGAACAACAATTTAAGTATGAATCACAATTTTGTCCACCAAGTTTTTGGCGCCATTGCCGGGGATTGTTCGAGTATGGACAACTGACGGTTCATCTTGTTGCTCAGATTAGGTAATTTTCTTTTTATTTTATTTTCAAAAGGTTTTCAAAAATATTTTTCAAAATTTTTCCCTTTGTTTTCGAAAATTATTCCAAAATTTTTTAAGAATGAATTCTAGAGTTTCATAGTAACATGTTGAAGCCTGACTGGCTGTAAAGCCATATCCAAATCCTTTTGGATTGAGGATTCCACTTGTCAACATAACGGGTATGTATATGGAGTTGGATGAAATATCAGCTGTTGCATGCTTGATTTATATCTTCTAAAGCTGGCTGGCTATTAAGCCATGCCCAACCCTTGGATTGGAGCTTTAGACTAACATGGAAAGATTCTTGAAATTCTTATTAAAAATTTTTGAATCTCTTAATTTCTTTTTCTATATGTTTTTTGAAAAAATAAAAGAAAAATACAAAAAATCATAAAATCATAAAAACCAAAAATATTATGTGTTCTTGTTTGAGTCTTGAGTCAAATTTTAAGTTTGGTGTCAATTGCATGCTTTAAAAATTTTTCTTGCATTTTTTTGAAAATTCATGCATTCATGATGTTCTTCATGATCTTCAAGTTGTTCTTGGTAAATCTTCTTGTTTGATCTTGATGTTTTCTGGTTTTGTGTCTTTTATTGTTTTTCATATACATTTTTGCATTCATAGTGTCCATGCATTAAAGATTTATAAGTTTGGTGTCTTGCATATTTTCTTTGCATCAAAAATTTTTCAAAAATATGTTCTTGATGTTCATCATGATCTTCAAAGTATTCTCGGTGTTCATCTTGACATTCATAGTATTCTTGCATGCATAATGTGTTTTGATCCAAAATTTTCATGTTTTGGGTCATATTTGTGTTTTTCTCTCTCATGATTAAAAATTCAAAAAAAATATATCTTTTCCTTATTTCTCTCAAAAAAATTCGAAATTTTGGGTTGACTTGGTCAAAAATTTTTAAAATAAGTTGTTTTCTTGTTAGTCAAGTCAAAATTTCAATTTTAAAAATCTTATCTTTTCAAAATTTTTTCAAAAATTAAATCTTTTTCATTTTTCTTATTAATTTTCGAAAATTCTTTAAAATATTTTTCAAAAATCTTTGTCTTAATTTTATCTTTATTTTCGAAAATTATGCTAACAATTAATATGATTGATTCAAAATTTTGAAGTTTGTTACTTTCTTGTTAAGAAAGGTTCAATCTTTAAATTCTAGTATCTTATCTTTTAGTTAGTAACTAATTTTAATTTTAAAAATTAAATCTTTTCCAACCATATCTTTTTAATCATATCTTTTTATCATATCTTTTTCAAAATTTAATCTTTTTCAAAAATTTGATTTTAAAATATCTTTTCTAACTTCTTATCATCTTATCTTTTCAAAATTTGATTTTCAAATCTTTTTCAACTAACTATTTGACTTTTTGTTTGTTTCTTATCTTTTTCAAAACCACCTAACTACTTTTCTCTCTCTAATTTTCGAAAATATCTCCCTCTTTTTCAAAAATTCTTTTTTTTAATTAATTAATTGTTTTAAATTTTAATTTTAATTCTATCTCACCTTTAATTTTCGAAAATCATTAACTGCTTTTCAAAATTAATTTCGAAAATTTCTCCCTCTCTCATCTTTTCCTATTTATTTATTCATTTACTAACACTTCTCTTCACCTCTCTTCATCTCAAGTCACTACCCCTATCCTCACCCTTCTGTTTGGATTCTCCTTTCTTTATTCCCTTTCTTCTTCTACTAACAATAAGGAACCTCTTTACTGTGACATAGAGGATTCCTCTTCTCTTCTTTTCTTGTTCTCTTCTATTTCATATGAGCAGGAACAAGAAAAAAAGGCATTCTTGTTGAAGCTGACCCTGAACCTGAAAGGACTCTGAAGAGGAAACTAAGAGAAGCTAAATTACAACAATCCAGAGACAACCTTGCTGAAATTTTCGAACAAGAAAAGGAGATGGCAGCCGAACCCAACAACAATAATGCAAGAAGGATGCTTGGTGATTATACTACACATTTCCAAGTTTGATGGAAGTAGCATCTCAATTCCTGCCATTGGAGCAAACAATTTTGAGGTGAAACCTCAACTAGTTGCTCTAATGCAACAGAACTGCAAGTTTCATGGACTTCCATCAGAAGATCCCTACCAGTTTTTAACTGAGTTTTTGCAGATCTGTGAGACTGTTAAGATGAATGGAGTAGATCCGGAAGTCTATAGGCTCATGCTTTTCCCTTTTGCTGTAAGAGACAGAGCTAGAACATGGTTGGATTCACAACCTAAGGATAGCCTGGACTCCTGGGATAAGCTGGTCACGGCCTTCTTGGCTAAATTCTTTCCTCCTCAAAAGCTGAGCAAGCTTAGAGTGGATGTTCAGACCTTCAAACAAAAGGATGGTGAATCCTTCTATGAAGCTTGGAAAAGATACAAGCAGATGACCAAAAGATGTCCTTCTGACATGTTTTCAGAATGGACCATGATAGATATATTCTACTATGGTCTATCTGAGTTTTCCAAGATGTCATTGGACCATTCTGCAGGTGGATCCATTCACCTAAAGAAAATGCCTGCAGAAGCTCAAGAACTTATTGACATGGTTGCAAATAACCAGTTCATGTACGCTTCTGAGAGGAATTCCGTGAATAATGGGACGCCTCAAAGGAAGGGAGTTCTTGAAATTGATGCTCTGAATGCCATTTTGGCTCAGAACAAAATGTTGACTCAGCAAGTCAACATGATTTCTTAAAGTCTGAATGGATGGCAAAATGCATCCAACAGTACTAAAGAGGCATCTTCTGAAGAAGAAGCTTATGATCTTGAGAACCCTGCAATAGCAGAGGTAAATTATATGGGTGAACCTTATGGAAACACCTATAATTCATCATGGAGAAATCATCCAAATTTCTCATGGAAGGATCAACAAAAGCCTCAACAAGGCTTTAATAATGGTGGAAGAAATAGGCTCAGCAATATCAAGCCTTATCCATCATCTTTTCAGCAACAGATAGAGAATTATGAACAGAGTACCTCTAACATAGCAAATTTAGTCTCTGATCTGTCTAAGGCCACTTTAAGTTTCATAAGTGAAACAAGGTCCTCCATCAGAATTTTGGAGGCACAAGTGGGCCAGATGAGTAAGAAAGTTACTGAAACCCCTCCTAGTACTCTCCCAAGCAATACAGAAGAGAATCCAAAGAGAGAGTGCAATGCCATTGATATACTCAACATGGCCGAATGCAAGAAGGAGGGAGAGGACGCGAATCCCAATGAGGAAGATCTCATGGGACGTCTCTCAAGCAGGAAGGAGTTTCCTATTAAGGACCCAAGGGAATCTGAGGCTCATATAGAGACCATAGAGATCCCATTAAATCTTCTTCTACCATTCATGAGCTCTGAAGATTATTCTTCCTCTGAAGAGGATAAAGATGTAATTGGAGAGCAAGTTGCTCAATATCTAGGAGCCATCATGAAGCTGAATGCCAAGTTATTTGGTAATGAGACTTGGGAAGGTGAACCTCCCTTGCTTATTAGTGAACTAGATACATGGATTCAGCAAACTTTACCTCAAAAGAGACAAGATCCTGGCAAATTCGTAATACCCTGTACCATAGGCACCATGACCTTTGAGAAAGCTCTGTGTGACCTACGGTCAGGCATAAATCTTATGCCACTCTCTATAATGGAGAAACTGAGGATCATTGAGGTACAGCCTGCCTTATTCTCATTACAATTGGCAGACAAGTCAGTAAGACAAGCTTATGGATTAGTAGAGGACGTGTTAGTAAAGGTTAAAGGCCTTGACATTCCTGCTGATTTCATAATCTTAGACACTAGGAAGGAGGAGGATGAATGCATCATCCTTGGAAGACCTTTCCTAGCCACAGCAGAAGTTGTGATAGATCTTAACAAAGGAGAATTATTCCTTCAATTGAATGGGGACTACCTTGTGTTTAAGGCACATGGCTATCCTTCTGTAATAAGGGAGAGTAAGCATACAGAGCTTCTCTTAGTACAAAGTCAAACAGAACCCCACAGTCAAACTCTAAATTTGGTGTTGGGAGGCCACAACCAAACTCTAAGTTTGGTGTTGAATCCCCACAACCAAACTCTAAGTTTGGTGTTGGGATTATACAATATTGACCTGATCTCCTGTGAGGCTCCATGAGAGCCCACTGTCAAGCTATTGACATTAAAGAAGCACTTATTAGGAGGCAACCCAATTTTTATTTAACTAATTTTATTTTATTTTCATTGTTCTTTTATGTTTTATTAGATTCATGATCATGTGGAGTCACGAAAAAAATATTAAAATTAAAAATAGAATCAAAAACAGCAGAAGAAAAATCACACCCTGGAGGAAGGACTTACTGGCGTTTAAACGCCAGTAAGGAGCATCTGTCTGGCGTTCAATGCTAGAACAGAGCATGAATCTAGCGTTGAACGCCAGAAACAAGCAACACCCTGGCGTTCAAACGCCAGGAATGCACCCTGAGGAGAGCTAGCGCTGAACGCCAGAAACAAGCATGGAACTGGCGTTCAACGCCAGAAACATGCTACACATGGGCATTCAACGCCTAGAACATGCATCACTTCGGCGTTCAAACGCCAGAATTGCATGCAAAGGCATTTTACATGCCTAATTGGTACAGGGATGTAAATCTTTGACACCTCAGGATCTGTGGACCCCACAAGATCATCTCAGGATCTGTCGACCCCACAGGATCCCCACGTACCATATTCTCCCCTCTTCTCAACATTTATCTTCTCTTTCCAATAAACACGCTTCCCCAAAACCCTTCACCAATCACCTCAATCTCTCTTCCCAATTACCCCTTCACCACTCACATCCATCCACTCTTCCCCATAAACCCCACCTACCTTCAAAATTTAAATTTCTTTCCCACCCAAACCCACCCTAAATGGCCGAACCTACTCCCTCTCCTCTCCCTATATAAACCCCTCCATTCTCCTTAATTTTCACACAGCACAACCCCTTCTTCTACACCTTGGCCGAATACACCTCCCTTACTCTCCTCCATAATTTCTCTTCTTCTTTTTCTTTTCTTTCTTATCTTGCTCGAGGGCGAGCAATATTTTAAGTTTGGTGTGGTAAAAGCATAAGCTTTATATTTTTTCATTACCATTGATGGCACCTAAGGCCGGAGAAACCTCTAAAAAAGGGAAAGAGAAGACAAAAGCTTCCACTTCCGAGTCATGGGAGATGGAAAGATTCATCTCCAAAGCCCATCAAGACCACTTCTATGATGTTGTGGCCAAGAAGAAGGTGATCCCCGAGGTCCCTTTCAAGCTCAAGGAAAATGAGTATCCGAAAATCCGACATGAGATTTAAAGAAGAAGTTGGGAAGTTCTAACCAACCCCATCCAACAAGTCAGAATCTTGATGGTTCAAGAGTTCTATGCCAATGCATGGATCACTAGGAACCATGATCAAAGTAAGAACCCGAATCCAAAGAACTATCTTACAATGGTTCGGGGGAAATACTTAGATTTTAGTCCAGAAAATGTGAGGTTGGCATTTAACTTGCCCATGATGCAAGGAGATGCACACCCCTACACAAGAAGGGTCAACCTTGATCAAAGGTTGGACCAAGTCCTTAGGGAAATATGTGTTGAAGGAGCTCAATGGAAAAGAGACTCTAAAGGCAAGCCGGTTCAATTAAGAAGACTGGACCTCAAGCCTGTGGCTAGAGGATGGTTGGAGTTCATCCAACGCTCCATCATCCCCACTAGCAACCGATTTAAAGTTACTGTGGATTGGGCCATCATGATTCATAGCATCATGAATAGAGAGAAAGTAGAAGTTCATGAAGTTATTTCCCTTGAATTCTACAAAATAACCGATAAGCCCTCTACTTTGGCAAGGCTAGCTTTTCCTCATCTTATTTGCCATCTATGCTACTCAGCTGGAGTCATCATAGAAGGAGACATCCCCATTGAGGAGGAAAAGCCCATCACTAAGAAAAGGATGGAGCAAACAAGAGAGCCCACTCATGGAACCCAAGAGACGCATGAGGAAGCCCATCACCAAGAAATCTCGGAGATGCCTCAAGGGATGCACTTTCCTCCCAACAACTATTGGGAACAACTCAACACTTCTCTTGAAGATTTGAGTTACAATATCAATCAATTAAGGGTAGAACATCAAGAGCACTCCATCATTCTCCATGAAATTAGAGAAGATCAAAGAACAATGAGGGAGGAGCAACAAAGGCAAGGAAGAGACATAGAAGAACTCAAGGACATCATTGGTTCTTCAAGAAGAAAGCGCCACCATCACTAAGGTGGACTCATTCCTTGTTCTTAATTTTTTCTGCTTTTCAGTTTCTTTATGTTAAATGTCTATCTATGTTTGTGTCTTCATTAAATGATCATTAGTATTTAGTAACTATGTCTTAAAGCTATGAATAATTCCATGAATTCTTCACCTCTCTTAAATGAAAAATGTTTCTAATTCAAAAGAACAAGAAGTACATGATTTTTGAACTTATCCTTGAATTTAGTTTAATTATATTGATGTGGTGACAATACTTTTTGTTTTCTGAATGAATGATTGAACAGTGCATATTTTTTATCTTGTTGTTTATGAATGTTAAAATTGTTGGCTCTTGAAAGAATGATGAATAAAGAGAATGTTATTGACAATCTGAAAAATCATGAAATTGATTCTTGAAGCAAGAAAAAGCAGTGAAAAAGCAAAAGCTTGCGAAAAAAAAAATTGGCGAAAAAAAATAGAAAGAAAAAGAAAAAGCAAGCAGAAAAAGCCAATAGTCCTTAAAACCAAAAGGCAAGGATAAAAAGGATCCAAGACTTTGAGCATCAATGGATAGGAGGGCCCAAAGAAATAAAATTCAGGCCTAAGCGGCTAAATCAAGTTGTCCCTAACCATGTGCTTGTGGCATGTAGGTCCAAGTGAAAAGCTTGAGACTGAGTGGTTAAAGTCGTGATCCAAAGCAAAAAGAGTGTGCTTAAGAGCTCTGGACACCTCTAACTGGGGACTTTAGCAAAGCTGAGTTACAATCTGAAAAGGTTCACCCAGTTATGTGTCTGTGGCATTTATGTATCCGGTGGTAATACTAGAAAACAAAGTGCTTAGGGCCACAGCCAAGACTCATAAAAGTAGTTGTGTTCAAGAATCAACAAACTTAACTAGGAGAATCAATAACACTATCTGAAATTTAAGTTCCTATAGATGCCAATCATTCTAAACTTCAAAACTATTCAGAGGCAAAAAGCTACAAGTCCCGCTCATCTAATTAGAACTAATATTCATTGATATTTTGGGATTTATAATATATTTTCTTCTTTTTATCCTAATTTATTTTCAGTTGCTTGGGGACAAGCAACAATTTAAGTTTGGTGTTGTGATGAACGGATAATTTATACGCTTTTTAATTGGCATTGTTTTTAGGTAGTTTTTAGTAGGATCTAGCTACTTTTATGGATGTTTTCATCAGTTTTTATGCTAAATTCACATTTCTGAACTTTACTATGAGTTTATGTGTTTTTCTGTGATTTCAGGTAATTTCTGGCTGAAATTGAGGGACCTGAGCAAAACTCTGATAAGAAGGCTGACAAAAGACTGCTGATGCTGTTGGATTCTGACCTTCCTGCACTCGAAATGTATTTTCTGGAGCTACAGAACTCCAAATGGTGCGCTCTCAACGGTGTTGGAAATTAGACATCCAAAGCTTTTTAGCAATATATAATAGTCCATACTTTATTCGAGATTTGACGACGTAAACTGGCGCTCAACGCCAGTTCCATGCTGCATTTGGAGTCAAACGCCAGAAACACATCACGAACCAGAGTTGAACGCCAAAAACACGTTACAACTTGGCATTCAACTCCAAGATAAGCCTCAGCTCGTGTAAAGATTAAGCTCAGCCCAAGCACACACCAAGTGGGTACTGGAAGTAGATTTCTGCATCAATTACTTACTTCTGTAAACCCTAGTAGCTAGTCTAGTATAAATAGGACTTTTTACTATTTATTAGATATCTTTGGTCTCAGTTTTATATTATTATTCATCTGAGGAGACTATTGATCATGTTTTGGGGGTTGGCCATTCGGCCATGCCTGAACCTTCATCACTTATGTATTTTTAACGGTGGAGTTTCTAAACACCATAGATTAAGGGTGTGGGGCTCTGCTGTACCTCAAGTTTCAATGCAATTACTACTATTTTCTATTCAATTCCGCTTGTTCTTATTCTAAGATATTCGTTGCACTTCAACATGATGAATGTGATGATTCGTGACACTCATCATCATTCTCACCTATGAACGCGTGACTGACAACCACTTCTGTTCTACCTTAGACCGGGCGCATATCTCTTGGATTCCTTAATCAGAATCTTCGTAGTATAAGCTAGAATTGATGGCGGCATTCTTGGGAATCCGGAAAGTCTAACCTTGTCTGTGGTATTCCGAGTAGGATTCCAGGATTGAATGACTGTGACGAGGTTCAAACTCGCGATTGTTGGGCGTGATGACAAACGCAAAAGAATCAAGGGATTCTATTCCAACATGATCGAGAACCGACAGATGATTAGCCGTGCTGTGACAGAGCATTTGGACCATTTTCACTGAGAGGATGGGATGTAGCCATTGACAACAGTAATTCCCTACATACAGCTTGCCATGGAAAAGAGTAAGAAGGATTGGATGAAAGCAGTGGGAAAGCAAAGATTCAGAAGGAACACAGCACCTCCATGCACTTATCTGAAATTCCCACCATTGAATTACATGAGTAACTCTATCTTTATTTTCTGTTTTATTTATTTACTATTCAAAAACTCCATAACATTTATTATCTGCCTAATTGAGATTTACAAGATGACCATAGCTTGCTTCATACCAACAATCTCTGTGGGATTGACCCTTACTCACGTAAAGTTTATTACTTGGACGACCCAGTACACTTGCTGGTTAGTTGAGCGAAGTTGTGAAATTATGTTTAGACCATGGTATTGAGCACCAAGTTTTTGGGGGCATTACCTGGAAATTAATTTCGAACAACAATTTAAGTATGAATCACAATTTCGTCCACCATGGATCAAGCAACTTTAGTGGTTGATTAGTTTAGTCAAGCTAACATTGGTGAATTAGGTGAAATCTAAGCAACAGAAAGTAAATTGCAGGAATTATAAAGTGCAGAAAGTAAATTGGATAGAAACTTAAAGAGCAAGGAATGTAAATTGAATCAAATGTAAAGGGAATTGGGTGGAGGAAAATTTAAAGAAAGCAATAGATCAAGCAATTGAAAATAACTTAAGAACAAGCAATTGGAAATTTAAATTGCAGGAAGAACAAAGGAAGTTGGGTGCTGGGAGTTAAAACAGGACTGAAAGAGAAGAAGTGCAGTAAACTAAAGAGCTCACAGATTGTGAAATTCAGAAACAGATTGATTTAGTACCAAAATAGAAATGTAGAAGTGCAGAAGAATCAAAACAGTAAGAACTAAGATCATTCACGAAATTCCAGAAGAGAAATTGATAATGGCAGAAGAGAGAAAATGAAACAGAAAGCAAAACTCAAATCGGATCTCTAATTCTTTAAAACTCTAAAAGGAAAATTAAAAGATAACTCTCTACTCTACTCCTACTCCTATTGCTCTCTAATGGAGCCAGCCTCCTTACAAAAATGAAAATGATGCCTTATATAGGCTTTTTACAAAATGAAAAATGAAAATAAAATAGAAAACAAATTACAATTAAAATCAAATTCCTAATCTAATTGTTTCTTGTACCTTTGAGTGATGTCCATGAGTTTTACTTGCTTTGGTGTGTCAATAGGCTTTTCCAAATTGGCTTTGAATGAATAGGTTAGGAGTTATTTGTCTAAAAAAATGGGTTAAGACATGCTTCCAGTGGAGCGCTCAGTTAAGTTAGTGAACCGAGCGCTCACTCCTTTGTCCCAGGCTCGTGCCAATATTGTTGTGTAGCGCTCAGTGAAGAGTCTTAACGTAGCGCTACACTTAGCTTCCCTTGGGTCCCTCTTCGAACCTTGCTGGCTTCATTTTGTGCCAATTTCTTTGTGCCAATAGTTGCAGCAATAGCGCTCAGTGAAGTGAACTAACGTAGCGCCCTTCTTTGCTTGCGCATGGTTCCCATTTCGAACCTTGGTGGCTTCATTGGGGAGTGTCGCGCCTTTCTTTTATTTTGTTGAGGCCACGATAAAGTTGACAAAGTTAACTTAGAGCTCACGGATTGAACGCTCTTCCTTGCTAGTTGATGTAGCGCTCAGTTGGAGGAACTAATGTAGCGCCCTTGATTGGTTCATGAACGCTCCCTTGCTTTTAGCTTTCATTCCATTCATTTCCAATTAATAATGCTAATGCATGGTTCATGATTAATTAATTAAATACATGCATGCTTTACTTTAACGCCTTGGCATTGATTTAATAATGCATTCATTGGTTTTATTAGTAACGCTGTAGCTTTCATTTATTTAATGAATACATGAATAAGCCCATGATGGCATTAAGAAAACTAGTTTGAATAAGCCAACGTAGCATTCATTCATATATTAGTAATGCCAATGTTTAATAATGCATGGTTCATGATGGCATTAAATGCATGCATGCTTTAATTTATTAACTCATGATAATACATGCATAAGGAATTCATGCTAATGCCACGGCTTTATGGTCATGGGCCACGCTTTTAAAAAGCATGGCCTAAGGTTCTAAAGTGTGCTAAACTTCAAAGTGTGCCTCAAAATTCTTTTTTTCTTCTTCTTTTGAGCTTATTTTGTGCTTTTTTGCTTCTTTTTCTTCTTATCTCCTATAAAATTTATAAAATCAAAAGATCAAAGAAATATACCAATTAAGCACAGAAGCATTTAATATTTAAGCACAAATCATCAATTTCTTGTATGAAAAAGCATAGAAAAACATGATATGATGACATGTCATCACAACACCAAACTTAAACCTTGCTTGTCCCCAAGCAAGAAAAGAATCATGTAATAAAAATTAACAATCAAAGGCAAGAAGAATAGCAACTCAATGTTCATGGTTGGCTAGTTTTCTATGCATGCCACAATCACAAAAGAAATATAAATGATTGATGCTTCTATCTAGCTCAATTTATGAAATCTTTTCCTTATAATTCTCCCTTGAAACAAGCTTTTGATTTTCTTATTAGCTTCTCCTTTTGGGTGCTTTGCCCCATGAGTTGATAATAAAGCTACGATTCTAAATGCTTTGTTTTCAAGTATTACCACTTGATACATAAGCACCACAAGCATTTAATTAGAGGACTTCTTTAAGCTTATTTGTTTTTTTTTTTCTTAACTCTCTAATCATTGATGCTCAGAGCCTTGAGCTTTGAGGGAGTGCATCTGCACTTGAGCCTAACCTTGACTCTAAGTGTTTTGTTTTCAAGCTTTTTGCTTGATACATAAACACCACAAGTACTTAACAAATGCATTGTCATTGGTACTCAGAGCCTTCAGCTTTCTCATTCTTTCCCTTTTTCTTTTCTTGCTTTAATTTGTAATTGCTTCTTCAAGATTTTCATGATTTCAAAAGATTTCACAAAATGTCCTAGATGAAAACTTCAATTGAATAAAATCTAATGCAATTGAGCAACAATAAATCATACTAGCTTTCCAATACTTGTATGCCGCACATGCTAAGTTCTTCTTTAATTCCTTGCTTGTTTATAATCATGATACTTTACTGCTTTTGAACTCACAAAATTCAAGTTGGTAGTCATAATGCACAGCAAGATGTTACAAATCAAAATTCAAGCTATGCTTATTCATACCACACATGCATACAGAGAAGATAAAGACAATCATGCAATTTAAAGTGCTGGAAACAAATGAGAGGAAAAGAAACTTTACAACCTTGTAATTCATCTTCTCTTTTGTTGTCATTTTCCTCCCATTCTTCTCCTTCCCGTACCAAACTCAAAATGCTTGCTCATCCTCAAGCAACAATTAGAACAGTGGTGATGGGGCTAAGATAGATCATGAGTGTCTTACAAAATAAAATGTTAGCAATACATGTGTTTAAGCAAGCAAAATTAAGAATAACCATCAAGGCACAGGAAACAGAGACATTATGATTGCAAACATAAGAGGGTGTGTATGATACATTGCATAAAAATATAAGTGGCACACCAAATTTAGTGTGACACTTTCACTTGGAATGGATGCAAGTATCTAGTAAAGATTGGAACCAAATTTTGTTGCATGGCAACACCAAACTTAGAATGCAATCACATGTCCATTTTATTTGAACCAAAACTAATGCAACTGTTATATGTTAAATACAATCACCAAGCCAAGAATCTGTCATGAATAAGGATCTCTTGGTGATGTATTAACAAAAACAGTTAATAAAAGAAAGCATTAAAATCAAGGAAATGAATAAAACAAAGAGAAAACTAAAATTGTCTAACTAAAAGAAAGATAACACTGCAACGAGCCTTATGATTATGCAGACAAGTGGTGTTGCTGAATGAATTGCATAGAAAATAAGTGGCACACCAAACATAGAATCTTAGTGTGACACTTTCATTTTTGATTTGGCGCAATCATCCAGAAAGATTGAAAACAATTGTCACAGGGCAACACCAAACTTAGAATGTAATCATATGCCAATTTATTAAATTTTAAACAAAGCAGGCAGAGAAAATGAACTAAACAAAGAAATGAAATGTTACCCAAGGTTGGGTTGTCTCCCAACAAGTGCTCTTTTAGTGTCATTAGCTTGACATGTTGTTCTTCACTCTCTTCCTCTTCTTCCAGTTTGTTAAGAGAAATGACCTCAAGGGGGGAGAAGTTTTAGCTATTGTCCCCTTTCTTGGTCTCCTCTCAGCAAGCTTCCTTTTGTACATGGCTTTATTGAGCTTTCTTGCTAGATCAGGGGTATGATTGGTGCTCTTGTTAGTTGCCTTTACTCCTTTGAATTCAAGACTTGGTTGCTGTTTGTTTATTAGAGTTTTATCTTCATCCAGAGCCTTTTGAATTGGTGGCTCAATGAGCTCTTCCTTCCTGTACTTCTCTGCCTCACTTGAGTGTGCCTTCTCTTTATTGTCTTCCTCCATTCCTTCTTCATGACTTCCCATTAAGTCTATTGGAAGGGAATCTTCATGTTCTATTGTCACTTCAATTAGCTTTTGTGAATATAAAATCCTTGGCTTATTTTCCTCATCTTTTATTACAATTTCACTTGACATAGGGACCTTTTGTTCTTGTTTTTCCACTTCCTCTCCCATAAATTGGTCTTCATTCTCATTATTTAATGGCTTTAAGTTTCTCCTTATTTGCTCTAAATGCCCATTCATCTTCTTGAGGAGGATTTCTTGCTCTTTCCAAGAGTCTATGGATGTTTGTAAGTATTGTTCAAATGCTAGCTCAAGGGATGAAGGCTGAGAATGAGTTTCTGGATATGTGGGTGCTGTGGTGAAGTTGTTTTGAGTGGTATGGAATGAATCTTGTGGATTGTGGAATAAGATTTGTGGTTGGTGGAATGAATTGTATGGATCTTGGAGGAGACTTTGTGTTAAGGCATAATCAAGTGATGAAGAATTTTCAAATGAGAAGCTGTGAGGTGAGGTTGGACAATTTTGCATAAATAAATTGAAGGTTTGCTCAAGTGATGATGGCTTTTGATAAATGGAGTATGAACTGTCAATTGCTTTCTGGTTTTGATCCTCCCATCCACAATATGAATCATTGTAGAGTTTATCACAGTATGGATCATTTTGTGGCATTGGGGGACCATCTTCCATGTATGTATTGACAGCACAATCAAATGATGATGTTCCTTGATGAACAAAATATGAAACATTAAAATTCCCTTCCCAGCCACAATTTATGTCAGTATCATAGCAATGTGGGTCACTTTGTGGCTCTGGAAAATAGTTCATTTCACTTGATTGTTCATACTCCCTCATTCCTTGCTGATATTCCCATCCACTATTGGGATAATGACTTGAATTACCTTGTGGCGGTGAGTAATATCTCATGAAATTACCTTGATCATTTTCTGAAGCATCTCCCTGGGGTTGCTCAGAGTCTGCCAATTCTTGGTGATACTCCCAGCCACCATTAGGATAATGAATTGAATCATATTGTCGTGATGAGTAATATCCCATATGATTTTCTTGCTCATCTTGTGTCTTTGAAGCAAATCTCCATGGATTGGAGTGCTTAGAATTTATATTTTCTTGGTGATATTTCCAGCCACCATTTGAGATTGGTGATGGTGGGTAATATCCCATAAAATTTGTTTGATCATAAGATGAGTTGAACTCCATTTGAATTTTGTAAAACACAACACCAATGAAAATTGAAATTCATATATCAGATGAGAGTTGCTTAGTGAGGCAAAAATACAAACACCTTGGTTTCAGTTTAAAACAAAGAAAATGCTTGATCTATACTTCTCACCCACTTAATCATTGTTGATTAAATCAATCTCCGGCAACGTCACCAAAAACTTGATGGTGCGGAAATCAGATTCCAACACAAAACTAACCGGCAAATTTACTGGGTCACATCAAGTAGTAATAACTCACAAGAGTGAGGTCGATCCCACAGAGATTGATGGATCAAGTAACTTTAGTGGTTGATTAGTTTAGTCAAGCTAACATTGGTGAATTGGGTGAAATTTAAGCAACAGAAAGTAAATTACAGGAATTATAAAGTGCAGAAAGTAAATTGGACAGAAACTTAAAGAGCAGGAAATGTAAATTGCATCAAATGTAAAATGAATTGGGTGCAGGAAAATTTAAAGAAAGCAATAAATCAAGCAATTGAAAAGAACTTAAGAACAAGCAACTAGAAATTTAAATTGTAGGAAGAATAAATAAAGTTGGGTGCCGGGAGTTAAAACAGGACTGAAAGAGAAGAAGTGCAGTAAACTAAAGAGCTCTCAGATTATGAAATTCAGAAACAGATTGATTTAGTACCGAAACAGAAATGTAGAAGTGCAGAAGAATCAAAACAGTAAGAACTTAGATCATTCATGAAATTCCAGAAGAGAAATTGACAATGGCAGAAGAGAGAAAATGAAACAAAAAGCAAAACTCAAATCGGATCTCCAATTCTTTAAATCTCAAAAAGGAAAATTAAAAGAGAGCTCTCTATTCTACTCCTACTCCTATTACTCTCTACTGGAGCCAGCCTCCTTACAAAAATAAAAATGATGCCTTATATAGACTTTCTACAAAATAAAAAATGAAAATGAAATTGAAAACAAATTACAATTAAAATCAAATTCTTAATCTAATTGTTTCTTGTGTCTTTGAGTGATGTCCATAATTGTTTCTTGTGCCTTTGAGTGATGTAGCGCTCAGTTGGAGGAACTAACGTAGCGCCCTTGATTGGTTCATGAACGCTCCCTTGCTTTTAGCTTTCATTCCATTCATTTCCAATTAATAATGCTAATGCATGGTTCATGATTAATTAATTAAATACATGCATGCTTTACTTTAACGCCTTGGCATTGATTTAATAATGCATTCATTGGCTTTATTAGTAATGCTTTAGCTTTCATTTATTTAATGAATACATGAATAAGCCAATGATGGCATTAAGAAAACTAGTTTGAATAAGCCAACGTAGCATCCCTTCATATATTAGTAATGCCAATGTTTAATAATGCATGGTTCATGATGGCATTAAATGCATGCATGCTTTAATTTATTAACTCATGATAATGCATGCATAAGGCATTCATGCTAATGCCACGGCTTTATGGTCATGGGTCACACTTTTAAAAAGCGTGGCCTAAGGTTCCAAAGCATGCTAAACTTCAAAGTGTGCCTCAAAATTATTTTTTCTTCTTTTTAGCTTATTTTGTGCTTTTTTGCTTCTTTTTCTTCTTATTTTCTACAAAATTTATAAAATCAAAAGATCAAAGAAATATACCAATTAAACACAGAAGCATTCAATATTTAAGCACAAATCATCAATTTCTTGTATGAAAAAGCATAGAAAAACATGACATGATGACATGTCATTAAGCACGCCCCTCCAAAGCGTGCAGACAACCCATTCCCAGACTCTCTTGACACATATCCTACATTGCCAACGGCTCCTGAATAGAAGCCAAAAATGACATACCCTCAGAGGCTTCAGAAGGCTTCCAAAGACAAGTAATTTTCTAAATTTTTAGAAGTCTTCAAGAAGTTGCAGATCAATATTCCTTTTGCAGAGGCTCTTGAGCAAATGCCTCTTTATGCTAAATTTATGAAAAAATTGTTGACTAATAAGAGAAATTGAAGGGAACAAGAAACTGTGGTGTTAACCAAGGAATGCAGTGCTATTATTCAACATAACCTTCCTGAGAAAATGCAGGATCCAGGGAGCTTTGTGATTCCTTGCACCATTGGAGATGTCACCATTCAGAGAGCTTTATGTGACCTTAGAGCTAGCATCAATCTCTTACAAACCCCATTTGTAGGGTTTATCTTGTATTGATTTTAAGAGATTTTATGACCTTTTACCCACATTTATCCAAGGAAATAGCATGGTTTTGTGATTCTCCCTTAATTTGTGCTTAAGTGTGAAAACATGCTTTCTAGACCTTAAATTAGTTAATTTTAATTCACCTTTGATTCCACTTGATGCCTTGACTTGTTTGTTAAGTGATTTTAGGTTGAAAAGGGCTAGGGAAGGATCAAAGGAGTGAAAGGAAAGCATACAAAGTGGAGAAGATCATGAAAAGCCAAATAATTAAACTCGCCCATGGATGCGCGCGTGCACCAGGCGCTTACGCGCACCTTGCGAATTACCCCATGGACGCGTACGCGTGCTGTGCGTGTACGCATCGGTGCTGGTATATGATTTTTTAATGAAAACGTGCCCAGCGAATTCATAAGGGTTGTAGGGCCCAATCCCAACCAACTTTGGCGCCAAAATGCTATTTAAAGCCAAGGATTGAAGAGCAAAGGGGGGATTCAATCATTCACACTCATTAGGATTAGTTTAGAGTTAATTTTAGAGAGAGAAGCTCTCACTTCTCTCTAGAATTAGGATTAGGATTAGGTTTAGTTCTTAGATCTAGATTTAGATTCATGATTTCTTCTACTTTTGATTCTCAATTCTTGTTGTTACATTCATCTTCCTCTATTCTTCTATTGTAATCTCCTTTATGTTGCTTCTATATTTTGTTGTAGATCTACTCTTGTCTCTTCTATTTTCTTTCCATTCAATTCAAGGTAATTCATAATAATTGTGCTTCTTTTGATTGTTGTTATTAATTCTTTGCAATAATAGTTGTTAGCTTCCATTGTTGTTGTCAATTTACTATACTTTTCTTTCATGTCTTTTAACTGTTTGACAAAATGCTAGGTTGGATTTTAGTATAGATTTTGTTCCTCTTGGCCTAGGTAGAGTAATTAGTGACTCTTGAGTTATCTAATTCCTTTGTTGATTGATAATTAGAAGTTGCTAATTGATTTGAATGCCTCTAAAGCTAGTCTTTCCTTTAGGAGTTGATTAGGACTTGAGGAATCAAATTGATTCATCCACTAGACTTTCCTCCATGGTTAGAGGTTAACTAAGTGGTAGCAATGAACAATTTGTGGTCACAATTGAGGGAGATAACTAGGATAGGACTTCTAGTTCTCATATCTTGCCAAGAGCTTTGTTAGTTGTTAGTTTATTTTCTTTGCCATTTATATTTCTTGTCTAAAATCTTAAAAACCCCAAACATACTCCATAACCAATAACAAGACACTTTATTGCAATTCCTAAGGAGAACGACCCGAGGTTTGAATACTTCGGTTATTAATTTTAGGGGTTTGTTTTAGTGACAAACAATCTTTTGTATGAAAGGATTATTGCTTGGTTTAGAAACTATACTTCGACGAGATTTCATTTGTGAATTTCTAAACCATAAAAAATCCAATCATCAATCTCATGCCACTTTCAGTGATGAAAAAGCTTCAAATTGAGGAGGTAAAACCCACTCATATTTCTCTTCAACTTGATGATCTTTCTATTAAATTACCTGTAGGTGTTGTTGAGGATTTACTTGTGAAAGTATGACCATTTATTTTTCCTGCTGATTTGTTATATTCGACATGGAAGAGGATGCAAAATCCTCTATTATTCTTGGCGGACCCTTTTTAGCTACAGGTAGAGCTCTGATTGATGTGCAAAAGGGTGAATTAACCTTGAGGGTCAATGAAGAACAAGTGATCCTTAATGTTTTTGAAGCTCTCAAGCACCCTAATGATTCTGAAGGGTGTATGAGAATTGATGTTGTTGAACCATTGGTTCAAGAGGTACCAGAAGCTAAGGTACTTGATGATGTTCTGGATCCTATTTCTGAGTATGAATTAGTTGAAGTTGATGATTCACCACCCCAATAGGAGCTGATGAACACGCCAATAAAGGAGGAGGAATTCCCCAAGCTTGAGCTTAAACCTTTGCCCCCTTTTCTAAAATATATGTTCTTGGGTGGAAATAATTCATATCCAGTGATTATTAGCTCTTCCCTAAAGCCTGAAGAGGAAGGCAAGCTTATTTCAGTGCTCAGGAGTCATAAAACGGCTCTTGGGTAGACCATTAATGATTTGAAGGGGATTAGTCCAACCAAGTGTATGCACAAGATCCTTCTTGAAGATGATGCTAAACCAGTTGTGAAACCACGGAGGAGACTCAATCCAACTATAAAAGAGGTGGTCCAAAAAGAGGTAATGAAATTATGGGAAGCAGGTATTATTTACCCTATTTCTGACAGCCCTTGGGTAAGTCCTGTGCAGGTAGTTCCTAAGAAAGAAGGGATGACAATGATCAAGAATGAAAAGAACGAGCTTATTCCAACAAAAACAGTTACAGTATGGAGAATGTGTATAGACTACAGGAGGCTCAACACTGCTACAAGGAAGAATTAATTCCCATTGCCTTTCATTGATCAGATGCTTGAGAGGTTAGCTGGTCATGCTTTTTATTGTTTTCTAGATGGATATTCTGGATATAATCAAATTGCAGTGGACCCTCAAGATCAAGAAAATACAGCATTCACATGCCCGTTTGGAGTCATTGCTTACAGAAGAATGCCATTTAGACTTTCTAATGCTCCAGCAAGTTTTCAGAGGTGTATGCTTCCTATTTTTTCTGATATGGTTGAAAAGTTTATTGAGGTATTTATGGATGATTTTTCTGTCTTTGGTAATTCTTTTGAATCTTGCCTAAAGCATTTATCTCTGGTCTTGAAACGGTGTCAAGAATCAAACCTTATTTTAAATTGGGAAAATGTCATTTTATGGTTACAGAAGGTATTGTTCTTGGACACCAGATTTCAAGTAAGGGGATTACGGTTGATAGAGCAAAGGTGGAGGTAATTGAAAATTTACCAACACCAGCTAATGTTAAGGTAGTCAGGAGTTTCTTGGGTCATGCAGGATTTTATAGAAGCTTTATAAAGGATTTTTCTAAAATTGCTAAACCATTAAGCAACCTGTTGGTTGTTGATGTTCCTTTTGTCTTTGATTCTTATTGCCTGCGTGCTTTTGAAACTCTAAAATTAAACCTTACCTCTGCTCCCATTATAGCTCCCCCTGACTGGAATTTACCATTTGAGTTGATGTGTGATGCTAGTGATTTTGCTATAGGAGCTATTTTAGGACAAAGGCATGGCAAGCTTATACATGTCATTTACTATGCTAGCCATATGTTAAATGATTCCCAAAAGAATTACACAACTACAGAAAAAGAATTATTAGCTATTGTGTATGATGTTGATAAGTTTAGGTCCTATTTAATTGGTTCTAAGGTTATTGTTTACACTGATCATGCTGCATTGAAGTACCTTCTAACCAAGCAGGACTCTAAACCAAGATTAATCAGATGAGTGTTTGATGACAAGCCATCTTATGCTAGCTTTGAAAGCATTTTTTACTTGTTTCATTAGGTTTTATGCACTTTCTTGCATTATAAGTAAGTGATTTGGAGTGGATTTGCATGGTTATGTCAATTCAATTAACCATAAATTATTTGCCACAAAATCATGAGGTTTAAGCTAGAATTAGTTGGTTTTTGAATGATTTAGAAATCTTGTGAATTTGGTAATGTTTTGATTGGTTGTTTTGATTATTTGTAGGTGAAGAAATGATGAAAAAAAGGAAAAAGGAATCTTAGAGCACGCTTTGGACCTTAGGCCACGCTTTGAAAAGCGTGACCCATGACATAAAATCGTGGCGATCATCCAAACCAAGGGGTAAGGGAGGCAGCTCTCTAATTGAGCACAGCGCTCACAAAGTGAGCGCTAGTAATTAAGCACCAAGGCGCTACAAGGCAAAGCACTCCACCAAAGCAAGCGCTCAAGCATAGCGCTACGTTGAGTGCCCAAACGGAGCACTCAAGGGAACCAAAGAAAACAAGGGTAGCGCTCAATTGGAGAGAGTGCTACGTTAACTCTTTTCATTTTTTCGTGATCCATCAAAATAAAAGTAAGGCGCGACACTCGCCAATGAAGGAGGCAAGGTTCGAACCAATCACGCAAGGGAAGCAAAGTAGCGCTATGTTGCTTAATCTCACTGAGCGTTACTTTTGCCTGAGGAAATTGCTAGCAAATGAAGCCAGCAAGGTTCGAAAGTGGAGACCAACTCAAGCATTTAGCGCTACGTTTAAATCATTCACTGATCGCTACTTTGGCACAAGGCTTGGTTCGAAGGCTTGACACTAAGCAACGGAGCGCTATGTTACCTTACTTAACCGAGTGCTCCACTAGAGCTAGGACCCATGGACCATTTTCAATCAAAAGCCATCTTGGATCCACTTCTTCACCAACTTGAAAAGCCCACTCTAAATTCTTAAAATAAAATATAGAAAATGTATAAATAGGAGTTAATTTGATTTGTAGACAACTTCTTTTGGAGCTTTACTTTCACTTTTACCTTTAGCTCATTTTTAGTTTTCATTTTGTCATTGAATTTTGGGATTTTGGGAATTTGATCTAGCTTTCTGTTTTCATTTTCTTTTCTTCTGCAACTTCTGCTATCTGTTCTGGGAATTTGAATTGAGATTGAAGAGCTTCATTGATTCTAAATCTAAGAATCATCTTTCACCTCTCATGTCAATTGTTCTAAGGATTGGATCTAAGTTTCATTTGCTGTTTTCCTTTTTATTTCTTCTGCAATTACTTTCTGCTTGATCAAGAGAGCAATTGAGATCTAGATCTTCTTTCTAATCTCATTTCTCTTCTTTGATCTTCAATTTATCTTTAAGAATTTCCTATTTGAATCAAGTCTTCTTGCTATTTGTTCCTTCAAGCAATTTTCCTTTTTGTTTTGCTACTGAATTGAGTCCATTCATCTAATAGCTTCTGATTTGCTTCAATTTCCATTTTCTTGTTGAATTCTGAATCCCAGCACCCAAATCCCTTTTACTCTTCAAGCAATTTACATTTCTCAGCAATTTAGCTTTAGTAATTTAGATTTCTTGCACTTTAAGCTTCAGCCATTTACATTTCTTGCAATCTAAGTTTCAGCTCAATTTACATTTTCTGCACTTTAGATTCTGTCAATTTCCCCTCTCCCTTTTATTTTCATGCAATTTAGCTTCTGTTGATCACATTTCACTCAAATAATCAACTGTTTGCTTAACTAAATCCATCACCTAACTAAAATTGCTCAATCCATCAATTCCTGTGGGATCGACCGCACTCTTGTGAGTAATTACTACTTGATGCGGCCCGGTACACTTGCCAGTGAGTTTGTGTGGAATCATTTTTCCCTCATCAAGATTTTGGCGCCGTTGCCTAGGATTAATCTAGATTGACAATGACTAAGTAAGGTGGTGGTCTAGATTAAGCACTTTTTCTTTGTTTTTCTTTATTTTTGATAAGCACATTAACGATTTGAGACATTGTCTCTACTAACTCTCACTGCACTCAAGCTACAGAGTGCTCTGTGTTTTTCTTGTTGTTTTGGTTGTATGACAGAAGTAAGGAGAGAGTTCTCCACCTCTGGTGACATTGATGAGAGAACTCTTCGAAGAATAAGAAGAGAAGCCAGAGGAAAGGAAATTATTGGTGGAGAGGAATCAGAGGAAGAGAACCAGAAAATGGAAGGAAATGCTCCTAATCCACCAGAGGGAGTGGCTAACAACAATGGTCAGCATCAAAGGAGGGTTCTAGCCTCCTACACTTTTCCTAATCCAAGGCACTGTGGGAGTAGCATCCTTACCCCCAATTTCAATGCAAACAATTTTGAATTGAAGCCTCAACTCATCACTCTTGTGCAGAACAATTATTCCTCTGGAGGAGGCCCACTTAAAGATCCAAACCAACACTTATCCACTTTTCTGAGGATATGTGACACTGTGGAGGAATCAGAGGAAGAGAACCAGAAAATGGAAGGAAATGCTCCTAATCCACCAGAGGGAGTGGCTAACAACAATGGTCAGCATCAAAGGAGGGTTCTAGCCTCCTACACTTTTCCTAATCCAAGTCACTGTGGGAGTAGCATCCTTACTCCCAATGTCAATGCAAACAATTTTGAATTGAAGCCTCAACTCATCACTCTCGTGCAGAACAATTGTTCCTCTGGAGGAGGCCCACTTGAAGATCCAAACCAACACTTATCCACTTTTCTGAGGATATGTGACACTGTGAAAACCAATGGTGTGCATCCTGACATTTACAAATTGTTGTTGTTTCCATTTTCCATGAGAGACAAAGCTATTCAATGGTTGGAGTCATTTCCAAAAGATAGCATCAACAATTGGGAAGATATAGTGAACAAGTTCTTAGCCAAGTTCTATCCTCCCCAAAGGATCATCAAACTCAAAACAGAGGTCCAAACATTCACTCAGATGGATAGAGAGTCATTATATGAGGCATGGGAGAGATACAAAGCTCTAATCAGGAAGTGCCCACCAAAAATGTTCAGTAAATGGGATAGGCTCTAAAACATCTATGAAGGATTGACACTGAGAGCTCAAGAAGCACTTGATTACTCTGCTTGAGGCTTAGTACAACTCATAAAGACAGTTGAGGAGGCTCAGAACCTCATTGACACTGTAACATATAATCAATACTTCTATGGTCGTCAGAGGCAACGCCAACCAGCTCAAAGGAAAGGTGTATTGGAGCTTGAAGGTGTGGACACTATTTTAGCTCAAAACAAGGTGATGCACCAACAAATCCAACAGCAAATGGAGATGATGGCCAAGAGGATTGATGGCTTCCAAGTTACAACAGTGAATACGAGTCAACCATCACCCACATAGGGGCAAAATAAAGAAAACCAAGAAGATCAGTAGCAGGAAGAAGTTCAATATGTGCACAACCAAGGTTCTGGATCAAATGACTTTCTTGGAGACACTTACAACTCTTCTTGGAGAAACCATCCAAATCTGAGATGGGGAGACAACCAGAATCAAAACCAGCAGCCATGGCAAAGAAATTCAAACCAAAATAACTCAAGAAACACAAACAACCAAAACCATCAGCAAACTAACCAAAACCAATACAGAAAACCACAAAACAACTACCCAAATTCCAACTTTTATCCACCCAATAATCCATCAACTAACCAAAACACTTTTAACCAACCCTCAACATCCCATAATCAACCACAACCACCACAAGACTCCCAAAGAATCTCCAACTTGGAGATAATGATGGAAAGGATGATAAAGCACCAAGAGCTAACCAGCAAGAACCATGAAGCCTCAATGAAAGATTTAGAAAGGCAAATTGGTCAATTGTCCAAGCAAGCAGTGATTGAAAGACCAACAAACTCACTCCCAAGTGATACCATTCCGAACCCCAAAGAAGAATGCGAAGCCATCTAGTTAAGGAGTGGAAAAACCTTGGTGAAAGACAAGGAAACTAACAAGAAGCTTATGGACAATGACAAAAGGCTAGCTGAAAAAGATGAGGCCATCAGTAAGGAAGAAGACAAGCAAGAATAGGAGAAGCTAAAAGAAAAGGAGGATCAGCTATAAGTTTCAAAGAAAGGGAAGCTAGTTATGGTGGAATCATCACAAGAACAAAGGAAGGTGGTGAAGACCTACGCACCTCCTCTGCCATATCCTCAAAGACTACAAAAAGTACTCAAGGATCAACAATTCCCTAAGTTCCTTGAGGTCTTCAAGAAGCTGGAGATTAATATCCCACTAGATGAAGCATTAGAGCAGATGCCTCTATATGCCAAGTTCTTGAAGGAGCTCATCAACAAAAAGAGAAGCTGGCATGAGAAGGAAACCATTATGCTCACTGAAGAGTGTAGTGCAGTAATCCAAAAAGGGCTTCCACCAAAACTCAAGGACCTTGGGAGCTTCTTCTTACCTTGCACCATTGGAAATATATCCATTGATAAGGCTCTGTGCGATTTAGGGGCAAGCATCAATCTAATACCCTATTCTATGATGAGAAGGCTATGTATAGAGGATGTAAAGCATACACAGATGTCATTGGAGCTTGTAGATAAATCAGTGGTACTTCCCAGAGGAGTGATTAAAAACCTTTTAGTCAAGGTGGATAAGTTTATATTCCCTGTAGACTTTGTAATCTTGGACCTAGGAGAAGAAGGGAGTGACTCTATTATCTTGGAAAGACTTTTCCTGGCTACGGGCAGAGCATTGATAGATGTTGAAAAAGGGAAATTATTGCTGAGAGTGCATAATGAGCACCTAGCATTCCATGTTTTTAAAACCCTGCATGAGCCCACTCAAGAAGAAGATTGTATGAAGGATGAGGCCAGAGATCAAAGTTTGAAGGAGGCAGTCAATAAGTTAACTCCAAGACCTCTAAATCCATGCTTGAAAGAAGTAGAGATGGCGCAACAGACCAAAGAAATCAAGGAGAAACTAGATCCAAAACCCCTAGATGAGAACCTCAATACCCCAGATAAAGAACCACCAAGGCATGAATTATCTTCTAAGAAAGAAAAGAAGAAGAGGCCAAATGGGTGGAGAAACAAGAAAATCCCCACTGAAGGCTTCTCACCAAGGGATAAAGTGATGTTAAACACCCAACTAATGAAGGTGTCTCCACAATTATCTGAATGAAGGATGCTAAGTTTGGTGTTCCACCAAAAATCTCATTTGAAAACACATTTTCACCTTTTGCATAAATAGTTACTAGCTCCAAGCAATTAGAGAAACTACTTAGCCATTGTCTGTTTTCTAGTTTTTAATTTTGTGACCTTCAGCAAAGGCACAAGGTTTCATATAAATGGTTGACTTGTTGCATAAGAAACATTGGCAAGGAACTAAGTTTGGTGTTCACACACCAAAGTAAGTTCAAAAGCCTACAAACAAATTCTGCATACTAACCATTTGCCTAAGGGCTTGGGAAACAAGCAACTTTTAAGGATTGTGTAGGAAAACATTCAACCTTGAGAAGGAATTTGCATCATCATCCAAAGGAGGTACAACAGAGAGAAATAATGATGACAGAAGAAGAGCTAAGAGACATTCCCAGGTTGTATTGACACTTAATCCTTTTTGCTGTGTTTTAACTTGGAGATTCCTATATGTCTTACTGAAGTGTCAATTAGGTATAAGTGGAGATGTTTGCTAAGAATGCTAGTCTGTATTGTGCTTGTTATCAATCATTTGCTCAAATTCTATTTTACTCCCTTCTGCATAAATAAAAGAAAAATGTTTGAAACAGAAAGTGATTGTCCAATGTTGTAGGAATTAGAATGAAATTCAGTGGTGGTACTTGTTTGATTTAATGACTAGCTCAATAATAAAAGCTGCATAATAAAATGTTCCTTGCAGTGTGAATTAAGTTGCTGCTATATAGCCTTTTGTTAATAAATAGCCCTGCAAAATGAAGGAAAGTGAGAAATAAAAAGAAAGAGAAAAGCCAAGAGTTGGCAAAGAAACAAACAATAAGGCTAGACACCAATAGCTTAGACCCTAGGACATATGCCTGTGGTGCTTTTGTACTAGGATATGCTTAGACAATTAGGTTCTGAGGAGTATTTTAAAACTTGGCCACTTGGATTAACTATTCTGGGATTGCCAAGCGAAAGTCCATTATCAAGAGCAACCTAGTTACAAAGCATTTAGTAATCCAAAGAAATGCTGGGCATCAATGTTCCTAGGAAGAAATTGTGAGTCAAGTGTTTGTGGTGAAGAAGTATTGCACAAAAATTGAGCCAAAAGGGCTGTTGATAAACCACTATTTTATGGTTTATCTTGTGTTTAATTGAATGGTTTTTATCAAGTCTTTACCCACTTATTCATATGATTTGCATGGCTTTACAACTCCTTCCTAATCTTGATCTATGGTTGAAAACTTGTTTCCTATAGTCTTTAAATTGCTATGTTTAATCCCCTCTTATTACCAGTCGATGCTGTGATATGTGTGTTAAGTGATTTCAGGGATTACAGGGCAGGAATGACTTAGATGATGGAAAGGAAGCATGTAAAAGTGGAAGGAATACAAGAAGTTGAAGAAATTGCTAAGCTGTCCAACTTGACTTCTTCGCACTCAAACGATCATAACTTGAGCTATAGAGATCCAAATGAGGCAGTTCTAGTTGCGTTGGAAAGCTAACATCTGGGGCTTCAAAATGATATATAATTTGCCAAAGTGGCTGTACAGCTAGGCGACGCGCACATGTGATTCACGCGCACGCATCGCAGTGACGAAAAACCAGCGTGGCAGATTTCACCCCCAGCGATTTCTGGACTGTTTTTGACCCAGTTCTCGGCCCAGAAAACATAGATTAGAGGCCCAATCACTTGAATTTCCTTTATTTAGTAAGGGTTAACTAGGTGAAAATAACAACCTTTTGATACTACACTTGAGAAAATTCCAACAAGGATAGAACTTCCAATTAATTATTCTCCCAGTCAAGGCTTTTTAATTTAATTACATAAAACCTTTTGTTAATTTTCATTACTTTAATTTATAATCATTTTTGTGCCCATTGCCCAGACTCCAAATTTCACAGAAAATCATAACCAATAATAAATACACCTTCCTGCAATTCCTTGAGAGACGACCCGAGGTTTCAATACTTCAGTTATAAATTTTATTGGGTTTTGTTACTTGTGACAACCAAACTTTTGTACGAAAGGATTTTTTATTGGTTTAGAAACTATACTTACAATGCGATTATTTTTGTGAAATTCTTTACCATCAATTAATCTGATCGTCAAAATGGCGCCGTTGCCGGGGAATTGCAAACGTGTGCCTTATTATTGGTTATTGTAAATATTTGCTTTTTCGTTTCTTTGTTAGTATTTATAGTTTTAGGAGTTTATTTTCATTAATTTTTGTTTTTATTTTCTTTTTCTACTATGAATTCTCACCCCTCTGGCTTCAAGTTTGATTCCAATGTTGTTGTAAGGAATGGAAGCTATAATGAGAACAGGCATCAAGGTTGGAAGAATCAAAAATGGGAGGAGCCACAAGGATTTGATCAACCCTCTTGGCAACAACCCCCTCCAATGTGCTATCACTAACAACCATTCTGTGATGCATACTAGGACAATAGTTATGGTGGACCCTTTTGTGACAATCTGATGACAAGTCATCATATACCTATTTTTCTATGCTTTTTCATACAAGAAATTGATGATTAGTGCTTAAATATTGCATCCTTTTGTACTTAATTGGAAGATTTTCTTGATATTTTAATTTTATAAATCTTGTAGAAAATAAGAAGAAAAAGAAGCAAAGAAGCACAAAAAAAGGAGAAAAAAAGAGCTTTGGGGTACACTTTGAAGTTGGGGTACACTTTGGAGCCTTAGGCCACGCTTTTAAAAGCGTGGCCCATGACCAAATCAAGGAAGGAAGCAGCCAGCACGCACACTGCCCTGCCCTTTGTGATGCACATTGAGGTTGGAAGCAAGAATTTCGCTAAGGTAAAATCTGGGCGCTCACAGCATGACCATGCCTCCTTCAAAGGGCTATAACTTGAGCTACAGACGTCCAATTGATGTGCTTCCAGTTGCGTTGGAAAGCTGACATTCAGAGCTTTCCAACGATATATAGCAATTCATATTTGGCATACAATTGAGGCAGGAACGAGAGGCATCTTTAAGGGCAAAAAATAAGCGAAAATAAACTAAAGTGCTTCCACCAAGGCTCGAAGCTGGAGCCTCACTCCAAAACAAAGTGGCGCTCAATTTTCTGCCCTGCCCTCTTGGAGAGCAGGGCAATGTCGTGCTCTTCATGGAAAATCAAGGAAAAATTGCTCCTCAAGTGCTTTCACCAAGTTTCGAACCAAGCACCTAAGGGGAGTGAGGAGCGCATCATGACACGGTCCAAGGAAGTGAGTGCGCAAGACACACATGCAAGGCAACATTGCCCTGCCCTCCACAAGGGCAGGGCAGCATCTTCACACACCAAGCTCGCACGCACACCAACCAGTACGCACCAAGGGCGCACAAACATTTTCTGCCCTGCCCTCCACAAGGGCAGGGCAGCCTCCTGGGAACACCCATGGGTCAAAATTCAATTAAAATTCTCTTTGAACTCAAATCTTCACCAATTGAACCAAGGCCGGCTCCATTAGGGAGTAGTAGATAGCTCTCTCTTTCAATTTTCCTTTCTGTTTAAAATCTTGGGTAGAGAATTGAAGAAATTCTGTTTCAATCTCACCTTGAGATCTCTTGTTTATTTTTTTTTTGCATAATTGAAATTCACATACTGCTTCATCTTCTCTTTAATTCTGCAATTCATTTTTCTTCTTTCTTCTGCAAATTATTCTCTGAATTGATCAAGGAAGGGCTTGAGATCTAGACTTGTTCTCTAGTCTCATTGATTCCCTGAGATCTTGTCTCTTTAAATTTCACAATTGAGCTGAGTTACATTCTGTGTTGCTTCTTCAAGCAATTTTCCATTTCTGTTTAGATCTACTTCACTTATTTCATCTTTAAATTCTTTGCTTGATTGCTCTTTACTTTTTCTTGTTGAATTTTAAATTTCCTGCACCCAATCCCCTTTACATTTAATGCAATTTACTTTTCGTGCAATTTAAGTTTCAGCTATTTTACTTTCTTGCACTTTAAGTTTTATGCAATTTTAATTTCTGCAACTTTAAATTTCCTGTCATTTACAATTCTGTTGGCTACATTTCATCCAATATCCCTTCAATGTTAGCTTGACTAAACTAATCACCCACTAAAGTTGCTTGATCCATCAATCCCTGTGGGATCGACCTCACTCTTGTGAGTTATTATTACTTGATGCGACCCGGTATACTTGCCGGTGAGTTATGTGTGTTGGAAATTTGTTTTTCCTCAAAAACACCATCAAGTTTTTGGCGCCGTTGCCGGGGATTGATTTAGATCAACAATGATTAAGTGGGTGAGAAGTCTAGATCAAGCATTTTCTTTATTTTTGTTCTCTGTTCTAAGTTGAAACCAAGGTGTTTGAGTTATTGCCTCACTAAGAAATTCATCTTTGAGATATGAATTTCAATTTCCCTTGGTGTTGTGTTTTACAAAATTCAAATGAAGTTCAACTCATCTTATGATCAAACAAATTTTATGGGATATTACCCACCATCACCAATCTCTAATGGTGGCTGGGAATATCACCAAGAGAATACACATTCTGAGCACTCCAATTCATGGAGATTTGCTTCAGAGACACAAGATGAGCAAGAAAATCATATGGGATACCAACCACCACCACAAAATGATTCATATCATTATCCTCATGGTGGATGGAAGTATCACCAAAGAATGGAAGAGCATCCACCCTCACGTCCTAGTTTCTCATTTGAAAGTTCTTCATCACTTGATTATGATTACTCTCAACCTTCATCTCTTGAACTAACAGATTGGGATTACCTTCAAGCCATTGAAATACATAGAAAACTCGTGGAAAGATACACACAACCCCAATCCTGGACAGAAATCGTATTCAAGAAGATGAATGAGTTCTTAGAGCAAACAAGGAGGAACTTAGAACCATCCAACAGTGAGGATGAAGACAAATTTCTGAAGGATAAAGAGGAAGGGCAAGATAAGGAGGCTACTGCATCAAGTGAACTTTCAATGAAGAATGAGGTGGTTGAAAATGAAACTGCACTTGAGATGAAAAGGGAACATGAACATTCACAACCCTCACAAACTTTCCTTGAATCTGTGATCGAAAAATGAAGAGGAGATGAAGAAATCTTGGGAAGAACAACAAACCTCCTCCATAAAAGGACTATTAAGTCAAATGTTGGGTGCAAGGGAGGAAGTGGATGAGCAAGAAAGTGAGGAAGTCATTCCAAACTCAAGTGAAGCAGAGACGTACATAGAGGAAAAGCTCATGGAGCCACCAATTCAAAAGGCCCTGGATGAATACAAAACTCCAATAATCACACAGCAAACAAGTCTTGAATTCAAAGAAGTGAAGGCAACTAACAAGAGCACCAATTCTGTCCCTAATCCAGCAAGCAAGATCAATCAAGCCATTTGCAAAAGGAAGCTTGCTGAGGAAAGGCCAAGGCAAGGGACAGTAGCTGAATCTTCTCCCCATTTGAGGTCATTCCTCTTAACAAACTGGAAGAAGAGGAAGAAAGTGAAGAGCAACATGTCAAGCTAATGACACTAAAAGAGCACTTGTTGGGAGGTAACCCAACTGTAGGTACATTTCTTTCTATGCTTTGTTTAAATTCAATAAATTGGCATATGGTTACATTCTAAGTTTGGTGTTGCCTTGCAACAAATTGTTTTCAATCTTTTTGGATGATTGCATCAAATCAAAAATGAAAGTGACACACCAAGATTTTAAGTTTGGTGTGCCACTTATTTTCTATGCAATTCATTCAAGCAACACCACTTGTCTGCATAACTATAATGTCTTTGCAGTGTTAATTTTCTTTTGGGTTGATATTTTGTTATTCTGTTTACTTTAGTTAATTCTTTGTTTTTAATGCTTTCATTTTAGTTTGCTTATTTACTGTGTTTGTTAATACATTACCAAGAGAGCTTTATTCATGACAGATTATTGGCTTGGTGATTGTTTTTAACATACAACAGTTTCATTTAGTTTTGTTTTAAATAAAATTGACATATGATTGCATTCTAAGTTTGGTGTTGCTATGCAACAAAATTTGGTTCCAATATCTATTAGATACTTGCATCAATTCCAAGTGAAAGTGTCACACTAAGTTTGGTGTGCCACTTATTCTTTATGCAAAGTATTGTGCACACCTTCTTATGCTTGCAATCAAATGTCGCTGTCTCTTGTGCCTTGATTGTTATTTTTCATTTTTGCTTGCTTAAAACACATGTGCTACTAACATTTCATTGTGTAAGATATTCATGATCCATCTTAGCCCCATAGCCATTGTTCTAATTGTTGCTTGAGGATGAGCAAGCACTCTAAGTTGGCAAGGGAAAGAGAAGAATTGGAGAAAAAGGACAATAATAATGAAGATGAACTACAAGGTTGTAAAGTTCCTTTTCCTCTCCTTTGTTTCCAGCACTTTAAATTGCATGATTGTCTTTATATTCTCTGTATGCATGTGTGGTATGAATAAGCGTAGCTTGAATTTTGATTTATAATATGTTGTTGTGGCATTATAACTACCAACTTGAGCTTTGTGAATTCAAAAGCAATAAAGCATCATGATCATAAACAAACAAGGAATTAAAGAAGATTTTAGCATGTGCATACAAGTATTGGAAAGCTAGTATGATTAATTGTTGCTCAATTGCATTGGATTTTATTTAATTGAAGTCTTTCATCTAGTACATCTTGTGAAATCTTTTGAAATCATGAAAACCTTGAAGAAGCAAATACAATTAAAGCAAGAAAAGAAAAAGGGAAGGAATGAGAAAGCTGAAGGCTCTGAGTACCAATCGCAATTTATTTGCTAAGTGCTTGTGGTGTTTATGTATCAAGCCAAATGCTTGAAAACAAAACACTTAGAAGTCAAGGCTAGGCTCAAGTGCAAAGGCACTCCCTCAAAGCTCAAGGCTCTGAGCATCAATGATTAGAGAGTCAAGAAAAGAAAAGAAAAATGAGCTTAACGAAGTCCTCTAATTAAATGCTTGTGGTGCTTATGTATCAAGTGGTAATACTTGAAAACAAAGCATTTAGAAGTCGTAGCTTTGTTATTTACTCATGGGGCAAAGCACCCAAAAGGAGAAGCTAAAAAAAAAATCAAAAGCTTGTTTCAAGGAAGAATTATAAGAAAAAGATTTCATAAAATAAGCTAGATAGAAGCATCAATCATTTACATCTCTTTTGTAATTGTAGCATGCATAGAAAACTAGCTTGCCATGAACATTAACTTGCTACTCTTCTTACCTTGGATTGTCAATTTCTAATGCATGATTCTTTTCTTGCTTGGGGACAAGCAAGGTTTAAGTTTGGTGTTGTGATGACAAGTCATCATATACCTATTTTTCTATGCTTTTTCATACAAGAAATTGATGATTAGTGCTTAAATATTGCATCCTTTTGTACTTAATTGGAAGATTTTCTTGATATTTTAATTTTATAAATCTTGTAGAAAATAAGAAGAAAAAGAAGCAAAGAAGCACAAAAAAAGGAGAAAAAAAGAGCTTTGGGGTACACTTTGAAGTTGGGGTACACTTTGGAGCCTTACGCCATGCTTCTTCAAGGTTTTCATGATTTCAAAAGATTTCACAAAATTTTCTAGATGAAAAACTTCAATTAAATAAAATCCAATGCAATTCAGCAACAATCAATCATACTAGCTTTCCAATACTTGTATGCACATGCTAAATTCTTCTTTAATTCCTTGTTTGTTTATGATCATGATGTTTTATTGCTTTTGAACTCACAGGATTCAAGTTGGTAGTTATAATGCCACAGAAACATATTACAAATCAAGATTCAAGCTATGCTTAGTCATACCACACATGTATACAGAAAATATAAAGACAATCATGTAATTTAAAGTGCTGGAAATAAATGAGAGGAAAAGGAACTTTACAACCTTGCAATTCTTCTTCTCTATTGTTGTCATTTTCCTCCCATTCTTATCCTTCCCATACCAACTCAGAATGCTTGCTTATCCTCAAGCAACAATTAAAACAATGGCTATGGGGCTAAGATGGATCATGAATGTCTTACACAATGAAATGTTAGTAGCACATGTGTTTTAAGCAAGCAAAATGAAAGATAACAATCAAGGCACAAGAGACAAAGACATTTTGATTGCATAGATAAGAAGGTGTGCACAATACATTGCATAAAAGATAAGTGGCACACCAAACTTAGTGTGACACTTTCACTTGGAATTAATGCAAGTATCTTGTAAGAATTAGAATAAAATTTTGTTGCATAGCAACACCAAACTTAGAATGCAACCATATGTCAATTTATTTGAACTAAAACTAAACAAAAGAAACTGTTATATGTTAAATACAATCACCAAATGAAGAGTCTGTCATGAATAAGGATGTTTTGGTGATGTATTAACAAAAACAGTTAATGAAAGAAAGCATTAAAAATAAGGAAATGACTAAAGCAATCAAGAAAACTAAAATTGTCTAACTAAAAAAAAAATAACACTGCAGCGGCATTATGATTATGTAAACAAGTGGTGTTGCTTGAATGAATTGCATAGAAAATTCAAATGAAAAGAGATTATGCAATTCAAATTCAAGGGCAGGGCAGCCTCCTGGGAACACCCATGGGTCAAAATTCAATTCAAATTCCCTTTGAACTCAAATCGTCACCAATTGAACCAAGGCCGGCTCCATTAGGGAGTAGTAGATAGCTCTCTCTTTCAATTTTCCTTTCTGTTTAAAATCTTGGGTAGAGAATTGAAGAAATTCTGTTTCAATCTCACCTTGAGATCTCCTGTTTATTTTTTTTTTGCATAATTGAAATTCACATACTGCTTCATCTTCTCTTTAATTCTGCAATTCATTTTTCTTCTTTCTTCTGCAAATTATTCTCTGAATTGATCAAGGAAGGGCTTGAGATCTAGACCTGTTCTCTAGTCTCATTGATTCCCTGAGATCTTGTCTCTTTAAATTTCACAATTGAGCTGAGTTACATTCTGTGTTGCTTCTTCAAGCAATTTTCCATTTCTGTTTAGATCTACTTCACTTATTTCATCTTTAAATTCTCTGCTTGATTGCTCTTTACTTTTTCTTGTTGAATTTTAAATTTCCTGCACCCAATCCCCTTTACATTTAATGCAATTTACTTTTCGTGCAATTTAAGTTTCAGCTATTTTACTTTCTTGCACTTTAAGTTTTATGCAATTTTAATTTCTGCAACTTTAAATTTCCTGTCATTTACAATTCTGTTGGCTACATTTCATCCAATATCCCTTCAATGTTAGCTTGACTAAACTAATCACCCACTAAAGTTTCTTGATCCATCAATCCCTATGGGATCGACCTCACTCTTGTGAGTTATTATTACTTGATGCAACCCGGTATACTTGCCGGTGAGTTATGTGTGTTGGAAATTTGTTTTTCCTCAAAAACACCATCACAATCCACTTCCACCAAATTAGTATGGTCAATAGCCATTTCGAGGTGCATACCAGGATGATAGATATGGTGGACCCCCTTGTAGTTACCAACAAGCCCTACCTTATGCTTATGAACCACCTCCACAACATACCTTTGAACCACCAAACTCACAAGCCCCTTACCACTAAACACCCCCATATGACCCTAATCCATATCCACCATACCAACCACACTATGAGCCGAACAAACCACCACCTCAATATTCACCATCTCCATATCCTTATCAAGAAGAACCACCTTCCTACCATGCACCCTTTCTCCAAAATAATGAACCCTCCTATCCACCCCAAACCTCCATGGAGAACACACTTACCTCTCTCATTGGTCTCACCTCTACACTCTAAAATCTTATATCCCGCATGGACCAACCCTTCACCTCCAATATTCAATCCTCAAGCTCTAGTGCACTTCCTTTTCAACCACAGAATGATCTCTCCATCCTATCACCACCATCCATGGAAGAGCACCTACATCCATCAATCCAAGAGCAACACGATCCCAATTATGTTGTTGACATAGAACAAGAAAGAAGGGATCGTCTTAGGGATGTAATGGATTGGTTGCACGCATCCTTATTTTCAGAGGAGCAAGAAGAGGCCCAAAATGTGGAGGTAGGAGAGACCATTGAAGATGAAGGAGTAGTTGAAGGGAGTTGTTATGGAAAGAAGATCATCAGGGAGGAGTACAATTTTATGCTAAAGCAACTGGACAAAGCCGCAATAGTTAAAGAGGAAGTGGTTGAAGACTTAGGAGATGCGGAACCTCCATGGAAAAGTCAAGTCATAGAGCCTCCTTCCAAGACGGTTGCCTTTGATGTTGAGGAGGGTGTACAACCTCCAAGGCATGTCATGGTTGAGGACTTGGAAGAGGTTAATTAAAGAAGAAGAAGAAGAACAACCTCCCATACCCTTAGTGAGCAATGAAGAAGAAATTGAAATGGAAGAAAGCTACCAAGAGGAAGAAGTTGATATTGAAGAAGCTTGCCAAGAGGTGGAAGAATTCAAAGAAGAGCACAAGGGAGTGGAGCTTGCAAGACCATTGGAAGCACCTCTCCCAAAGCCATTACCGTCCAATACAACATTCAAGTGGGTAAAATTCTTATCCTTAACCTTTACTTTCCCACTTGAATATGGGCTACTAGAGACAAATGGTCAACTTAGAGCACTTTGTGGCATTAAGAGTAAGAGGAAGATGGTTAGTGGTAAAATTTGTCAAGCAAGGTTCAATATGGTTGTATGCTCCAAGTTGAAATGAAAAGGTTGGTGGTAGGGCTCAATTGAATGGGTCTAGGATGTTGTTTGGCCGCTTCAGTGAGAATTCAGACTGCTTGCCACCCGGATGGAATAATATTGCTCAACAAGACGACGGGTGCAAAAGCAAGGTTTGGGACCCCAAAATTCATTCCAACAATCAATACTTTTGGGGCCTTGTCACTTGCTTCCACTTTCTTGAAGGCGTTTTGCGCCTGGTTTGGGACCCTGATGAGCGGATAATTTATACGCTTTTTAGCACTGTTTTTAAGTATTTTTTAGTAGGATCTAGCTACTTTTAGGGATGTTTTCATTAGTTTTTATGCTAAATTCACTTTTATGGAATTTACTATGAGTTTTTGTGTTTTTCTGTGATTTCAGATATTTTTTGGCTAAAATTGAGAGACCTGAGCAAAACTCTGATAAGAAGGCTGACAAAGGACTGCTGATGCTGTTGGATTCTGACTTCCCTGCACTCGAAATAGATTTTCTGGAGCTACAAAACTTCAAATGGCGCGCTCTCAACGGCGTTGGAAAGTACACATCCAGAGCTTTCCAACAATATATAATAGTTTATACTTTATTCGAGAATAGACGACGCAAACTGGTGCTCAACGCCAGTTCCATGTTGCATTCTGGAGTCAAACGCCAGAAATACGTCACGAACCAGAGTTGAACGCCAAAAACATGTTACAACTTGGCGTTCAACTCCAAAAGAAGCCTCTGCACGTGTAAAGCTCAAGCTCAGCCCAAGAACACACCAAGTGGGCCCCAAAAGTGGATTTCTGCATCAATTACTTATTTCTGTAAACCCTAGTAGCTAGTCTAGTATAAATAGGACATTTTACTATTGTATTAGACATCTTTGGACGTTTAGTTCTTAGACCATGAGGGCTGGCCATTTGGCCATGCCTGGAACTTCATCACTTATATATTTTTAACGGTGGAGTTTCTACACACCATAGATTAAGGGTGTGGAGCTCTGCTGTACCTCGAGTTTTAATACAATTACTACTATTTTCTATTCAATTTAGTTTATTCCTGTTCTAAGATATTTGTTGCACTTCAACATGATGAATGTGATGATCTGTGAGACTCATCATCATTCTCACCCATGAACGCGTGACTGACAACCACCTCTATTCTACCTTAGACCGAGCGCATATCTCTTGGATTCGTTAATCAGAATCTTCGTGGTATAAGCTAGAATCAGGGATTGAATGACTGTGATGAGCTTCAAACTCGCGATTGTTGGGCGTGATGACAAATGCAAAAGAATCAATGGATTTTATTCCGACATGATCGAGAACCGACAGATGATTAGTCGTGCCGTGACAGAGCATTTGGATCTTTTTCACTGAGAGGATAGGATGTAGCCATTGACAACGGTGATGCCCTACATATAGCTTGCCATGGAAAGGAGTAAGAAGGATTGAAGGAAGGCAGTAGGAAAGCAGAGATCCAACAGGGACAAAGCATCTCCGTACACTTGTCTGAAATTCTCACCAATGATTTACATAAGTAATTCTATCCTTATTTTCTGTTTATTTATTATTATTATTCGAAAACCTTTATAATCATTTAAATCCGCCTAACTGAGATTTACAAGATGACCATAGCTTGCTTCATACCAACAATCTCCGTGGGATCGACCCTTACTCATGTAAGGTTTATTACTTGGATGACCCAGTGCACTTGCTGGTTAGTTGTGCGGAGTTGTGAAGAAAGTGCTGAGTTAGTAGATGCGCATACCAAGTTGAATGCCATTATTAGAGATCACAATTTCGTGCACCAGACCCCGGAGGCTATTCGAATTGCAAAAATTGGTGGAGATCCTGGGATGAGTTCAAGCACAAGCCACCATGACAAGGAGCTCACCAAATGTCCAACTTAAGGACTTTAACTAAAAGTGCTAGGTGGGAGACAACCCACCATGGTATAATCGTTCCTTTTATTCCTAGTTTATTTTATTTTAATTTTATTAGTGTCATTCGTAATGTTTACATTAGCATCTGTATTGCATTCTGCATTTTGAATAAAAAAATGGCAGAAAGTTACGTGGGAGTCATGCAGAAAGTGTGCCAATCGTACAAGCATCACCACGCGCATGCGTCCCTCACGCGTGCCCGTTAATTGAAAATTTTGCACTTCACGCGTACGCGTCAATGACGCGCACGCGTGACCTTGGAAAATCAACATAAAGAGGTGTCAGGCCGAAAGTTGTGATGGCCTGGTGCGGGAACTATGCCCAAGTCACAAAGTCACTTACGCGTACGCGTCCCTGACACCTACGCATCATATTCCAATTCTGCACACTCACGCGTCCGCGTCAATGACACGCACGCGTCATAGGACATTTTGGCACACACCCCAAGACGAACAGAGGATTGTGCGAGTGCCACGATGCCCTCGCGCGAATAGCACAAACATGGTCAAGCGTACGCATCACCGACGCCTACGTGTTGCCCCCCTCAGTGCGCAACCCACGCGTACGCGTGGAGTACGCGTACGCGTCATTCGCGAATACGCACCTGAACCCTGCACAGCCCTATTTTTCATATCTTATCTTTCTAAATCCTAATTTCTTTCTTCTTCTTTCTTCTTTCTTTTCTTTCTTCTTTATTCTCTCATCTTTTTCTATTCTTTTTCTTTCCTTTATTCTTCTCTTCTTCCTCCCCTCCATTCCTTCTTTCATTCATCTTTTAATTACTGCATTTAATTATTTTTCTTTCTTCTAAATTTTCTTTTAGCTTAATTATTTGCTGTTTCTTCTTCTTTCTTTTTCTTTCCTTTTCATGCATTATTATATTGGTGTTAGAGCTTCATTTGGATGTTATTTTATTAATTTGACCTTACGGATCTTATGTGGAATAATTTGACAATTGACATATTAATTTGGCTCTCCCATACATTTGGATTATATTATTTTCATTCCTATTTTAACTTGTACACCAAGCGTTTGTGAAAAAAAGAAAAAAAGCTCTTATGGTATTCTGAATTCTATTTTCTTCTACTCTTTTACCTGAATACCTCTTTTTCACAACACTTGCAAACCATCTGTATTTGGGATTATCATTCACAATTGTCATCATTACACATGCTCTTTCAATTGGCGTATTTAATACTTGATGCTTGATCTATGCTTTTCGTGCCTATTTCTGCATGCCATAAACACTCCTGCATCTCATTATTATGAATTGCCTTTTTGCTCCTAATTGTTATCTTACTTACATGTTGTAGCTACCATGTATTTAAGCTATTATCCTCTCTTTGGCATTCATTATCACTTGGAATCTCTACCTCCAGGTTCTTTCATTCTCTATATTTAATATTCTTCTTTTTCTTTATTCTTTAGACATGGGTACCCAGAAAGGAAAAGAGAAGGCCACTGATAAGACACCGGCATGGAAGGAACCAAGAGACCTCCAGCTAAGGCACCTCCACCTACAAGCATCAGTTAAAGAAACCCGTCCACTTGCACATCTTAGCATGCACCGAGGACGGTGCAATCTTTAAGTGTGGGAAGGTCGATACCGACTTCCGTGGGTTAGTTATTTTCTTCTCAACATCAATATTCAATTTTCTATGTTAATTTAGTTGTTGCATTTGCATGTTTGATTGCATGTTTGTTTAATTTTGTGCATTTAGTTACTACTTGGTTAAAGTAATGAGTTTCTTTTTGAAAATCCTTTTTTATAGTATTTCACTAATTTAAATTGAAAACCTTTTGTTAAGCTTGTTGGAAGTTGTAAATTGGAATATGGTTTAGAGCTAGAACACACAACCTGTGAGATTTGAGCTTAATTACATGGTTACATTATTTAACCATAATATTTTATTCTTGTGTGTTTCCTTCTCTATAACTGCAATCTTTGCTTTGTTCCATTCTATATGTCCATTGTTTAGTGTATTTACATGCTTGCATATGATTGAGGCCATTAATTGTTTTAGCTCACTTATCCCAAAATAGCCTACCCTTTCAATTAACCTTGTTAGCCACTTTGAGCCTTTTAAATCCCCATTTATTCTATATTTTACCACATCACTAGCCTTAAGCGGAAAAACAAGTAATCACCCCAATTGAATCTTTGGTTAGCTTAAGATAGAGATTGTGTATCAACTAAGTGTGGGAAAACTGTGGGAACATGGGTTAATAAGGGAATGTATTATGTTTTTACTTTGATAAAATATTGGGAATTTGGGTACCTACTCATTGAAGACTAGAAAAATTAAAAATCCATGTGCATTGATATGTTATGTTTACTTTTATATTTTTAATTCAAAAAAAAGAGAAATATATATATATATATATAATATAAATAAATAAATAAGGGGACAAAATTACCCTAATGTTAAGTTAATAAAAGATCAATGCATATGTGATATAAATTAAAAGAAAAGTTGATACATGAGTATATAATGCAAAAGTGGGAATTATGGGTAGCTAGGCATGATTCTAGAGTTATATAGAGTGTATGTATGTTAGGTGATAGCTTAGGTTACTCAAAGATTCATATTTTAGCTCATTTGGCCATACATATATCATCACCCTTACCTTAGCCCCATTACAACCTTGAAAAGACCTCATGATGTTTGCATTGGTATACTAAATATATGTTGATTGGTTAGATGAAGAACAAAGTTTAGAAAGCATGATTAGAGAAGAGTAGAGTGAAATAACCCTAGACACTTGAGCGATTAGAGTGCATATACACTACCAGTGAGGGTTCAATGCTTGATTCTATGTTCCCTACTTTCATGAGCTAGCTTCTTACAAGTTTACTTGTCTCTTATTGTGTGATTTGAATTAGTGAAATCCATTTCATATTTCTTCTTGAAGGATTTGTTTACTTTTAACCAAGTAGCTGAAAGCAGTTTTGCATGTAGTTGCATTCATATAAATAGGTTACATTTCATACATCCTACCATTCCTCTTAACTCTTATAGTTTCTCTTGAGCTAAGCATGAGGACATGCTAATGTTTAAGTGTGGGGAGATTGATAAACCACTATTTTATGGTTTATCTTGTATTTAATTGAGTGGTTTTTATCAAGTCTTTACCCACTTATTCATATGATTTGTATGGCTTTACAACTCTGTCCTAGTCTTTAAATTCCTAGAGTCTTTAAATTTCAATGTTTAATCCCCTCTTATTACCATTCAATGCCGTGATATGTGCGTTAAGTGATTTCAGGGATTACAGGGTAGGAATGGCTTAGAGGATGGAAAGGAAGCATGCAAAAGTGGAAGGAATACAAGAAGTTGAAGAAATTGCTAAGCTGTCCAGCCTGACCTCTTCGCACTCAAATAGTCATAACTTGAGCTATAGAGGTCCAAATGAGGCAGTTTTAGTTGTGTTGGAAAGCTAACATCCGGGGCTTCGAAATGATATATAATTTGCCAAAGTGACCGTACAGCTAGGTGACACGCACGTGTGATTTACGCGCACGCATCGCAGTGACGAAAAACCAGCGTGGCAGATTTCACCCCCAGCGATTTCTGGGCTGTTTTAGACCCAGTTCTCGGCTTAGAAAACACAGATTAGAGGCTATAAAGTGGAGGAATCCATTCATTCATGAGAATACGCTGATAATTCACAATTTTTAGGTTTTAGATGTAGTTCTTAGAGAGAGAGGCTCTCTCCTCTCTCTTAGGATTCATGATTTAGGATTTCTCTTAATTTAAGTATTGCTTCTTCTCCATTCTAGGTTCAGTGTTCCTTTAATTTAACTTCTCTTCTACTTTTATTTGTTCTAGCTTACTAGTTTTTTCTATTTTTCTTGTTAATTCTATTTTTAGCCAAATTGGCTTATGAACTCTTCATGTTAGATTTTAATTTCTATTTAATGCAATTTGAGGTATTTCAGATTTATGATTTTAATTTAGCTTTTTACATTCTTAGCTTTAATTGATGAATTGATTAAGAGGAGACACTTGAGTTGGAATACTCAAGTGGATAGTTAATTTGAAAGTTGTTGGCTAATTCTCTATTTACTAACGCTAGACCTTCGCAAGGGAGAGGACTAGGATTTGCGAATAAGAGTTAGCTCAATCACTTGACTTTCCTTTATCTAGTAAGGGTTAACTAAGTGAAAATAACAACCTTTTGATACTATACTTGAGAAAATTCCAACAAGGATAGAACTTCCAATTAATCATTCTTCTAGTCAAGGCATTTTAATTTAATTACATAAAACCTCTTGTTAATTTTCATTACTTTAATTTATAATTATTTTTGTGCCCATTGCCCAGACATCAAATTTCCCAAAAAACTCATAAGCAATAATAAATACACCTCCGTACAATTCCTTGAGAGCCGATCCGAGGTTTCAATACTTCGGTTATAAATTTTATTGGGTTTTGTTACTTGTGACAACCAAACTTTTGTACGAAAGGATTTTCTGTTGGTTTAGAAACTATACTTACAACGCGAATATTTTTGTGAAATTCTTTACCATCAATTAATCCGATCGTCAGCTGCTGCAACACTTGACACCAAGCTTTCATTAAGAAATAAGCTTTATAAGCAAAAGAAAGAAAGAAAAAGCTAACAGGGATCAATTAAAAGTAAGGCATTATAGCAGCAACTCTAATGAACCATCAAAGAGACATTTCATATCAGATATCTAAGAATAAGTGAGCTAGATTTGTCTGCATAAAACCCCATGAACCAAGTTCCATTATCTGCTAAATAAGGACATGTATGCTTCTCTGTTTCATTTCATTTCTTCTTATGTTTAGTGATTGCTTGGAGACAAGCAAGATTTAAGTTTGGTGTTGTGATGACAAGTCATCTTATGCTAGTTTTGCAAGCATTTTTCACTTGTTTCATTAGGTTTTATGCATTTTCTTGCATTATAAGTAAGTGATTTGGAGTGGATTTACATGGTTATGTCAATTCAATCAACCATCAATTTATTTGCCACAAAATCATGAAGTTTAAGCTAGAATTGGTTGGTTTTTGAATGATTTACAAATCTTGTGAATTTGGTGATGCTTTGATTGGTTGTTTTGATTACTTGTAGGTGAAGAAATGATGAAAAAAGGAAAAAGGAATCTTAGAGCACGCTTTAGACCTTAGACCACGCTTTGAAAAGCGTGACCCATGATAAAAAAGCGTGGCGATCATCCAAACCAAGGGGCAAGGGAGGCAGCGCTCACTAATTAAGCGCAGCGCTCACTTTTAAGCACCAAGGCGCTACAAGGCAAAGCATTCCACCAAAGCAAGCGCTCAAGCATAGCGCTACGTTAACTCATTTCACTTTTTTGTGACCCATCAAAATAAAAGCAAGGCGCGACACTCGCCAATGAAGGAGCCAAGGTTCGAACCATGCACACAAGGGAAGCAAAGTAGTGCTACGTTGCTTAACCTCACTGAGCGCTACTTTGGCCTGAGGAAATTGCTAGGAAATGAAGCCAACAAGGTTCGAAAGTGGAGACCAACTCAAGCATGTAGCGCTACATTTAAATCATTCACTAAGCGCTAGTTTGGCACAAGGCTTGGTTCGAAGGCTTGACACTAAGCAAGGGAGCCCTACGTTACCTTACTTAACCGAGTGCTCCACTGGAGCTAGGACCCATGGACCATTTTCAATCAAAAGCCATCTTGGATCCACTTCTTCACCAACTTGAAAAGCCCACTCTAAATTCTAAAAATCAAAGATAGAAAGTGTATAAATAAGAGTTAATTTGATTTGTAGACAACTTCCTTTGGAGCTTTACTTTCACTTTTACTTTTAGCTCATTTTTAGTTTTCATTTTGTCAATGAATTTGGAATTTTGGGAATTGGATCTAGCTTTCTGTTTTTATTTTCTTTTCTTCTACAACTTCTGCTATCTGTTCTGGGAATTTGAATTGAGATTGAAGAGCTTCATTGATTCTAAATCTGAGAATCATCTTTCACCTCTCATCTCAATTGTTCTAAGGATTAGATATAAGTTTCATTTGCTGTGTTCCTTTTTATTTCTTCTGCAATTACTTTCTGCTTGATCAAGAGAGCAATTGAGCTCTAAATCTTCTTTCTAATCTCATTTCTCTTCTTCGATCTTTCAATTTATCTTTATGAATTTCATAACTGAATCAAATCTTCTTGCTGTTTGTTCCTTCAAGCAATTTTCCTTTTTGTTTTGCTACTGAATTGAGTACATTCATCTAATAGCTTTCTGATTTGCTTCAATTTCCATTTTCTTGTTGAATTCTGAATCCTAGCACCCAAATCCCTTTTACACTTCAAGCAATTTACATTTCTCAGCAATTTAGCTTCAGTAATTTAGATTTCTTGCACTTTAAGCTTCAGCCATTTATATTTCTTGCAATGTAAGTTTCATCTCAATTTACATTTTCTGTACTTTAGATTTTATCAATTTCCCCTCTCCCTTTTATTTTCATGCAATTTAGCTTCTGTTGATCACAATTCACTCAAATCATCAGCTGTTTGCTTAAGTAAATTCATCACCTAACTAAAATTGCTCAATCCATCAATCCCTGTGGGATCGACCTCACTCTTGTGAGTAATTACTACTTAATGCGACTTGGTACACTTGCCGATGCGTTTGTGTGGAATCATTTTTCCTCGTCAGTGTTACTCCTTCAGGAGTTTGATATTGAGATAAATGATAGGAAAGGGTCAGAAAATCAAGTAGCTGACCATCTTTGCAGAATAGAACCTGAAGTAGGAGTACAACCACCCACAATTGTGGCTGAAATATTTCCTGATGAGCAATTGTTCCTCATTTAGCAGGCTCCATGGTTTGCAGACATTGCAAATTACAAAGCCATTAATTTTATTCCAAAGGAGTACATTAGGCAACAAGTAAGGAAGCTATTGACTAATGCAAAGTACTACATTTGGGAGGAACCGTACCTTTTTTAAAGGTGTTCAGATGGTATAATTTGGAGATGTGTCCTGGATGAGGAAAAACAGCAGATTCTTTGGCACTGTCATGGTTTTGATTATGGAGGGTGGTGAAAGGACATCTACAAAGGTCCTTCTGAGCGAGTTTTACTGGCCAACTCTCTTCAGGGACTCAAGAGAATTTGTGAAGCACTGTGACAGATGTGAAAAAGCCACGAATCTTCCTGCCAACCATGAGATGCCACAGTAGGGGATTCTTAAGGTTGAGTTGTTTGATGTATGGAGTGTTGATTTCATGGGACCTTTTCCACTCTCACATTCAAACAACTATATCCTAGTGGCAGTTGATTATGTGTCCAAGTGGGTGAAGCTGTGGCTCTACCCACCAATGATGCCAAGGTGGTGATGAGCTTTCTTCAGAGATATATTTTTAGCTAGTTTGGTGTCCCAAGGACACTCATTAGTGATGGTGGAAGTCACTTCTGTAATAGACAGCTGGAGTAGCTTCTTCAGAGATATGAAGTCCATCATAAAGTGGCAACCACTTATCACCCTCAGACAAGTGGACAGGTTGAAGTTCTAACAGAGAACGCAAGCGGATTCTAGAAAAGACCGTCAGTGTTTTAAGAAAGGACTGGTCTAGGAAGCTTGATGATGCTTTCTGGGCTTACGGGACAGTGTACAAGACTCCTATTGGCATGTCCCCTTATCAGTTGGTCTACGGTTAAGCCTGTCACTTGCCAATTGAGCTGGAGCATAAAGCTTACTAGGCAATCAGGTATCTGAATCTTGATGCTAAGGCTACAAGAATCAAGATAATGCTTCTGTTGAATGAGCTTGATGAATTCCGATATTCAGCCTATGAGAATGCCAAGCTCTATAAGGAGAGAACCAAGATATGGCATGACAAAAAGATTACCATCAGTGTCTTTGAGCCAGGTCAGAAAATGCTTCTGTATAATTCAAGGCTCAAACTTTTTCCCGGTAAGCTAAAATCTCGATGGTCAGGATCGTTTATGGTAACCAGAGCTTCACCATATGGTCATGTAGAGATCCAAGAAGAGAATTCTGACAGAAAGTTTACAGTAAATGGCCAGATGTTGAAGCACTATCTTAGATGCGAGATTGATCGCCAAAGGTCTGCTCATGTGCTGAATTAGCAGAACTAACCCTCAAGCTAGTGACGGTAAAGAAGTGCTTGTCGGGAGGCAACCCGATGATTTCGTATCCATAGTTAATTTTCTGTTGCGTTGATTTTATTATTTGTTTGATTTTTATTGAGTTTTACTGTTTTTCTTTATTTTACGTGTGTTTTGATCATGCAGAAATTTTAGAATAGGAACTGGATGCTTAGAACAATTTTTAACCACTCTGAAATGGGTTGATTTAGCGTAGGGGTTAAAAAAAATAGAAGGCGTTAGCGCCAAACTTGGTGTACACCAAGTTCAGTGTGGAGAGGTGCTGCTTCACAGGAGGGGTGCGACGCCGAACTTCCTTTCATCCAAGTTCGGCGCCAGATACGCAATCTTCACCGATTCTAGGCGCAATCCATTAGGATCCCAGCCAAATCACATGATCTAATTCCCCCTCCCCCTCCTTTTATATGTATACATATATACGCCCTAATATAGCATATATATCATACCTCCCTCCCATACTATATATTTTTAAACGTATATAATTCCCCCTATCTATATATGTATAAATAAATAACTAAATAAAATAAATAAATAATTATATATATGTATACAATGAAAAAAAAAATAAGTTTTAATTTTTATCTTTTTTGTCTTTTTATTAGTTTTTTTGTTTTTTTGCACTAATATTATTTTTATTCTTCCATATGTTTTTTTTATGTCTCTTCATTTTCAGTTCTTCTTTGCTTGAGGACAAGCAAACTTTTAAGTTTGGTGTTGTCGTTTTGCTTGTGGATTTTCTGTTTATTTTAATGGCACCAAAGGGAGGCAAATCATCTTCACGGGGGTGCACAGCCTGAAGAATAAAACGACCACTAGGATAACTGAGGTGGTTGAGTTTCTTTCATTCTATATTCCCTCCCGTTCTTACTATATTAGGTTCCTATTTTCTGCTTATTTTGTTATTGCATGATCAATTGTTATTTCAATTCCTAGGCTCTAGTTTAATTTACTGTTTATTTTGTTATTTAATTTTCATTCTGAAAGTGTGTCTCATGTATTGCTCACTGAGCTTGAATCAAGGGAAAAAGAAAAAGATATAATGCATGAGAAATTGAGTTTATATTTAAGATTAGTCTTGTTTACTTGAATGTGGTAGTATTATTTGTGACTCTGAATGAATGATGTGAATAGTGCATATTCTGAATTTGAATCAAAGGATGTTGATGTATAAGGAACAAGAATTTAGAGAACTATTATGACTTCTCTAAAATTAGTGAAAGCTTAATCCTTGAAGCAAAAGAAACAACAAAGGAAAAATAAAAGCAAGGTCCAAGGCTCTGAGCATCAATGACTAAGGAGGTCAGACATGATTAAAAGCTCAAAGAGTTGTTTGCTTAGTCATACGCTTGTGGTGTTCTTGTGTCAAGTAATCCTTGAGACAGAATATTTAGAGTCGAGACCAAATGAATTTAGCAGAGTATGCCCAAGGCTTTGAGCTCTGATGCCAGGGCATCTAGGCTAGTTTCACTGACCTTTTCTTTACTATTTTAGGGTAGTTTCATGCATTTTCTTAGTGAATAAGGCAAGTTTTGGATGAAATTACACTTACACCTTGATTCAAGCAACTTTTGTGAACTTTGCATAATTTCATGAGTATTTTGCTAGAATTGCATGATAAATTGATGATGCATAATCTCATGACTTTGGCTAGAGATTTGATGCACTTTAATTGCTTGTTCTCAGTGCAAAGGAAGCAAGGAAGAACCACGTTAGTATTCACGTTAACCTAGTTAACGTGAAAACTAACGTGGAATGGTGAAAAGCTTGCAACGTTAATGAGAAAAGTGATCACCAATAACGCCTGCGAAGCCATCCAAAGCTCACGTTACTTGCCACGTTAACTAAGTTAACGTGGTAGTTAACGTAGAAGAAATAGAGAACTCCAACATTAAGAGAAAACGTGAACACCAATAACATTTTCCTCCAACGTTAGTGTTAAAAGTGAACACCACACGTTAAGAGTCACGTTAACTTAGTTAACGTGAACTCTAACGTGGAAGAGGAAAACAAAAGCCAATGCTAGTGACACTCACTTTTGTCACTAACGTTGGACCAACTAGCATTGCCTACGTTAACTTTCACGTTAAGACCATTAACGTGAAAGTTAACGTGGAGTTGAGATCAAGGAGCCAACGTTAGTAACACTCACTTTTGTCACTAACGTTGGGAGATGGCATCACTACTACGTTAAAAGCCACGTTAACCTAGTTAACGTGAGTTCTAACGTAGAGAATTTGGGCATTTGGAGCGTTAGTGACAAAGGTGAGTGTCACTAATGCTCTCGAAGGTGAAACACACCCACGTTAAGAGTCACGTTAGCTATACTACTATGAACTCAAACGTAGGAACAAAGGGCACTAAGCAACGTTAATGGGAAAAGTGATTCCTATTAACGTTCGCGAAGGGGTATAAGCCAACGTTATTGGGAAAAGTGAGTCCCAATAACGTTGGCCAAAAATTCAAAAGGCAACGTCAGTGGTCACGTTAAGACCACTAATGTTGGAGTTAACGTGGGTATATAAGGTTGGAACGTTAGTGGAAAAAGTGAATGCCACTAACGTTCTCGAACTCATAATGGCACTCAACGTTGATCTCACTAAATACCAAAGCCTAATTCATATTTCTCTGCAGGCTGAGCCCACTAAAGATGAGAACTGCTTCAACTCAAGATCCAGAGCCCACATCCAAGACTTGAAGAACTCACTAGAAGATCAAGAGGAGTAGTATATATAGGAAAAGTTTTGAACTATAGAGAAGGTTGGCACTTTTGGGAACTACTCTCTATAGATTTATTTTTCTACATTTTTAGCATGGATTCTTCTTTTCTGCCATTTTCCTTTTCTAGAGCTATGAACAACTAAACCCCTTTCATTGGGTTAGGGAGCTCTGTTGTAATTTGATGGATCAATTATAGTTTTCATTCTTCTTCTTCTTTCTTTTCTCTTGATCTTACTAGAAAGCTTTCGATCTTAATTCAATTGGTTAGTTTTCTTGGAAAAGAAACTCTCCATAATTGGATCTCCTTTGAGCCTTGGAAAAGGGATGAGGAGATCATGCTAGAAATGCTTTCTCACGTTGGACCAAATTGGGGTCTGGGCGGATATAGTGACATGTAATCCTCCCAACACTTTGATTTGGAAATACATGTGGTATAATCAGTGACCACACTTCATCTCTTCCCATGAGCAATTAAATCAAGGAATTGGGCAATTGTTCAAGCTTAGAGAGATTGGATTGCCAAGGAATTGGGATCCAATCACTTAAGATTGCCAAGGAGATCAATTAATGCATTGATTGAGGAAGAGATGAGAATGAACTTGATCCAGAGAATGCAACATCTCCTGAACCCAATGATTCCCCCATTTCTAATCTTACCCATTCTCTTTACTTTCTGCCATTTAATTTCATGCTCATTACCCCAAATCTCCATTTAAGATTCTGCACTTTAATTTTTTGTTATTTACTTTCCAGTCATTTAAATTTCCACATCTCAATCTAAATTCTGTTTAGCTCAACTAGCATATTCTTCTAACTAAAGTTGCTTGACCAATCAATCCTTGTGGGATTCGACCTCACTCTATTGTGAGTTTTACTTGATGACAATTCGGTATACTTGCCGAAGGGAAATTTGTTGAGAGACAAGTTTTCATGCATCAAGTTTATGGCGCCGATGCCGGGGATTGATTTTGAATCAACAATGATTAAGTTTGAAGATCACTAGATTGAGCATTTTTCTTTTTTTGTTTATTTGATTCAGTCAATTTCCTTTAGTTTGTTTTAATTTCTTCCTCACCCCCTGCACCCTCTTTAATTTTCCGTTCTTTCTTTCTTTGTTGATTACAATTTTGCTCACTAACCCACTAACTGTTTGTTAATTTGCATCATTCACACTAACAATTACTCTAACAAGATAGTTTTTTTCATTTTTTCTCTTGTTGTGCAATCTGTCTGTTGTATGACATGGAGAAGAGAAGGACTTTCAACATTCTTTGATTCAGAACTTGAAAGGACCCTTTGGAGACTAAGAAGGGAAGCAAGAGGGAAAGGAATTATTAGTGCTGAGGAAGAAGAGGAAGAGTATTTTGAACCTAACATGGAAGAGAATTTGGAGAACAACCATGAAGAAGAAGCTCATAGTCATGCCAGAGAAGGCCATGCAAACAGAGCTGGGCAAGAAAGGAGAGTTTTAGGCTCCTATATCAATCCTAATCCAAGAAACTGTGGGAGCAGCATTCAGAAACCCACCATACATGCCAACAATTTCGAACTAAAACCCCAGCTCATCACTCTTGTTCAGAACAATTATTCCTTTGGAGGAAGTGCTCAAGAGGATCCCAATCAACATTTAACCACCTTCCTGAGGATTTGTGACACTGTGAAGTCCTATGGAGTCCATCCAGATGTCTATAGGTTGCTCTTGTTACCTTTTTCACTCAAGGGCAAGGCATCCAAATGGCTTGAATCCTTCCCAAAGGAGAGCTTAACAAATTGGGAAGAAGTGGTGAACAAGTTTCTGGCAAGATTTTACCCTCCTCAAAGGATTAACAGGCTTAGAGCTGAGGTGCAAACTTTCAGGCAACAAGATGGTGAGACACTTTATGAAGTATGAGAGAGATTCAAAGACCTAACAAGAAGATGCCCACCAGAAATGTTCAATGAATGGGTCCAACTTCACATCTTCTATGAAGGTCTTTCCTATGAGTCAAAGAAGGCTGTGGATCATTCATCAGGAGGCTCTCTAAACAAGAAGAAAACCATTGAAGAAGCCATAGATGTCATTGAAACAGTTGCTGAAAATGACTACTTCTATGCCTCCGAAAGAAGTAACACCAAAGGAGTAATGGAGCTGAACCACATGGATGCATTGTTAGCTCAAAATAAGATGATCACCAAGCAGCTAGCGGATCTTACCAAGAAGGTGGAGGAGAACCAAGTTGCAGTAGCCATCACCTCATCATCAGCTCAAGAAGGAGTAAACATAGGAGAAGAAGGTGATTGGGAGCAAGCCAACTATGTTGGAAACTCTGGATGGAGAAATCACCCCAACTTTGGATGGGGAAATCAACAAGACCATGGGCAAGATCAAAGATGCCACAACCTCAAATCAAACAACAATGCAACCCATCAAAACACCTTACAGAGATACTACCAACGTCCATCTAACCAACCTTCTCAACCACCTAATCTCAACCCACCATTATTAACAGATGATAGGCTCTTAAAGATTGAGGCTCTACTTGAAAACTTATGCAGAGAAGTCCAAGACAACAAAGTGTTTAAGGAAAAAGTGCGAGCCAATATCAAGAACCAAGGAGAAAACATCAAGAGATTAGAGTCCCAAGTAGGGTATCTATCTCAACAAATTCCCAAACCTACTGATGGATTCCTCAGCGATACAGAGAATAATCCAAGAGGAGAAACAAAGAAAGTGAGATGGGAAGAATACAAAATGATAACCACAAGTGATGAGGGGAGTATGAATGGAGTAGAACACCTCCAAAATAATCAAAAGAAGAGCCAGGAGGAAAGAAGCTATACACCCTAACCTACATCCAAGGAAGAGCTGAAGAAGAAGGAGGTATTGAACCCATATGCACCTTTTCCCCACAGGCTTAAAGGTGGTGTAGCAGGGAGAATGTATTCAAGGTTCCTTGATATGTTTGCATCTCTTGATGTAAATATACCAGTCATTAAAGCCCTCCAGCAAATGCCTTTCTACATCAAGTATATAAAGGAGCTACTAGCCAGAAAAAGTCCATTGAAGGGTGGAAAAATAATAAAGATGAACAGGGATTGCAGTGCTCTCATTCAACCAGGGCCACCCACAAAGAAGGAGGATCCAGGGAGTTTCCATATTCCTTGTGCCATAGGAGAAACAATGATTGACAAAGGGCTTTGTGACTTGGGAGCAAGCATCAACTTAATGCCTCTCTCCCTCATGAAGAAGCTCCAAATTAATGAACTAACTCCTACTGATGTAATTATCAGATTGGTTGATAAAACGCAAAAACAAGCAATAGGAGTGGTTGAAAATGTGCTGGTGAAGGTTGGGAGCTACTATCTTCCCACAAATTTTGTTGTTCTGGAAATGGATGAGAATCCTATTTACCCCATCATTCTGGGAAGACCGTTCCTAGCCACAGCCAGAGCACTCATAGATGTAGAGCGAGGAGAGTTAGTGCTGAGAATACATGACGAGCAGCTCACTTTCAATGTTTTCAACCTCTCACAAGAATCAAGTCAAGAGAACAAAGAATCAAGAGAAGAGCAGAACGAAGCACTGATGCAAGAAACAAGCAGTGAAGCACAAACAACACACCTAGAAATCCCATTGGTTGGCAAGCCTTGTATTCAGGAAGAACCTCATTTCAGGGTAACTCAAGGGGAGTTAAGCCCACCAGAATCATGCAAAGCTAGCAACAAGGAGTCCTTAGAGAAAGAGTCTATAGAAAACAAGAAAACATCAATGGAAACAAGGAAGAAAGTACCTAGAAGATGGAGAAACAAGAAGATCCCTACAGAGGATTTCTCCCCAGGAGATGAACTTCTCAACAAATCCACTAGAGACAAACACACTGCAAGAAGGGAGGATTTCAAGCACCACCAACCACCCTGACAAGGGTCAACCGTCAAGCTAATGACGTTAAAGAAGTGCTTCATGGGAGGCAACCCATGATTCTTATCTCTTCTTTTAAATTCTTTAGTGTTAGTAATAAAGTAAGATCATGAATTTCAAAACAACTTTGACAAACATTTAACAAAATTCTTATATGCAACATATAGTGAACAACAAGTTTGGTGTTCAAGGTACATCAAGATGGCATGAACACAAATTATGTCAATTTGGGCTGAGAATCTTGATGTAAATCCTTGAACACCACATGATCACAAACTAAGTTTGGTGTCACCAATGTGCATATATGAGCATTAAGGGAGTCAGATGTCTTGTCTTCATGAAGATCATATAATATATATATATATATATATATATATATATATATATTTGATAGCTAATTCATATTTTAAAATCTTCCCACCAAAATTTCAAATTAACGTTTTGTATTCCTTTTGTCATATATAGGAAATGAAAAAAAGGGGATTGAAGTAGATTGATGGAACAACTAATGGAAGGAGGTTCGGCCACTTTAGTCAAGGGGGTTATACACTTGTCTTCAAGGAGATCCCCTTGGAAAATATTGTCATGAAAGGATGAGAAAGGGTCATCTTGGAAACCGAAGCAATCAGTTCATAAATATGATGATCCTTGTGCTCACCTTGCACCAAACCCCAACTGTTCACTATCAAGGCCGTGCCATTGATCTACACCATTCAACTATCACCATCAAGGCCGTGCCATTGATCTACACCATTCAACTATCACCACCAGCCTATATAAAGAATCCTCACCAATCTAGCCTCCTCTCAAATATTCATCCAACTCACTTCTTTTCCTTCTCTCAAAACACATTTCTCCAAGACACATTTTGTCTCAACCCAACCGAACTCTATCTTCAAACCCCTAACCTTTACTATCTTCGTAATTCAATTCTCATTCATGGCATCATCAAGTTTCAAGAGGCGAAGAGGAAAGGAACCAATGCAACAACCTTCCTTCGACGCCGGGAGATTCAAAACAGCCTTCCATGAGCTCGAGTTTGAAAGAATAAAGGACAAAAAGATACTGCCTGAGTCAACATTCCAGTTCAATGAAGATGAATGTCCATAAATTCGGGAGAAGATTGAGCAAAGGGGTTGGCAAAAGCTCACTAACCCGGAAGCAAGGGTAAATGCAACTCTCATCAGGGAATTTTATGCAAATGTGGTTAGAGAAGACAAGACCATAACCCCCACCTTCAAAAGATATGTAAGAGGAACAGAGGTAGATTTCAGCCCAAATGCTATAATTAGAACTCTTCATCTGAAATCACCATAATTTGTTGAGCTCGGGTACCAAGAAAGAATGAACAATGGCCTCGACAATGATGAATTGAAAGAAATTGTAAGTGACATATGTATTGTGGGATCTGACTGCGAAAGGTATTCGGATAAGAGGCCCCATTTCATCAGGAGAAGAGACCTCATCCCAGAAGCCAAGGGATGGTTTGAGCTTGTGAGACGATCTATCCTTCCAGCCGCAAACAATTCTGAGGTAATATTGCTCAAGCTACCATGGTACATTGTTTAATAAAGGGTGGAAGCATCAATGTGCATGAAATTATAGCTGAAGGAATCCAAGAATCAGCCGAGAAGAAAGATTCGGGTGCTAGACTTTGGTACCCTAGCACCATCCTTAGATTATGCATGAAAGCCAATGTAGTCTTTGAAGATAGCAATCCAACTCGGGTAGGTCTTGGGAGATCACTTACACTCCAACGCATAACCCATGTGACTCCAGCTCAACAGTAGAAAAGACCCCATATAAGGAAGAGGACATCAGAAGAAGCACAAGAAGAAGAACCTATCCAAGAAGAAACCCAACCAACAGAACATCATCAAGAAGGGTATTATGACCCAACCAACATCAATTTGGGTTACATCCGAGGAGCCATTGATGATTTATCAAGAATATACATGGAAGGACAAGAACAACAGTTGCAATTTCAATCTCAGAGAATGGATCGTCAAGAGGAAATGCTAACAAATTGGATGAATCAACAAAGGGAATGGTAGAAACAGCTAATGGAGCAGCAACAAGAGCACTACTCTCAGCTCACTCAAGCCATCAATCAAGTGACTGAAAGGCAAGAAAGCCAAGATAAACGCCTCTAGGAACTCAATCAATGCCAAATGACTCAGATGAAAGCATTCAACGAATTCAGTGTGCTCAATGAAGGAAGGCAACTGCATCGAGAAGAATTCAGCGTCAACACTCAGGCAAGGTTAAACTATATGACTGAGCATATGCATCACTTGCACCCCGACATCCCAGGTTATGAGGCAGTTCGCAAGAACTTAACAGAACAAGAAGAGAGGAAGGTGAAATAGCAAAAGGAAGCATTAAAGCAGAAGAATGAGCATACCAATAAGTGAAAGGTGGTGAAGTTCCTTCTTAGTTTACCTTTTTCAAAGCTTTAAATAAGGAAAATCATGTATGAAATAGAACATGCTTCCATGGTAGTTTAGGAATTTCAATTCTGCATTTAAGTTTCATTGCTTAGGTTAATGGTGCTAGCTTAATGTCTTGAATTTTCACTTTCATCTTTCTTACTTGTATGCTTGTCTCTTTAGGTTAATCAAAAAGAAAATGTTATGAAAAGAACAAGAGTGGAGTTATTTTATGAAGTGCATTCTGAATGTTTGTGGTAGGATGATTAGTAAGCTAAGTTGGTTCACCAAGTAAGGAAAGAAAGTAACTATCTATCCTGAGTTCTATGTTTGAGACACATCCTTTGAGACTAACTAAACAATAAGATCCCAATAAGAAAAGAGAAAGAGCAATAAAAGGGAAAAAGAAAGAAACACAATAAGAAACAATGCTAGGCATCAAGGGTTTCAAAATTGAGGCATGTGTCTGTGGTGTTTATGTACAAAGGATATACTTGGATGAATAAGCTCTTAGGGGTGCATTATCACTTGGTAACTTGGATTAACTAATCTGGGATTATCAGCTGAAAGTCCACTATCAAGAGTAACCTTTGCTACAAAACACTTAGTAACCCAAAGAGGTGCTGGACACCAAGGTCTCAAGAAAGGAAAAATAACAAACCATATGCCTGTGGTGTGTATGTATGAGGGAAAGAGACTTGAGGGAGTAAGTCCTTAGGGGTGTCTTATCACCTAGAACCTTAAACCAACTGGTTTGGGAGTGTTGGCTGAAAGCTTATCATAAAGAGTCGCCCTCTTACAAAGCACTTAGCAAAAAAAGGAAAAATAAACTTTGAAAAAGAAGGAAGGATCAATAAGAAAGAAGTCTCAAAGGATGCAATCAAGAAAGTGACCAAGGAGTTGATAAAGGCTTGAAACCTAAAGGGGAAGAACCTAAGTTGCTATGCATGAAACCCCATAAACCAGGAATGCTACTTCTATTTTATCTTCTTGTTCTTTCATTTCATTCCTATTATGCTTCAGTACTTGCTTAAGGACAAGCAAGCTTTAAGTTTAGTGTTGTGATGCCAGGGCATCTAGGCCAGTTTCACTGACCTTTTCTTTACTGTTTTAGGGTAGTTTCATGCATTTTTTTAGTGAATAAGGCAAGTTTTGGATGAAATTACACTTACACCTTGATTCAAGCAACTTTTGTGAACTTTGCAGAATTTCATGAGTATTTTGCTAGAATTGCATGATAAATTGATGATGCATAATCTCATGACTTTGGCTAGAGCTTTGATGCACTTTAATTGCTTGATCTCAGGGCAAAGGAAGCAAGGAAGAACCACGTTAGTATTCACGTTAACCTAGTTAACGTGAAAACTAACGTGGAATGGTGAAAAGCTTGCAACATTAATGAGAAAAGTGATCAGCAATAACGCCTGCGAAGCCATCCAAAGCTCACATTACTTGCCACGTTAACTAAGTTAACGTGGTAGTTAACGTAGAAGAAATAGGGAACTCCAACGTTAAGAGAAAACGTAAACACCAATAACATTTTTCTCCAACATTAGTGGTAAAAGTGAACACCACTAACGTTGGAGAACTTGGCAATGATCCACGTTAAGAGTCACGTTAACTTAGTTAACGTGAACTCTAACGTGGAAGAGGAAAACAAAAGCCAACGTTAGTGACACTCACTTTTGTCACTAACGTTGGACCAACTAGCATTGCCTACGTTAACTTTCACGTTAAGACCATTAACGTGAAAGTTAACGTGGAGTTGAGATCAAGGAGCCAACGTTAGTGACACTCACTTTTTTCACTAACGTTGGGAGATGGAATCACTACTACGTTAAGAGCCATGTTAACCTAGTTAACGTGAGTTCTAACGTAGAGAATTTGGGCATTTGGAGCGTTAGTGACAAAGGTGAGTGTCACTAACGCTCTCGAAGGTGAAACACACCCACGTTAAGAGTCACGTTCGCTATACTAACGTGAACTCTAACGTAGGAACAAAGGGTACTAAGCAACGTTAATGGGAAAAGTGATTCCCATTAACGTTCGCAAAGGGGTATAAGCCAACGTTATTGGGAAAAGTGAGTCCCAATAACGTTGGCCAAAAATTCAAAAGGCAACGTCAGTGGTCACGTTAAGACCACTAATGTTGGAGTTAACGTGGGTATATAAGGTTGGAACGTTAGTGGAAAAAGTGAATGCCACTAACGTTCTCGAACCCATAATGGCACTCAACGTTGATCTCACTAAATACCAAAGCCTAATTCATATTTCTCTGCAAGCTGAGCCCACTAAAGATGAGAACTGCTTCAACTCAAGATCCAGAGCCCACATCCAAGACTTGAAGAACTCACTAGAAGATCAAGAGGAGTAGTATATATAGGAGAAGTTTTGAACTATAGAGAAGGTTGGCACTTTTGGGAACTACTCTTGATGAGCGGATAATTTGTACGCTTTTTGGCATTGTTTTTAGTATATTTTTAGTATGATCTAGTTAGTTTTTAGTATATTTTTATTAGTTTTTAGTTAAAATTCACTTTTCTGGACTTTACTATGAGTTTGTGTGTTTTTCTGTGATTTCAAGTATTTTCTGGCTGAAATTGAGGGACCTGAGCAAAAATCTGATTCAGAGACTAAAAAGGACTGCAGATGCTGTTGGATTCTGACCTCCCTGCACTCGAAGCGGATTTTCTGGAGCTACAGAAGCCCAATTAGCGCGCTCTCAACGGCGTTGGAAAGTAGACATCCTGGGCTTTCCAGCAATATATGATAGTCCATACTTTGCCCAAGATTTGATGGCCCAAACCGGCGTACAAAGTCACCCTCAGAAATCCCAGCGTTAAACGCCGGAACTGGCACCAAAATGGGAGTTAAACGCCCAAACTGGCATAAAAGCTGGCGTTTAACTCCAAGAAGAGTCTCTACACGAAATTACTTCATTGCTCAGCCCAAGCACACACCAAGTGGGCCCGGAAGTGGATTTTTATGTCATTTACTCATCTCTGTAAACCCTAGGCTACTAGTTTTCTATAAGTAAGACATTATACTATTGTATTATCATCGGGGGGTAGCTATCTTCATTTTTATGCTATCTTAGATCATTGGGAGGCTGGCCATTCGGCCATGCCTAGACCCTGTACTTATGTATTTTCAACGGTGGAGTTTATACACACCATAGATTAAGGTGTGGAGCTCTGCTGTACCTCGAGTATTAATGCAATTACTATTGTTCTTCTATTCAATTCCACTTGTTCTTGTTCTAAGATATCACTTGTTCTTCAACTTGATGAATGTGATGATCCGTGACACTCATCATCATTCTCACCTATGAACGTGTGACTGACAACCACCTCCGTTCTACCTTCGACTGGGTGAATATCTCTTGGATTCTTTAACCGGAATCTTCGTGGTATAGGCTAGAACTGATGGCGGCATTCAAGAGAATCCGGAAGGTCTAACCTTGTCTGTGGTATTCTGAGTAGGATTCAATGATTGAATGACTGTGACGTGCTTCAAACTCCTGAGGGCGGGGCGTTAGTGACAGACGCAAAAGAATCACTGGATTCTATTCCGGCCTGATCGAGAACCGACAGATGGATAGCCGTGCCGTGACAGGGTGCGTTGAACATTTCCACTGAGAGGATGGGAGGTAGCCACTGACAACGGTGAAACCCTTGCTTAAGCTTGCCATGGAAAGGAGTAAGAAGGATTGGATGAAGACAGTAGGAAAGCAGAGAGACGGAAGGGAAGGCATCTTCATACGCTTATCTGAAGTTCCTACCAATGAATTACATAAGTATCTCTATCTTTATCTTTATGTTTTATGCGTTTATCACCATACCCAATTGAGTTTGCGTGACTAAGATTTACAAGGTGACCATAGCTTGCTTCATACCAACAATCTCTGTGGGATCGACCCTTACTCGCGTAAGGTTTATTACTTGAACACCAAGTTTTTGGTTTCATTACCGGGGATTATTTGATTTGTGAAAAGTATTGATCACAATTTCGTGCACCAAGTTTTTGGCGCCGTTGCCGGGGATTGTTCGAGTATGGACAACTGACGGTTCATCTTGTTACTTAGATTAGGTATTTTTTTCTTCAGAGTTCTTAAGAATGAATTCTAGAGTTTCATGATGATCTGTTGAAATCTGGCTGGCTGTGAAGCCATGTCTAATTTCATTGGACCGAGGTTTCAACTTATCATCACAAGAGCTTGTTGATTTCTATCAATCTTGCTGTTGGAGCAGTGATCTGCTAAGGCTTGGCTGGCCACTGGCCATGTCTAGTGTTTTGGACCGAAGCTTTCTTTGAAAGCTTGGCTGGCTGTGAAGCCATGTCTAATTCCTGGACCGGAGTCTTAGACTAAACATTGCATGATTCCTGGAATTCTCATTAAGAATTTTGATACTTTTTTCCACTTAATTTTCGAAAAACACAAAAAAAAAATTTACAAAATCATAAAATCCAAAAATATTGTATGTTTCTTGTTTGATTCTAGTGTTTCATTTTAAGTTTGGTGTCAATTGCATGCATTCATTCATGTGTCTTAAGGATCTTCAAATAATTCTTGATGATTTCGTACTCTGATCCTTGAATTCTCTTGACTTGAGTGTTTGTGTGTCTCATATGCATTATCATTAGTGTTAGTAGTATACAAACTGCTAAGTTTGGTGTCTTGCATGCATTGTTATTTGATTTTAGTTGTATTTTGATTTTTCCTTATTATTAAAAATCCAAAAATATTTCTAATTTGTGTCTTCTCGAGTCAATAATACAGAGAATTGAAGATTCAGAACATACAGCAGAGGAATTACACAGAAAAAGCTGGGCGTTCAAAACGCCCAGTGAAGAAGGACAGACTGGCGTTTAAACGCCAGCCAGGGTACCTGGTTGGGCGTTTAACGCCCAAAAAGGTATAGGTTTGGGCGTTAAACGCCAGAATGTGCACCATTCTGGGCGTTTAACGCCAGGATGGCACAAGAGGGAAGATTCTGTTTTTCAATGCAATTTTTTTTTCAGGTTTTCAAAGTTTTTCAAAATCAAATCTTTTTCAAATCATATCTTTTCAATCATGTGTTTTCAAAATCAATTTCTTTCTGTTTTTAAAAATACTTGCTATCAATTAATGATTTGATTCAACATTTCAAGTATGTTGCCTTTTCTGTTGAGAAAGGTTTAATGTTTGAATCATATCTTTTCTTGTTAGCCAAGTTTTTAATTTTCAAAATCAAATCTTTTTAAAATGTTTTTCAAATCATATCTTCTCAATCACATGTTTTTAAAACTAATCATGTTTTCTTAACCACATCTTTTTCAAAATAATTTTCAATCAAATCTTTTTTATTTCTAATTTCAAAATCTTTTTCAAAAATCACTTGATCTCTTTCCCACTCTTGGTTTTCGAAAATTAATTAGTGTTTTTCAAAATGTTTTCAAAATTTCTTACTTAATTTTCGAAAACCACTTCCCTTCTTCTCACATCCTTCTATTTATGGACTAACACTATTCCTTAATGCAAAATTCGAACTCCATCTTCTTTGATAAGTTCGAATTTTCCACTTCTGCCTTCCATTTTTCTTTTCCTCTGACACCTCAAGGAATCTCTATACTGTGACATAGAGGATTCCATATTTTCTTGTTCTCTTCTCTCTCATATGAGCAGGAGCAAAGACAAAGGCACTCTTGTTGAGGCTGATCCTGAACCTGAAAGGACCTTGAAGAGAAAGCTAAGAGAAGCCAAAGCACAACTCTCTGTAGAGGACCTAACCGAAATCTTCAAAGAAGAAGAACCTATGGCAGCCGAAAACAACAACAATACCAACAATGCAAGGAAGGTGCTGGGTGACTTCACTGCACCTACTCCCGATTTCTATGGGAGAAGCATCTCTATCCCTGCCATTGGAGCAAACAACTTTGAGCTTAAGCCTCAATTAGTTTCTCTAATGCAACAGAATTACAAGTTCCATGGACTTTCATTGGAAGATCCTCATCAGTTTTTAGCTGAATTCTTGCAAATCTGTGACACTGTCAAGACTAATGGGGTTGACCCTGAGGTCTACAGACCTATGCTATTCCCTTTTGCTGTAAGAGACAGAGCTAGGACATGGTTGGACTCTCAACCTAAAGAAAGCCTAGACTCTTGGGAAAAGCTAGTCAATGCCTTCTTGGCAAAGTTCTTTCCACCTCAAAAATTGAGTAAGCTTAGAGTGGAAGTCCAAACCTTCAGACAAAAGGAAGGAGAGTCCCTCTATGAAGCCTGGGAAAGATACAAACAATTAATCAGAAAGTGTCCTTCTGATATGCTTTCTGAATGGAGCATCATAGGTATTTTCTATGATGGTCTCTCTGAACTATCCAAGATGTCTTTGGATAGCTCTGCAGGAGGATCTCTTCATCTGAAGAAGACGCCTACTGAAGCTCAAGAACTGATTGAAATGGTTGCAAATAACCAATTCATGTACACTTCTGAAAGAAATCCTGTGAACAATGGGACTAGTCAGAAGAAAGGAGTTCTTGAGATTGACACTCTGAATGCCATATTGGCTCAAAATAAAATATTGACTCAACAAGTCAATATGATTTCTCAAAGTCTGTCTGGAATGCAAAATGCACCAAGCAGTACTAAGGAAGCTTCATCTGAGGAAGAAGCCTATGATCCTAAGAACCCTTCAATGGAAGAGGTGAATTACATGGGAGAACCCTATGGAAACACCTATAATCCTTCATGGAGAAATCATCCAAATTTTTCATAGAAGGATCAACAGAGACCTCAGCAAGGTTTCAACAATAATAATGGTGGAAGAAACAGGTTTAGCAATAGCAAGCCTTTTCCATCATCTTCTCAGCAACAGACAGAGAGTTCTAAGCAGAATAACTCTGACTTAGCCACCATGGTCTCTGATCTGATCAAAACCACTCAAAGTTTCATGACTGAAACAAGGTCCTCTATTAGAAACTTGGAGGCACAAGTGGGACAGCTGAGCAAGAAAATTACTGAACTCCCTCCTAGTACTCTTCCAAGCAATACAGAAGAAAATCCAAAAGGAGAGTGCAAGGCCATCAACATGGCCGAATTTTGGGAGGAAGGAGAGGCAGTGAACGCCACTGAGGAAGACCTCAATGGACGTCCGCTGGCCTCCAATGAGTTCCCCAATGAGGAACCATGGGAATCTGAGGCTCAAAATGAGACCATAGAGATTCCATTGGACTTACTTCTGCCATTCATGAGCTCTGATGAGTATTCTTCCTCTGAAGAGGATGTGTATGTCACTGAAGAGCAAGTTGCTAAATACCTTGGAGCTATCATGAAGCTAAATGACAAGTTATTTGGAAATGAGACTTGGGAGGATGAACCTCCTTTGCTCACCAAAGAACTGGATGACTTGTCTAGGCAGAAACTGCCTCAAAAGAGACAGGATCCTGGGAAGTTTTCAATACCTTGTACCATAGGCACCATGACCTTCAAGAAGGCCTTGTGTGACTTAGGGTCAAGTGTAAACCTCATGCCTCTCTCTGTAATGGAGAAGTTAGGGATCTCTGAGGTGCAAGCTGCAAAAATCTCACTAGAGATGGCAGACAATTCAAGAAAACAAGCCCATGGACTTGTAGAGGATGTTCTGGTTAAAGTTGAAGATCATTACATCCCTACTGATTTCATAGTCCTAGAGACTGGGAAGTGCATGGATGAATCCATCATCCTTGGCAGACCCTTCCTAGCCACAGCAAGGGCTGTGATTGATGTTGATAGAGGAGAGTTAATCATTCAAGTGAGTGAAGAATCCTTGATGTTTAAGGCTCAAGGATATCCCTCTGTCATCATGGAGAGGAAGCATGAAGAGCTTCTCTCAAAACAGAGCCAAACAGAGCCCCCACAGTCAAACTCTAAGTTTGGTGTTGGGAGGCCACAACCAAACTCTAAGTTTGGTGTTGAACCCCCACATTCAAACTCTAAGTTTGGTGTTGGGAGGTCCCAACATAGCTCTGAGCATTTCTGAGGCTCCATGAGAGTCCTCTGTCAAGCTAATGACATTAAAGAAGCGCTTGTTGGGAGGCAACCCAATGTTTTCTAATTAACTATTTTCTTTTGTTATTTTATATTTTTTGTAGGTTGATGATCATAAGAAGTCACAAAATCAATAAAAAAATCAAAAACAGAATGAAAAACAGAAGGAAAAACAGCACACCCTGGAGGAAGAACCCACTGGCGTTTAAACGCCAGTGAGGCTAGCTGTTGGGCGTTTAACGCCCAGTCTGGCATCATTCTGGGCGTTTAACGCCAGAAAGGGGCACCAGACTGGCGTTAAACGCCAGAAAAGGGCAAGGAGCTGGCGTTAAATGCCAGAAATGGGCACCAGCCCGGCGTTTAACGCCAAAATTGGCACAAAACGAGATTTTGCTTGCCATTTGGTGCAGGGATGACTTTTCCTTGACACCTCAGGATCTGTGGACACCACAGGATCCCCACCTACCCCACCACTCTCTCTCTTCTTCTTCACCCATTCACCAATCACCTCAACACCTCTTCCCCAAAAACCCTTCACCTATCAAATCTCATCTTTCTCTTCACCACTCACCTCCATCCTTCATAAAACCCCACCTACCCCACCATTCAAATTCAAACCACTTTCCCGCCCAAACCCACCCATACATAACCGAACCCTCCCTTTCCCTCTCCTATATATACCCTCCTTCACTCCTTCATTTTCACACAACATACACACCACTTCTCCCCTTCTTGGCCAAAAACAAAAGCCATTCCCTTTCCCCTCATTTCTTCTTCTTCTACTCTCTTCTTTCTTCTTTTGCTCGAGGACGAGCAAACCTTTTAAGTTTGGTGTGGTAAAAGCATTGCTTTTTGTTTTTCCATAACCATTTATGGCATCCAAGGCCGGAGAAACCTCTAGAAAGAGGAAAGGGAAGGCAAAAGCTTCCACCTCCGAGTCATGGGAGATGGAGAGATTCATCTCAAGGGTGCATCAAGACCACTTCTATGAAGTTGTGGCCTTGAAGAAGGTGATCCCCGAGGTCCCTTTTTCACTCAAAAAGAGTGAATATCCGGAGATCCGACATGAGATCCGAAGAAGAGGTTGGGAAGTTCTTACCAACCCCATTCAACAAGTCGGAATCTTGATGGTTCAAGAGTTCTATGCCAATGCATGGATCACCAATAACCATGATCAAAGTGTGAACCCGGATCCAAAGAATTATCTTACTATGGTTCGGGGGAAATACTTGGATTTTAGTCCGGAAAGTGTAAGGTTGGCATTCAATTTGCCCATGATGCAAGGAGATGAACACCCTTACACTAGAAGGGTCAACTTTGATCAAAGGTTGGACCAAGTCCTCACAGTCATATGTGAAGAGGGCGCCCAATGGAAGAGAGATTCAAGAGGAAAGCCGGTTCAATTGAGAAGGCATGACCTCAAACCCGTGGCTAGAGGATGGTTGGAGTTTATCCAACGCTCAATCATCCCCACTAGCAACCGGTCCGAAGTTACCATAGACCGGGCTATCATGATTCATAGCATCATGATTGGAGAAGAAATAGAAGTTCATGAGGTTATAGCTCAAGAGCTTTATAAGGTGGCGGACAAGTCCTCTACCTTGGCAAGGTTAGCCTTTCCTCATCCCATTTGTCACCTCTGTTATTCAGTTGGAGTTGACATAGAGGGAGACATCCCTATTGATGAGGACAAGCCCATCACTAAGAAGAGGATGGAGCACACAAGAGACCCCACTCATCATGAGATCCCTGAGATTCCTCAAGGGGTGCACCTTCCTCCACAAAACTATTGGGAGCAACTAAACACCTCCCTAGGAGAATTGAGTTCCAACATGGGACAACTAAGGGTGGAGCATCAAGAACATTCCATCATCCTCCATGAAATTAGAGAAGATCAAAGAATCATGAGAGAGGAGCAACAAAGACAAGAAAGAGACATTGAGGAGCTCAAGCACTCCATAGGATCTTCAAGAGGAAGAAAGAGCCGCCATCACTAAGGTGGACCCGTTCTTTAACTTCCTTGTTCTTTATTTTCCTGTTTTTCGAAAATTTAGTGCTTATGTTTATCTATGTTTGTGTCTTGTGATCATTAGTGTCTTAGTGTCTATGCCTTAAAGCTATGAATGTCCTATGAATCCATCACCCTTCTTGAATAAAAAAACGTGCTTAATTGAAAAAAGAAAAGAATTGCATGAATTTTGAATTTTATAACAGTTTAATTATTTTGATGTGGTGGCAATATTTCTGTTTTCTGAATGTATGCTTAAACAGTGCATATGTCTTTTGAATTTGTGGTTCATGAATGTTGGCTCTTGAAAGAATGATGAAAAAGGAGACATGTTACTGAGGATCTGAAAAATCATAAAAATGATTCTTGAAGCAAGAAAAAGCAATGAAAAAAAAAAGAGAAAAATTTCGAAAAAAAAGAGAGAAAAAGAAAAAGAAAAAAAAAGAAAGAAAAAGAAAGAAATAAAGTTGTGATCCAAGGCAAAAAGAGTGTGCTTAAGAACCCTGGACACCTCTAATTGGGGACTCTAGCAAAGCTGAGTCACAATCTGAAAAGGTTCACCCAATTATGTGTTTGTGGCATGTATGTATCCGGTGGTAATACTCAACTAGGAGAATCAATAACACCATCTGGATTCTAAGTTCCTAAAGAAGCCAACCATTCTGAATTTCAAAGGATAGAGTGAGATGCCAAAACTGTTCAGAGGCAAAAAGCTAAAGGCCCCGCTCATCTAATTAATACTGATCTTCATGGATGTTTTTGGAATTCATTGCATATTCTCTTCTTTTTATCTTATTTGATTTTCAGTTGCTTGAGGACAAGCAACAATTTAAGTTTGGTGTTGTGATGAGCGGATAATTTGTACGCTTTTTGGCATTGTTTTTAGTATACTTTTAGTATGATCTAGTTAGTTTTTAGTATATTTTTATTAGTTTTTAGTTAAAATTCACTTTTCTAGACTTTACTATGAGTTTGTGTGTTTTTCTGTGATTTCAGGTATTTTCTGGCTGAAATTGAGGGACCTGAGCAAAAATCTGATTCAGAGACTAAAAAGGACTGCAGATGCTGTTGGATTCTGACCTCCCTGCACTCGAAGCGGATTTTCTGGAGCTACATAAGCCCAATTGGCGCGCTCTCAACGGCGTTGGAAAGTAGACATCCTGGGATTTCCAGCAATATATGATAGTCCATACGTTGCCCAAGATTTGATGGCCCAAACCGGCGTACAAAGTCACCCTCAGAAATCCCAGCGTTAAACGCCAGAACTGGCACCAAAATGGGAGTTAAACGCCCAAACTGGCATAAAAGCTGGCGTTTAACTCCAAGAAGAGTCTCTACACGAAATTGCTTCATTGCTCAGCCCAAGCACACACCAAGTGGGCCCGGAAGTGGATTTTTATGTCATTTACTCATCTTTGTAATCCCTAGGCTACTAGTTTTCTATAAGTAAGACATTATACTATTGTATTATCATCGGGGGGTAGCTATCTTCATTTTTATGCTATCTTAGATTATTGGGAGGCTGGCCATTCGTCCATGCCTAGACCCTGTACTTATGTATTTTCAACGGTGGAGTTTCTACACACCATAGATTAAGGTGTGGAGCTCTGCTGTACCTCGAGTATTAATGCAATTACTATTGTTCTTCTATTCAATTCCACTTGTTCTTGTTCTAAGATATCACTTGTTCTTCAACTTGATGAATGTGATGATCCGTGACACTCATCATCATTCTCACCTATGAACGTGTGACTGACAACCACCTCCGTTCTAACTTCAACTGGGTGAATATCTCTTGGATTCTTTAACCGGAATCTTCGTGGTATAGGCTAGAACTGATGGCGGCATTCAAGAGAACCCGGAAGGTTTAACCTTGTCTGTGGTATTCTGAGTAGGATTCAATGATTGAATGACTGTGACGTGCTTCAAACTCCTGAGGGCGGGGCGTTAGTGACAGACGCAAAAGAATCACTGGATTCTATTCCGGCCTGATCGAGAACAGACAGATGGATAGCCGTGCCGTGACAGGGTACGTTGAACATTTCCACTGAGAGGATGGGAGGTAGCCACTGACAACGGTGAAACCCTTGCTTAAGCTTGCCATGGAAAGGAGTAAGAAGGATTGGATGAAGACAGTAGGAAAGCAGAGAGACGGAAGGGAAGGCATCTTCATACGCTTATCTGAAGTTCCTACCAATGAATTACATAAGTATCTCTATCTTTATCTTTATGTTTTATGTGTTTATCACCATACCTAATTGAGTTTTCCTGACTAAGATTTACAAGGTGACCATAGCTTGCTTCATACCAACAATCTCTGTGGGATCGACCCTTACTCGCATAAGGTTTATTACTTGGACGACCCAGTACACTTGCTGGTTAGTTGTGCGAAGTTGTGTTTATGCCATGGTATTGAACACCATGTTTTTGGTTTCATTACCGGGGATTATTTGATTTGTGAAAAGTATTGATCACAATTTCGTGCACCAACTCTCTATAGATTTATTTTTCTACATTTTTAGCATGGATTCTTCTTTTCTGCCATTTTCCTTTTCTAGAGCTATGAACAACTAAACCCCTTTCATTGGGTTAGGGAGCTCTGTTGTAATTTGATGGATCAATTATAATTTTCATTCTTCTTCTTCTTTCTTTTCTTTTGATCTTACTAGAAAGCTTTCGATCTTAATTCAATTGGTTAGTTGTCTTGGAAAAGAAACTCTCCATAATTGGATCTCCTTTGAGCCTTAGAAAAGGGATGAGGAGATCATGCTAGAAATGCTTTCTCATGTTGGACCAAATTGGGGTCTGGGCGGATATAGTGACATGTAATCCTCCCAACACTTTGATTTGGAAATACATGTGGTATAATTAGTGACCACACTTCATCTCTTCCTATGAGCAATTAAATCAAAGAATTGGGCAATTGTTCAAGCTTAGAGAGATTGGATTGCCAAGGAATTGGGATCCAATCACTTAAGATTGCCAAGGAGATCAATGAATGCAATGATTGAGGAAGAGATGAGAATGAACTTGATCTGGAGAATGCAACATCTCCTGAACACAATGATTCCTCCATTTCTGATCTTACCCATTCTCTTTACTTTCTGCCATTTAATTTCATGCTCATTACTCCAAATCCCCATTTAAGATTCTACACTTTAATTTTTTGTTATTTACTTTCCAGTCATTTAAATTTCTACATCTCAATCTAAATTCTGTTTAGCTCAACTAGCATATTCTTCTAACTAAAGTTGCTTGACCAAGCAATCCTTGTGGGATTTGACCTCACTCTATTGTGAGTTTTACTTGATGACAATTCGGTATACTTGCCGAAGGGAAATTTGTTGAGAGACAAGTTTTCATGCATCAAGCACCACTGTTTGGGAGTAACTGAAAGAAAAATCAGAACTTAAAGAGAGTTCCCTAGTTAAGTGCTTGTGGTGTTTTCATGTCAAGTAACCCTTAAGACAAAACATTTAAAGTCATGGCTAGGCTCAAGGTGCAAAGCTCCAAAGAAAAGATAATTAAAGGAAATTTGCTATGTTCAAGGATTAAAGTGAAGTATGAAAGATGAGAGAATTCATAATATTATCCGGATTCTAATTCTGAATGACAGTGACATCCTTTTGATTCAAAGGATAGTGAGATGCCAAAATTATTCATGATTGTAGTGTCTAAACCCTACTTTAAAAAGAGACAGGAGCTTAATTGAACTCTCCCTCTCATACAAATTCACATCCTAAGCCTATATTTGTTTTGGTTGCTTGAGGACAAGCAACAGTTCAAGTTTGGTGTTGTGATGCGTGAGCATCTTTCCTACCTTTTCCTAGTGAATTTGCATTTAATTTGTAGAGTTTAATCAATAATTAATTATCTTTTAGCCATTATGGATGCTAATTTGAGTCGTGTGAAATTTTGTTTATTTTAGGTAGCATTCGGATGGATTTGATGGAGTTTCCGCAGAAAAAGAGAAGAAGGAAAATGATGCTGTCAACCCTGACCTCTCTGCACTCAAACCTGAATAACTCGAGTTATAGAGATTGATGCATTTGCATCTTTGCTATATTAGCTTCTTAGTTTAGTTAGTTTTCGCTTAGTTTCATTCATTATCTTTGGAATAAACAAACAATTTGATGAGTTTTACCTCCATTCATTAAAATACCAAGGACTACGTTAATTTAGGCCAAATTCATGCAAATAGTTCAAAGAGCTTATAAATGAGTTAAGGTGAATGAATCTCTTGAAATTTATTGCATAAAATGGCAAGACTTTGAGGAAGTTTCTTTGGTTAATGACAGGTAATGAAGCAAGAAGGCAATGGAGCAAGAATTGGAGCAAGAAGGCTTGAGAACACATCAAGCTAGGCAAAGAGGCAGAGGACTTGCACGTTGCTAACGTGCATCACTACTGGCATGTTTGCCAACAATGCCAGCAGCCCTGGAGGGTGTTCCTGAAGAGACTTGCACGTTGCCAACGTGTATTATTACTTGAGTGTTTAGTAGCAACGCCAGGAAGCTTGGCAAGGAGGATGAAGTTAGCACGTTGCTAACTTGGAGTTGTATTAGCGTGTTTGGCAACAACTCAAGACAGCCCTGGAAGGTGATTTTGAAGCCTCAAGCACGTCGCCAACCCTGTCCTTCATTGGCGTGTTTGGCAATAATGCCAGGCAGCCTGGACGGTGATTTTGAAGCCTCAAGCACGTTGTCAATACTGGCCGTCATTGGCGTGTTTGGCAACAACGCCAGGCAGCCTGGAAGGTGATTTTGAAGCCTCAAGCACGTTGCCAATGCTGGCCTTCATTGGCGTGTTTGGCAACAACGCCAGGCAGCCTGGAAGGTGATTTTGAAGCCTCGAGCACGTTGCCAACTCAAGGAAGCATTGGCATGTTCAATGACAACGCCAGGAAGCAATGCTTGAAGCGAGGAAGGAGGCTCGAACACGTTGCCAACCTAGGATCACATTGGTGTGTCCAATGGCAACGTAGCCAGCATGGAGAAAGGAGGCTCGAGCACGTTGCCAACGCTGGCTTTCACTGGCATGTTTGAAAACAACACCAGGCAGCCCTAGATGATGATTCTGAGCCACTCGAACACGTTGCCAACGTGCTGAGAAGAGGGCGTGTCCAGCAACAACGCCTGCGACCCCGGCAGCCTGACCTTGCCTTCTTCAATGATGCATAACTTGTGCTAGAAAAATTAAATTGAGGTGATTCTAAATGCAATAGAAAGAGGACATTTAGAGCTTTTCAACGATGTATAATAGTCTATATTGAAGCAGAGGGTTGAAGCTCAAACCATAGGAAACTTTAAGCATCAAAAGTTGAGTCCAAGAAGAAGAGAGTCACGTTTTTGGCAACAACTTGGGTTAGCAACGCCCATCACCAAGCCCCCAGGCCAGGAAACCCATGATCACATTGCCAACGTGTAATAACATTGGCGTGTTTGTGAGTAACGCCCATTCACTGGGCCAGAATTGATGTGAACAAGCTCTGCTTCCTCTGTTTTCCTTAAAGGGCAGCAACTACATTCATGAGCTAGCTAATCCAACAAGAACAAAACCCAATTTGCTAAGCCAACAAACATGATTGAGGGCCTCTCAAAGAGCTTAAGGACTAGTATAAATATGAGAAATCTTTGTACTTGAGGGGACTTTTTGACACATTTTACTTTACACTACACTTTTACTTTTATTTTTTTTACTGCATTTTGGGGAGCAAACCGGTCTTCTATTTTGTTTTTCTTGTAGCTTTGAATTTCAGTTTTAAGAATTCTTCTTCTTCATCCTTTATTCTTCTCTACACTTAGTTGAATATCAATTTTGCAATTGTTGTTGAGTTTGGAGCTATGATTCACTAAACCCCATTTTCATTAGGGGGAGGAGCTCTGTTTATATGAATGGATTGATAACTCTTCCTCTCCTTCTCGATTCAAGTGGTTCATCCAAGAGGAAACTCTTGTTCTTCAAAGATTTAATCACCATCGAGAGAGGGGTTGAATCTATATGAATTGTGTGATGAACTTGAGAAAGGAGTCACATAACTCAGTTTAGAGTTCATCCTTTCATAATTCCCTTGATTGATACACTTTGGGTTGGTATGTGAGATGTAACCACCCTTGGTTGAGATCTTGGGAGTTGTGTGGCATGAAGGATTAGTTATTGAGCTTCATCTTTTCTCGTGAACAATTAGATCACGAGAGTGGCAATTGATTGTGTTGAGAGAAATTGAGTTACCAAGAGATTGGAATTCAATTATTCACAATCCGCCATGGATCTATCCCCATGATTGAGAAGGAATTGATCATCATCAATTCATGAGAATTTACATCTCTGATCCTTAATGATCACTTCCATCATCAATTCTCATTTCCTTTGTTCTTTAGTTATTTTGATGCTCACTACCCAAATCCCTTTTATATTCAAGCAATTTAACATTCTTAATATTTAGATTAAGCCTTTAATTACTTGCAATTTTACTTCTTTGTTCTTTCAAATTCTGCACTCTACTTTCCTGCACTCTATTCTTAATGTCATTTAAGTTTCTTGCCATTTAAGTTTCAATTATTTACTTTCATTTCAGTTAATTTTCTCTCCTTATTTTAGTTCTTTTAATTACTTGTCATTACATTTCTTGCAATTACATTCAAGAAGTGAATTCTTATGAAAATAAAACAATGTTTGCCTAACTAAACTACCACTTAACCAAAGTTGCTTAAGATACCAATCTCCATGGGATCGACCTCACTTTGGTGAGATTTATTGCTTGATACGACCCGGTGTACTTGCTGGTTAACGTGAGAAATCTGATTTCCACGTATCAAGTTTTTGGCGTTGTTACCGAGAAATGGAAAAGATTAACAATGATTAAGTGAATGGTAGTCTAGATTAGGCATTTTCCTTTTCTTTGTTAAACCCACTAACTGTTTGAGATTTTGTTTCACCAACTTTAACTTCACTAGCAATAGAGTGCTTCACTTGTGTTGTTGGTTTGTGTGTATTGTATGTTAGAAGCAAGGAGAGAAGCATCCAATTCTTTTGACCTTGAACATGAGAGAACCTTCTGTAGACTAAGAATGGAAGCAAGAGGAAAGGGGTGATTGGTGAAGAGGACTCAGAAGGAGAGGACCAAGTCATGGAGGGTAATTTGCATAACCCACCTGAAGGAGTTGCCAACAATAATGACCCACCTCAAAAGAGAGTTCTAGTTTCCTACACATTTCCAAATCCAAGAAATTGTGGGAGTAGCATACTCACTCCTAATGTTCATGCAAACAACTTTGAATTAAAGCCTCAGCTTATCAAGTTGGTGCAAAACAATTGTTCTTATGGAGGAGGACCTCTTGAAGATCCTAATCAACACTTGTCTATTTTTCTGAGGATATGTGATATGGTTAAGACCAATGGGGTACATCCAGACATCTACGAGTTTTTGTTATTCCCATTCTCCTTGAGGGATAAGGCAACCCAATGGCTAGAGACATTCCCCAAAGAAATCATCAACACTTGGGATGATTTGGTGAACAAGTTCCTATCTAAGTTCTATCCACCCTAGAGGATCATCAGGTTGAAGACAGAGGTGCAGACATTCACTCAAATGGATGGAGAATCATTATATGAGGCATGGGAAAGATACAAAGGTTTAATTAGAAAATGCCCACCTAAGATGTTTAGTGAATGGGATAGACTTCAGAACTTCTATGAGGGTTTGACTCTAAAAGCTCAAGAGTCCTTGGATCACTCTACAGGAGGTTCATTGCAATTGATGAAGTGGTGCACGAAATTGTGATCTCTAACAATGGCATTCAACTTGGTATCCACATCTACTAACTCAGCACTTTCTTCACAACTTCGCACAACTAACCAGCAAGTGCACTAGGTCGTTCAAGTAATAAACCTTATGTGAGTAAGGGTCGATCCCACGGAGATTGTTGGTATGAAGCAAGCTATGGTCATCTTGTAGATCTCAGTTAGGCTGATTCAAATGGTTATGGAGTTTTCGAATATAAAAATAAATAAAACATAAAATAAAGATAGAAATACTTATGTAAATCATTGGTGGGAATTTCAGATAAGTGTATGGAGATGCTTTATCCCTGTTGAATCTCTGCAACATACTACTTTCTTAATTTCAATCCTTCATACTCCTTTCCATGGCAAGTTGTATGTAGGGCATCACCGTTGTCAATGGCTACTTCCCATCCTCTCAGTGAAAAAGGTCCAAATTCTCTTGTCACAGCATGGCTAATCATCTGTCGGTTCTCGATCATGTCGGGATAGAATCCATTGATTCTTTTGCGTTTGTCATCACGCCCAACAATTGCGAGTTTGAAGCTCGTCTCAGTCATTCAATCCCTGAATCCTACTCGGAATACCACAGACAAGGTTTAGACTTTCCGAATTCTCAAGAATGACCGCCAAAGGGTTCTAGCTTATACCACGAAGATTTTGATTAAGGAATCCAAGAGACACACGCTCGGTCTAAGGTAGAACGGAAGTGATTGTCAGTCACGCGTTCATAAGGATGGATGATGATGAGTGTCACGGATCATCACATCCATCAGGTTGAAGTGCAATAGATATCTTAGATCAAGAATAAGCTGAATTGAAGAGAAAATAGTAGTAATTGCATTAAAACTCGAGGTACAGCAGAGCTCCACACCCTTAGTCTATGGTGTGTAGAAACTCCACCGTTGAAAATACATAAGTGATCAAGGTTCAGGCATGGCCGAATAGCCAGCCCCCATAAACGTGATCAAAGGATCATAAGGTAATCCAAAAATAATCCAAAGATGTCTAATGCAATAGTCAAATGTCCTATTTATACTAGACTAGCTACTAGGGTTTACAGAAATAAGTGATTAATGTAGAAATCCACTTCTGGGGCCCACTTTGGTGTGTGCTTGGGCTGAGCTTGAGCTTTACACGTGCAGAGGCTTCTTTTGGAGTTAAACGCCAAGTTGTAATGTGTTTTTGGCGTTTAACTCTGGTTCGTGACGTGTTTCTGGCGTTTGACTCCAGAATGCAGCATAAAACTGGCGTTGAACGCCAGTTTACGTCCTCTAATCTCAAATAAAGTATGAACTATTATATATTGCTAGAAAGCTCTAGATGTTTACTTTCCAACGCCGTTGAGAGCGCGCCTTTTGGAGTTTTGTAGCTCTAGAAAATCCATTTCGAATGTAGGGAGGTCAGAATCCAACAGCATCAGCAGTCCTTTGTCAGACTTCTATCAGACTTTTGCTCAAGTCCCTCAATTTCAGCCAGAAAATATCTGAAATCATAGAAAAATACACAAACTCATAGTAATGTCTAGAAATATGAATTTTATATAAAAAATAATAAAAACATCCCTAAAAGTAGTTAGATCCTACTAAAAACTACCTAAAAACAATGCCAAAAAGCGTATAGATTATCCGCTCATCACAACACCAAACTTAAATTGTTGCTTGTCCCCAAGCAACTTGAAAATCAAATAGGATAAAAAGAAGAGAATATACTATAAATCCCAAAATATCAATTAATATTATTTCTAATTAGATGAGCGAGACTTGTAGCTTTTTGCTTCTGAACAGTTTTGGCATCTCACTTTATCCCTTGAAGTTTAGAATGATTGGCATCTATAGGTACTCAGAGTTCAGATAGTGTTGATTGATTCTCCTAGTTAAGTATGTTTATTCTTGAACACAACTACTTTTATGATTCTTGGCTGTGGCCCTAAGCACTTTGTTTTCCAGTATTACCACCGGGTACATCAATGCCACAGACACATGACTGGGTGAACCTTTTCAGATTGTGACTCGGCTTTGCTAAAGTCCCAAGTTAGAGGTGTGCAGGACTCTAAAGCACACTCTTTTTGCTTTGGATCACGACTTTAACCACTCAGTATCAAGCTTTTCACTTGGACCTGCATGCCTCAAGCACATGGTTAGTGACAGCATGATTTAGCCGCTTAGGCCTGGATGTATTTCCTTGGGCCCTCCTATCCATTGATGCTCAAAGCCTTGGATCCTTTTTACCCTTGCCTTTTGGTTTTAAGGGCTATTGGCTTTTTCTGCTTGCTTTTTCTTTTTCTTTCTATTTTTTTTGCAAGCTTTGTTCTTCACTACTTTTTCTTGCTTCAAGAATCAATTTTATGATTTTTCAGATCATCAATAACATTTCTCTTGTTCATTATCCTTTCAAGAGCCAACAATTTTAACATTCATAAACAACAAGCTAAAAAATATGCACTGTTCAAGCATTCATTCAAAAAACAAAAAGTATTATCACCATATCAATATAATTAAACTAATTTCAAGGATAAATTCGATACTCATGTACTTCGTGTTCTTTTGAATTAGAAACATTTTTCATTTAAGAGAGGTGAAGGATTCATGGAATTATTCATAGCCTTAAGACAAAGTTACTAGACACTAATGATCATGTAATAAAGACACAAACATAGATAAACATGAAGCTTAAAAACCGAAAAATAGAGAAATAAGAACAAGGAATGAGTCCACCTTAGTGATGGTGGCGCTTTCTCCTTGAAGGACCAATGATGTCCTTGAGCTCTTCTATGTCTCTTCCTTGCCTTTGTTGCTCCTCCCTCATTGCTCTTTGATCTTCTCTAATCTCATGGAGAATGATGGAGTGCTCTTGGTATTCCACCCTTAGTTGGTCCATGTTATAACTCAAGTCTTCTAGAGAAATGTTGAGTTGTTCCCAATAGTTGTTGGGAGGAAAGTGCATCCCTTGAGGCATCTCAGGGATTTCTTGATGATGAGCTTCCTCATGTGTCTCTTGAGATCCATGAATGAGCTCTCTTGTTTGCTCCATCCTCTTCTTAGTGATGGGCTTATCCTCTTCAATGAGAATGTCTCCTTCTATGATAACTCCAGCTGAGTAGCATAGATGACAAATAAGATGAGGAAAAGCTAGCCTTGCCATGGTGGAGGACTTTTTGGCTATTTTGTAGAATTCAAGAGAGATGACTTCATGAACTTCTACTTCCTCTCCAATTATGATGCTATGGATCATGATGGCCCGATCCACAGTAACTTCGGATCGGTTGCTAGTGGGGATGATGGAGCGTTGGATGAATTTCAACCATCCTCTAGCCACAGGCTTTAGGTCCAGTCTTCTTAATTGAACTGGCTTGCCTTTTGAGTCTCTTTTCCATTGATCTCCTTTCACACAAATGTCCATAAGGACTTGGTCCAACCTTTGATCAAAGTTGACCCTTCTAGTGCAGAGGCGTGCATCTTCTTGCATCATAGGCAAGTTGAATGCCAACCTCACATTTTCTGGACTGAAGCCTAAGTATTTCCCCCGAACCATTGTAAGGTAATTCTTTGGATTCGGGTTCACACTTTGATTATGGTTCCTAGTGATCCATGCATTGGCATAGAACTCTTAAACCATTAAGATTCTGACTTATTGAATGGGGTTGGTCATAACTTCCCAACCTCTTCTTTGGATCTCATGTCGGATCTCCGGATACTCATTTTTCATGAGCTTGAAAGGGACCTCAGGGATCACTTTCTTCTTGGCCACAACTTCATAGAAGTGGTCTTGATGGACCTTTGAGATGAATCTATCCATCTCCCATGACTCAAAGGTGGAAGCTTTTGTCTTCCCTTTCCCTTTTCTAGAGGTTTCTCCGGCCTTAGGTGCCATAGGTGGTTATGGAAAAATAAAAAAAAAACTATGCTTTTACCACACCAAACTTAGAATATTGCTCGCCCTCGAGAAAAAGAAGAAAGAATAGAAGAAGAAGAAGAAAATAAGGAGGAGAGGGAGAGAGATGTGTATTCGGCCAAGGGGGGGAAAAGAAGGTTGTGTTGTGTGAAAATGAAGAAGGATGGAGGGGTTTATATAGTGAAGGGAGAGGGAGTTGGTTCGGCCATTCAGGGTGGGTTTGGGTGGGAAAGAGATTTTGAATTTTGAAGGTAGGTGGGATTTATGGGGAAGAGTGGATGGATGTGAGTGGTGAAGAGGTGATGGGGAAGAGAGATTGAGGTGATTGGTGAAGGGCTTTTAGGGAAGAGTGTTATTGGATTGTGTGAAAAAGAGAGAGGGTGAGTTGAGGTAGGTAGGGATCCTGTGGGGTCCACAGATCCTGAGGTGATCTTGTGGGGTCTACAGATCCTGAGGTGTCAAGGATTTACATCCCTGCACCAATGAGGCGTGTAAAACGCCCTCTGCATGCAATCCTGGTGTTTAACGCCAGATTGATGCTTGTTTCTGGCGTTAAACGCCAGTTCTATGCTTGTTTTGGGCGTTCAACGCCTGTCTGTAGCATGTTTCTGGCGTTGAATGCCAGCTTTCCTTAGAGTTTGAATGTGGGGATTCAACACCAAACTTAGAGTTTGGTTGTAGCCTCCCAACATCAAACTTAGAGTTTGATTGTGTGGGCTTTGTTTGACTCTGTATTGAGAGAAGCTTTTCATGCTTCCTCTCCATAGTTGCAGAGGAGTATCCTTGAGCTTTAAACGCAAGGTAGTCCCATTCAATTGAAGGACTAATTCTACTCTGTTAACATCTATCACAGCTCCTGCTGTGGCTAGGAAAGGTTTTCCAAGGATGATGCATTCATCCTCCTCCTTCCTAGTGTCTAAGATTATGAAATCAGCAGGGATGTAAAGGCCTTCAACCTTCACTAAAACGTCCTCTACCAATCCATAAGCTTGTCTTACTGACTTGTCTGCCATCTGTAATGAGAATATGGCAGGTTGTACCTCAATGATCCCCAGCTTCTCCATTGCAGAGGGTGGCATAAGATTTATCCATGACCCCAGGTCACACAGAGCCTTCTCAAAGGTCATGGTGCCTATGGTGCAGGGTATTGAGAATTTACCAAGATCTTGTCTCTTTTGAGGTAAAGTTTGCTGAACCCATGTATCTAGTTCACTAATGAGCAAGGGAGGTTCACCTTCCCAAGTCTCATTACCAAACAATTTCATGTTGGCATTCAACTTCATGATAGCTCCTATATATTGAGCAACTTGCTCTCTAGTTACATCTTCATCCTCTTCAGAGCTCATGAATGGCAAAAGAAGGTTTAATGGGATCTCTATGGTCTCTATATGACCTTCAGATTCCTTTAGGTCCTCAATTGGGAACTCCTTTTTGTCTGGGAGACGTCCCATGAGGTCTTCCTCATTGGGATTCACGTCCTCTCCTTCCTCTCTAGGTTCGGCCATGTTGATTATGTCAATGGCCTTGCACTCTCTTTTTGGATTCTCTTCAGTATTGCTTGGGAGAGTACTAGGAGGAGTTTCAGTGATTTTCTTACTCAGCTGGCCCACTTGTGCCTCCAGATTTCTAATGGAGGACCTTGTTTCACTCATGAAACTTAAAGTGGCCTTAGACAAATCAGAGACTATGTTTGCTAAGCTAGAGGTGCTCTGCTCAAAATTTTCTGTCTGTTTCTGAGAAGATGATGGAAAAGACTTACTATTGCTGAGCCTATTTCTTCTACCATTATTAAAGCCTTGTTGAGGCTTTTGTTCATCCTTCCATGAGAAATTTGGATGATTTCTCCATGACGAATTATAGGTGTTTCCATAAGGTTCACCCATGTAATTTACCTCTGCTATTGCAGGGTTCTCAGGATCATAGGCTTCTTCTTCAGAAGATGCCTCTTTAGTACTGTTCGATGCATTTTGCCATCCATTCAGACTTTGAGAAATCATCTTGACTTACTGAGTCAACATTTTGTTCTGAGCCAATATGGCATTCAGAGCATCAATTTCAAGAACTCCCTTCCTCTGATGTATCCCATTACTCACAGAATTCCTCTTAGAAGTGTATATAAACTGGTTATTTGCAACCATGTCAATGAGTTCTTGAGTTTCTACAGGCATTTTCTTTAGGTGAATGGATCCACCTGCAGAATGGTCCAGTGACATCTTGGAAAACTCAGATAGACCATAATAGAATATATCCAAAATGGTCCACTCTGAAAGCATGTCAGAAGGACACCTTTTGGTCATCTGCTTGTATCTTTCCCAATCTTCATAGAGGGATTCACCATCTTTTTGTTTGAAGGTCTGAACATCCACTCTAAGCTTGCTCAGCTTTTGAGGAGGAAAGAACTCCAAGAAGGCCGCGACTAGCTTATCCCATGAGTCCAGGCTATCTTTATGTTGTGAATCCAACCATGTTCTAGCTCTGTCTCTTACAGCAAAAGGGAAAAGCATGAGCCTGTAAACTTCAGGATCTACTCCATTAGTCTTAACAGTCTCACAGATCTGCAAGAACTCAGTTAAAAACTAGTAGGGATCTTCTGATGGAAGTCCATGGAACTTGCAGTTCTATTGCATTAGAGCAACTAGTTGAGGTTTCAGCTCAAAATTGTTTTCTCCAATGGTAGGGATTAGAATGCTTTTTCCATCAAACTTGGAAGTAGGTGTAGTATAATCACCAAGCATCCTCCTAGCATTATTATTTTTGGCTTCCATCTCCTCTTCTTTTTTGAAAATTTCTGTAAGTTTGTGTCTAGATTGTTGTAATTTAGCTTCTCTTAGTTTCCTCTTCAGAGTCCTTTTAGGTTCAGGAACTGCTTCAACAAGAATGTTCTTGTCCTTGCTCCTGCTCATATGAAAAAGAAGGGAACAGAAAATAATAATAGGGATCCTCTTTACCACAGTAGAGAGATTCCTTTATATTAGTAGAAGAAAAAAAGAATAGAAGAAGGAAAAGGTAAGAATCCAAACACAAGGGTGAAGATAGGTTCGAATTCTTGAGATGAAGAGAAGTGTTAGTAAATAAATAAATAAATAGAAGAAGATGAGAGGGAGAGAATTTCGAAAATTAATTTTGAAAAATAAGTTAATGATTTTCGAAAATTAAAGGAAGAAATAAAATTAAAATTAAAATTTGAAACAATTAATTAATTAAAAAGAATTTTGAAAAGGAGGGAGGTAATTTTTGAAAATTAGAGAGAGGAAAGTAGTTAGGTGGTTTTGAAAAAGATAAGAAACAAACAAAAAGTCAATTAGTTAGTTGAAAAAGATTTGAAAATCAATTTTGAAAAGAGAAGAAGTTAGAAAAGATATTTTAAAAAGATATGATTGAAAAAGATATTTTAAAAAAGATTTAATTTTTTAAAATTAAAATTGATTACTTGACTAACAAGAAACTAAAAGATATGATTCTAGAATTTAAAGATTGAACCTTTCTTAACAAGAAAGTAACAAACTTCAAATTTTTTAATCTATCACATTAATTGTTAGTAAAGTTTTCAAAATTTTGAAATAAAGATAAGAAAAATATTTTGAAAATAAATTTTAAAAATTTTCGAAAATAATAGAAAAATTAAAAACGATTTGATTTTTGAAAAAGATTTTGAAAAGATAAGATTTTTAAAAAAGATAAGATTTTGATAAAATTTGACTTGACTTATAAGAAATAGCTAAGTTTTAAAAAAACATTTGACTAAGTCAACTCAAATTTTCGAAATTTTGAGAAAAATAAGGAAAAGATATTTTTTTTTGATTTTTTGAATTTTTAATGATGAGAGAGAAAAACACAAAAATGACTCATAACATGAAAATTATGAATCAAAACACATGATGCATGCAAGAACACTATGAATGTCAAGATGAACACTAAGAACACTTTGAAGATCAAGATGAACATCAAGACTTATTTTTGAAAAATTTTCATGAAAAGAAAAACATGCAAGACACCAAACTTAGAAATTTTTTATGTTTAGACACTATGAATGCAAGAATGCATATGAAAAACAACAAAAGACACAAAACAAGAAAATTTAAAGATCAAACAAAAAGACTTATCAAGAACAACTTGAAGATCATGAAGAACACATGCATGAATTTTCGAAAAAAGAATGCATAAATTTTAAAAACATGTAATTGACACCAAAATTAAAATTTGACTCTATACTCAAATAAGAAACACAAAATATTTTTTTTTGATTTTATGATTTTGCAAATTTTTTTTCAAAATTTTATAGGAAAAAAATAAGAAATTCAAAATTTTTAATAAGAATTCCAGGAATCTTTCAATGTTAGCCTAAAGCTCCGATCCAGGAGTTGGACATGGCTTAATAGTCAGCCAGCTTTAGGATATAAATTAGGCATGCAACAGTTGATACTTCATCCAACTCCATATACTGATAAGGGGAAGCCTCAATCCAATTGAGTTAGACATGGCTTTTCAGCCAGCCAAGCTTCAACCTGCTTCATGAAACACTATAAATCATTCTTAAAAAGTTAGAATAATTTTTTGAAAACAGAAGTAAAAAGTTTTTTTGAAAGATTTTTGAAATTTTTTTTAAAATAAAACAAAAAGAAAATTACCTAATCTGAGCAACAAGATGAACTGTCAGTTGTCCAAACTCGAACAATCCCCGGCAACGGCGCCAAAAACGTGGTGCATGAAATTGTGATCATCAGCAACGGTGCCAAAAATAGTTGTGGAAGTTGTGACAAAGTGTGATTCACGTTGGAGAGCGCCACCAAGTTTTTTTGGCGCCATTGTTGATGATCACAATTTCATGCACCAAGTTTTTGAACAAGAATGCCTTTAAAAACTTGGTGTATGAAATTGTGATCTCTAACAATGGCATTCAAATTGGTATGCGCATCTACTAACTCAGCACTTTTTTCACAACTTCGCATAACTAACCAGCAAGTGCACTGGGTCGTCCAAGTAATAAACCTTACGTGAGTAAGGGTCGATCCCACGGAGATTGTTGGTATGAAGCAAGCTATGGTCATCTTGTAGATCTCAGTTAGGCTTATTCAAATGGTTATGGAGTTTTTGAATATAAAGATAAATAAAACATAAAATAAAGATAGAAATACTTATGTAAATCATTGGTGAGAATTTCAGATAAGTGTATGGAGATGCTTTATCCCTGTTGAATCTCTGCAACATACTGCTTTCTTACTTTCAATCCTTCATACTCCTTTCCATGGCAAGTTGTATGTAGGGCATCACTGTTGTCAATGGCTACTTCCCATCCTCTCAGTGAAAAAGGTCCAAATGCTCTTGTCACAGCAAGGATAATCATCTGTCGGTTCTCGATCATGTCGGAATAGAATCCATTGATTCTTTTGCGTTTGTCATCACGCCCAACAATCGCGAGTTTGAAGCTAGTCACAGTCATTCAATCCCTGAATCCTACTCAGAATACCACAGACAAGGTTTAGACTTTCTAGATTCTCAAGAATGACCGCCAAAGGGTTCTAGCTTATACCACGAAGATTCTGATTAAGGAATCCAAGAGACACACGCTCGGTCTAAGGTAGAACTGAAGTAGTTGTCAGTCACGCGTTTATAAGGATGGATGATGATGAGTGTCACGGATCATCACATCCATCAGGTTGAAGTGCAACGGATATCTTAGAACAAGAATAAGCTGAATTGAAGAGAAAACAGTAGTAATTGCATTAAAACTCGAGGTACAGCAGAGCTCCACACCCTTAGTCTATGGTGTGTAGAAATTCCACCATTGAAAATACATAAGTGATCAACGTTCAAGCATGGCCGAATGGCCAGCCCCCATAAACGTGATCAAAGGATCATAAGGTAATCCAAAAATAATCCAAAGATGTCTAATACAATAGTCAAATGTCCTATTTATACTAGACTAGCTACTAGGGTTTACAGAAATAAGTAATTAATGCAGAAATTACTTCCGGGGCCCACTTTGGTGTGTGCTTGGGCTGAGCTTGAGCTTGAGCTTTACACGTGCATAGGCTTCTTTTCGAGTTAAACGCCAAGTTGTAATGTATTTTTGGCGTTTAACTCTGGTTCGTGACGTGTTTCTGGCATTTGACTCCAGAATGCAGCATGGAACTGGCGTTGGACACCAGTTTACGTCATCAAATCTCAAATAAAGTATAGACTATTATATATTTCTGGAAATCTCTGGATTTCTACTTTCCAACGCCATTGAGAGCGCTCCATTTGAAGTTCTGTAGCTCTAGAAAATCTATTTCGAGTGCAGGGAGGTCAAAATCCAACAGCATCAGCAATCCTTTGTCAGCCTTCTATCAGACTTTTGCTCAGGTCTCTCAATTTCAGCCAGAAAATACATGAAATCACAGAAAAACACACAAACTCATAGTAAAGTCCAGAAATATGAATTTTATATAAAAACTAATAAAAACATCTCTAAAGGTAGTTAGATCCTACTAAAACTACCTAAAAACAATGCCAAAATGCGTATAGATTATCCGCTCTTCATGAAAATAGCTGAGGAAGCCCAGAATCTCATAGATACTATGGCCAACAACCAATACTTCTATGCTCATTAGAGACAACGCCAACCGGTAGAAAAGAAGGGTGTGTTGGAACTAGAAGTAGTGGACAGTATCTTGGCACAAAACAAGCTGATGCACCAACAAATCCAGCAGCAGATGGAGTTGATGGCGAAAAGAATAGATGGAATCCAATTAGCAGAAGTGAGCACAACAAATCAACCTTCAATTGAATGGAGTCAAAGTGAAGCAAGCAACATTGAACATCAGCCAGAACAAATTCAATACATGCATAACACTTCAAACTCCTCTAAAAATGATTTTCATGGTGACACAGACAACCCATCCTGGAGGAACCACCCCAACCTGAAGTGGGGTGATAATCAAAATCATTGGCAAAATAACAACAACTCCAACCATTCCCGTAACACAAACAGCCAAAATCATTCATCTAACAATACTAACCAATACAAGAAACCACAAAACACATATCAAACACCCCATAACAAATCACAAAGTTACCAAAATAACTTCTCCACACCACCATTCAAATCACAAAATGCCCACCCTAATGCACCAAACAACTTCCAGCAACAACAATCATACCTTATCATACCACCCATTGACCATCATGAAACCAGAATTTCAAGTCATGAGGCAGCCTTACAAGCCCTCACCCAAAACACACAATCACTTGCTCAGACCACTCAAGGCCTAGTTAAAGGCCAGGAGACCTTGATTAAAGTACAAGAGAGACATGAAGCCACCATGAGGAACCTTGAGAGACAATTGGGACAACTAGCCAAACAAGCTAAACGGCCAACCAATATTCTCCCAAGTGATACAATCCCCAACTCAAGGGAAGAGTGTAAAGCTGTACAGTTGAGGAGTGGCGAGATAGTGGGAAAAAACACAAGGGGCTTCAATGAGGAAGAAGCAAAGTCTGAAGAAAAGAGCACAATAGACAACAAGAAAGATGAAAAGGCATCAACCTCTAAAAAGGACAAGGAAATTTTGAAGCCACAACAAAAGGACAAGAAAGAAGGAGTAAAGCCTTATATACCAAAACTTCCTTACCCACAGAGGCTACACAAAGAAGCAAGGGACCAATAATTTCCAAAATTTCTGGAAATCTTTAGGAAACTTGAAATTAACATTCCATTAGCTGAAGCTTTGGAGCAGATGCCATTATATGCAAAGTTTCTTAAAAAATTAATCACTAAGAAGAGAAGCTGGCAAGAGAAAGAAACCATGCTTCTTACTCAAGAGTGTAGTGCTATCATTCAAAAGGGGCTCCCACCAAAACTCAAAGATCCAGGAAGCTTCCTTATCCCATGCACAATTGGAAACATGGCTATTGATAAATCACTTTGTGACCTGGGAGCAAGTATTAACCTAATGCCTCTTGCCATGATGAAGAAATTGATTATAGAGAAGGTTAAACCTATAAGGATGTCACTATAACTTGCTGACAGATCTCTCAAAATACCAAATGGGGTAGTGGAGAATCTCTTAATGAAGGTTGGAAACTTCATATTCCCAGCCGATTTTATGGTTTTGGACATGGATGAGGAAGGGAATAACTCAATCATTCTTGGTAGACCCTTTTTAGCCACTGCTAGAGCAATTATTGATGTTGAAAAAGGAGAGATGGTTCTTAGGTACATGAGGAACAAATGGTTATCAATGTTTTCAAGGCCATGTAATACCCTGTAGAGAAAGAAAATTTCATTAGAATTGATGTGGTGGACACCTTAGTTGAAGAAGTTCTTGTAGCAAACCAACCAGAGGAGATCAAAGGCATGCAAGAGGGAGAGTATGAAGAAACACAAGCACAGGAAGAACCAGTTGAAGCCAAGAGTGAAAGTGCCCCATAACAAGAGTTGAAACCTTTGCCTCCTCATCTTAAATATGCATTCCTTGGTGAAGAAGATAAATTCCCAGTAATCATCAGGTCTACCTTGAGTGGAGAAGAAGAAGAGAATCTTCTTGTTGTATTGAGAGCTCACAAAGATGCCTTGGGATAGACCATTGATGATTTGAAAGGCAAAAGCCCTGTTATATGCATACACAAAATACTCTTGGAGGAGAATTCTAAACCAGTGGTGCAACCTCAGAGGAGATGATGAGTCCATATTTTCCAATATATTTTAGCTTGATTTGAGTGGATTTCATCACATAAACCTACACTTAAGCACCATAATAGCATACTATTGTGTTTGATCCCTAAATTGAACCTAAATGTGAAAACATGCATTTTTTGTGCTTAAATTGAGCAATTTAATCCCACTTTTATTCCATTAGATACCGTGATATGTTTGTTGAGTGATTTCAGGTCCTAGAGGCAAGAATGGGTTGGTAGAAGTTGAAGAAAGCATGTAAAAAGGGAGAAAACATGAAGAAAACAAAGGAGAAAAGTATCTCAGCCTGTGCCCACGCACAGGGGTCAAAATAAGGACCTGTGCCCACGCATAGGCTGTGCCCATGCTCAGGGCAGAGTGAAAATCAGGACCTGTGCGTCCGCACAGGACCTGTGCCCACGCATAGGAGGAAAATCAGCATCTGTGCCCATGCACAGCCTGTGCATTCGACAGGTACCAGCGCATGCCTCCATTAAAAATGACCATGACTCTCAATTTTGAGGCTTTCTTGGCCTATTTTTTGAAGGCTTGGAGGTTGAAATGAAGGGCTATATGAAGGAGCAACAACACATAACAAAGGGAGCCATCTTAGAATAGGAAAAACACATAGTAGGAGTAGGAGTAGTGTAGATTAGGAAATTCTCTCTTAGGGTTTTAATTAGGGTTTGTAGCATTTTATACTTCAAGTCTTGCTTTTGGATTTTGCAATTTACATTGTAAGTATTTCTTTAATTGTCTCTTTCAATTACATTGCTTGTTCTACACTTTCTTATATTTCCATTTCTCTTGTTAATATTTACTTTGCTTTGCAATCTTGGATTTCTAGTTACTTAATTTGATGTTTGATGGCTTTTATATGTTTTTTGAGTGGTTTTTATTGCTTTTTATCATTTATGGTTCATAGCTTTCATTAATTTAACAGTTTTGCCATGTTTTATGATTATGCCCTCCATGTGTTTGATGAAATGCCAATTTTGATTATGGGGTAATTTTTTTGTTGATAATTAGCATTTTATTTCTTTTATCACTTGATGTCTTTAGTTTTTATTTTCCATTTTCTCTATGAGTTATCACCCTCTTGGTTTGGAGTTTGGTTGTGATCATTTTGTAGGGTTTGATAACTTCAATTGTGGATTGCATCATGGGTTTAGAGCATCAATTTTGGAAGGAGCAACCTCCTCCATATTACAATGAACCATACCCTCCCCAATATGCATACCCAAACTAAGGATATGGTGGATTTCACTATGACTATACACCTCCACCACCATATACCTATGTCCCCTACTCTCAACACAACCCTCAATCACCATATTTTTAAACACCGCACCACTACACCCATACACTCCCTTACATACCACCTCAAGATACCTTCCAACATGAATCACCTCCCACATATACAACCTTCTTCCCAACCAATGAACCTCAATTTCCACCCCAATGTGAAACTTTCCCACCCTTGGCCCAAGAACCACAAGACCTTCAAGACTTTCTCCAAGAGCAAAAAGGATTCCGAAGGACAAAAAGGAAATTCGTGGCAACCATAGCTGAAGCGGTGAACCGCTTGGTTCTACTTCGCTCATCCGATCAAGGCACTTCTCTTGGAGAATGTGAAAATTCTACTAAAGAGTGTGGTGAAGAGGAGAGCATGGAGCCACAAGGGAAGGAAGAAGAGTTAAAGCTTGAAGTGCAACTAGAGGAAGAAAGGGAAGTATGTGAACTGGAGGAGAGAAAGGAGGAGTTGAGGGAGATTGATCAAGATGAGGATTCCATCATTGGTGATTTTTTGTCCTCCTTGATCAATCCCCTTAATGATCCTAATGAGCCTCTTCCCATTGAGTTTGAGAGAGACATGAAGGTAGACTTCTCACAACCTCCTTGTTATGACTTGAGTGACAAGGAAGAGAAAGTTGGTGAGGAAGAAATTCCGTTCTAAGAACATATTGAGTAGGTGGCAATTTCACCTATTACCTTCATTGGCCCCCACCAATATGCCATCTTGGAAACGGATTACTAACTCAAGGTCCTTCTTGGGTTGGTACATGGTGGAGAAGGAGTTTTGGTTGCCAAGTGAGTCCAAAGCTCATCAAGAAAGCCAAATTAAGCTTTGGGATTCAAGTATGGTGTGAAGCACAATTAAGTGGATTCCGGAGAGTGTTGAGGTACTTCAAGGGTCAATTGGAAACTAGTCCATCCGGCTTGGAGCATAAAAATCTGCAAGACGGAGAAGGGAAAACTAGAATATGGGATCCCGGAGGAGCCTTAAGGTCCAAGCTTGGATGGAGGTTCAAGGAGGAGTGGAAACACAAGCCACCCTAACTAGAGTCTCCTCAATAAGTCCAACTTAAGGACTATAAACCAAAGTGCTAGGTGGGAGACACCCCACCATGGTAATATCTTTCTTACCCTTTCTCTTTGCTTATAGTCCTAGTTTCTTGCATGTTTGCTTGTCTTAGTTAGCTTAGGATTAGTTTAAATTTGAGTAGATAGGTTAGTTTTGTATATGGATCATGATTTTGTGAAGTTTTGAATGTTTGGGGTTCAAATGTTGATTGAGCTAAGGCATAACACCTTAGAAATGAAAGAAACATTTTTGCAAAATAGAGCATCTATGCGTACACATGCTGCTATGCGTGCGCACACAACTATGAGTTTCGCGAACTGTGCGCGCGCACACGTCTGTGCACTTGCACACTCTTTGTATTACCCTCTGTTCGCAGCGCCAATACGGTCTGTGTGCATGAACCCCTTTTCTTTTCGCCCTTGTGCAAGCACACGGACCTGTGTGCACACGCACACATGATCCTTGTTTTTAGGTAGTTTTTTTGTATGATTTAGTTAGTTTTTAGTATATAATTATTAGTTTTTATGCTAAAATCACATTTCTAGACTATGAGTTTTTGTGTTTTTCTGTGATTTCAGGTATTTTATGGCTAAAATTGAGGGACCTAAGAAAAAATATGATTCAGAGGCTGAAAAAGGACTGAAGATGCTGTTGGATTCTAACCTCCCTAAACTCGAAATATATTTTCGGGTGCTACAGAAGCTCAATTGGCGCGCTCTCAATTGCGTTAGAAAGTAGACATCTTGGGCTTTCCAGCAATGTATAATAGTCCATACTTTGCCTGCGATTTGATGACCCAAATTGGCGTCAAAACGCCGGCAAGAGACCTTTTTCTAGCGTGAAATGCCAGAACTGGCATAAAAGCTAGAGTTAAACGCCCAAACTGGCACCAGAGTTGGTGTTTAACTCCAAGAGAAGCCTATGCACGTGAAAGCTTCAATGCTCAGCCCATGCACACACCAAGTGGGCCCCGGAAGTGGATTTCTGCATCATTTACTTATTTCTGTAAATCCTAGGTTACTAGTTCACTATAAATAGGACCTTTTACTGTTGTATTTTTATCTTTTGATCATCTTTGATCTTGGGATCAGGTCTTTGAACCCTTTTTCGTTTGTTTCATGCTATTTGGGAGGCTTGTTCTTATGTATTTTCAATGGTGGAGTTTCTACACGTCATAGATTAAGGTGTGGAGCTCTGCTGTTCCTCATGAATTAATGCAATTACTACTGTTTTCTATTCAATTCAAGATTATTCTTGTTCTAAGATTCTCACTCGTACTTCAACCTGATGGATGTGATGATCCGTGACACTCATCATCATCCTCCTTTATGAATGCGTGCCTGACAACCACTTCCGTTCTATCTGCGAGAGCTTGAGTGTGTATCTCTTGGCCTCCTGGTTCACGACGCATGGTTGCCTCTCCTGACAATTGAGCTTCCATTCCGTGCAATCAGAGTCTTCGTGGTATAAGCTAGAATCAAATGGACAGCATTCTTGAGATCTGAAAAGTCTAAACCTTGTCTGTGGTATTTCGAGTAGGATCTGGGATGGGATGACTGTAACGAGCTTCAAACTCGCGACTGTGGAGCGCCGTGACAGTGCGCAAAAGGATCAATGGATCTTATTCCGACACGATCGAGAACCGACAGCTGATTAGCCATGCGGGAAATCGTAGAGGATCATTTTCACTGAGAGGATGGATGGTAGCCATTGCAATGGTGATCCACCTATATATAGCTTGCCATGGAAAGGAGTATGAAGGATTGGATGAAGGCAATAGGAAAGCAGAGGCTCAGAGGGAACAAAGCATCTTCATACGCTTATCCGAAATTCCCACCAATGAATTGCATAAGTATTTCTATCCTATTTTATGTTTTATTTCGTTCTTTTAATTATCAAAACCCCATAACCATTTGAATCCGCCTGACTGAGATTTACAAGATGACCATAGCTTGCTTCAAGCTGACAATCTCCGTGGGATCTACCCTTACTCACGTAAGGTATTACTTGGACGACCCAGTGCACTTGCTGGTCAGCTACACGAAGTTGTGTATCACGATTTCGTGTACCAAGTTTTTGGCGCCATTGCCGGTGATTGTTCGAGTTTGGACAACTGACGGTTCATCTTGTTGCTTAGATTAGGTATTTTTCTTTTTATTTTGTTCTTCAGAATTTTTAAGAATGAATTCTAGAGTTTCAGATGATGTTTTTATCATCACAGGAGCTAGTTGATTCCCATCAATTTGGCTGTTGAATGTAATATCCTGCTGAAGCTTGGTTGACCATGTCTAATATTTTTAGACTGAAGCTTTAGACTAACATTGCATGATTCCTGGAATTCGTATTAAAAAATTTTGAGTTTCTTATCTTCTTTTTCAAAATAATTTTCGAAAAAAATATAAAAAAATTTATAAAATCATAAAAAATAAAAAGTATTTTGTGTTTCTTGTTTGAGTCTAGTGTCAAATTTTACCTTTGGTATCAATTGCATGTTTCTGTTTTTCTTACATTTTTTGAAAATACATGCATTGTGTTCTTCATTGATCTTCAAGTTGTTCTTGATGATTTTCTTTGTCTGATCTTTAAATTCTCTTGTTTTGTGTCTTTTGTTGTTTCTCATGTGCATTCTCAATTTGTTAGTGTCTCTAGTATGAAAATTTCTAAGTTTGATGTCTTCCATGTCTTTCTTTTCTTAAAAAATTTTCAAAAAAAATGTTCTTGATGTTCATCTTGACATTCAAAGTGTTCTTGCATGCATTGTTTATTTGATCTTAGTTTTTCATGATTAGTTTTATTTTGTTGTTTTTCTCTTTCATCATTAAAAATTCAAAAAAAATTTTAAGTCAATAATACAGAGAATTGAAGATTCAGAACATACAGCAGAGGAATCACAAAGAAAAAGCTGGGCGTTCAAAACGCCCAGTGAAGAAGGAATTCTACCCTGGCTGGACGTTTAACACCCAAGGAGGTAGCCAAGTGGGCGTTAAACACCAGAATGGATACCATTCTGGGTGTTTAATGCCAGGATAGCACCAAGGAGGTAGTTTTGTTTTCAATTCAAATCTTTTCCGATTTTTCAAACTAATTTTTTATTCAAAATATTATCTTTTTCATATCCTCTCTTATCAATCATATCTTTTTCAAAATCAAATATTTTTTTTAATTTGTTATCAATCATATCTTTTCAAACATATCTTTTTCAATCAAATCTTTTTCAAATCGTATCTTTTCGAATTTTGATTTCAAAAATCTTTTTTAACCTCTTATCTTTTCAAAAAAATTGATTTTCAAATCTTTTCACTATTTCTCATCTTTTTCAAAACCACCTAACTATCTTTCTCTCTCTAATTTTCGAAAATCACTAACAATTTTTCAAAAATGTTTGTAATTAATTAATCATTTTAATTTTAATATTCGAATTTCTTCCCTCTCTCATCTCTTTTTATTTACTCACTAACACTCCTCCTCTCTTACTAATTTGGACCCCCTCCCTCTCTATAAGTTCGAATTCTTCTCTCTACCTCATCCTTCCATTCTTCTTTTCCTCTGACATATCAAGGAAACTCTATAATGTGACATAGAGGATTCCATACTTTCTTTGTTTTCTTATCTCTCATATGAGTAAGAACAAAGATAAAGGCATTCTTGTTGAAGCTAGTCCTGAACCTGAAAGGAATCTGAAGAGGTAGCTAAGAGAAGCTAAAGCACAACTCTCAGGAGAGGACCTGACAGAAATTTTTGAAAAATAAGAAGACATGGAAGCCAAAAATAACAACAATGCCAACAGTACAAGGAAGGTGCTTGGTGACTTTACTGCACCAACTCCCGACTTCTATGGGAGAAGCATCTCTATTCCTGCCATTGGAGCAAACAACTTTGAGCTTAAACCTGAATTAGTTTCTCTGATTCAACAGAATTTCAAGTTTCATGGACTTCCATTGGAAGATCCTCATCAGTTCTTGGCTGAATTTTTGCAAATCTGTGACACTTTTAAGACCAATGGAGTTGATCCCAAGGTCTACAGACTTATGCTTTTCACTTTTGCTATAAGAGACAGAGCTAGTATATGGTTGAACTCACAACCTAGAGACAGCCTGAACTCTTGGAAAAAGTTGGTCAATGCTTTCTTAGCTAAATTCTTTCCACCTCAAAAGATGAGTAAGCTGAGAGTGGAAGATCAAACCTTCAAACAGAAGGAAGGTGAATCCCTCTATGAAGCTTGGGAAAGATACAAGTAATTGATCAGAAGGTGTCCCTCTGACATGCTTTTAGAATGGAGCATCATAGGTATCTTCTATGATGGTCTGTCTAAGTTATCCAAGATGCCATTGGACCATTCTGCGGGCGGTTCTATTCATCTAAAGAAAATGCCTGCAGAAGCCCAGGAACCCATTGAAATGGTTGCAAATAACCAGTTCATGTACACTTATGAAAGAAATCCTGTGAACAATGGGACAACACAAAAGAAAAGAGTTCTTGAGATTGACACTCTGAATGCCATATTAGCTTAGAACAAAATATTGACTCAGTAAGTCAATATAATTTCTCAGAATCTGACTGGATTGCAAGCTGCATCTGGCAGTGCTAAAGAAGCCTCCTCTGAAGGAGAAGCTTATGACCTTGAGAATCCTGCAATAGAAGAGGTGAATTACATGGGAGAACCCTATGGAAACACCTACAATTCTTCATGGAGGAATCACCCAAATTTCTCATGGAAGGATCAACAGAAGCCTCAACAAGGCTTCAATAACAATAATGGTGGGAGAAACAGGTTTGGCAATAGCAAACCTTTCCCATCATCTTCTCAGCAACAGACAGAGAATTCTGAGCAGAGTCTCTCTAGCTTAGCAAACATAGTCTCTGATCTATCTAAGACCATACTAAGTTTCATGAATGAAACAAGATCCTCCATTAGAAATTTGGAGGCACAAGTGGGTCAGCTGAGTAAGAAGGTTACTGAAACTCCTCCTAGCACTCTCCCGAGCAATACAGAAGAAAATCCCAAGAGAGAGTGCAAGGCCATAACCATGACCAACATGGCCAAACCTGGAGAGAGTGAGAAGGACGTGATTCCCAGTGAGAAAAACTTCATGGGATGTCCTCTGAACAAAAAGAAGTTCCCTTTTGAGGAACCAAAGGAATCTAAGGCTCATATAGAGACCATAGAGATTCTATTGAACCTACTTCTGCCATTCATGAGCTCTGATGAGTATTCTTCCTCTGAAGAAGATGAAGACATTACTGAAGAGCAAGTTGCTAAGTATCTTGGAGCAATCATGAAGCCGAATGCCAAGTTATTTGGTAATGAGACTTGGAGGATGAATTCCTCTTGCTCATCAATGAACTAAGTGCATTGGCTCAGGTGAAGATACCTCAAAATAAAGAGTATCCCGAAAGGTTCTTAATACCGTGTACCATAGGCACCATGACCTTTGAGAAGGCTCTGTGTGACCTGGGGTCAGAAATAAACCTCATGCCACTCTCTGTAATGGAGAAATTGGGAATCTTTGAGGTACAAGCTACAAGAATCTCACTAGAGATGGCAAACAAATCACAGAAACAGGCTTATGGACTTGTAAAGGATGTCTTGGTAAAGGTTGAAGGCCTTTACATCCCTGCTGACTTCATAATCCTAGACACTGTGAAGGATGAGGATGAATCCGTCATCCTTGGCAGACCCTTCCTAGCCATAGCAAAAGCTGTGATTGATATTGACAGAGGAGAGTTGGTCCTTCAAGTGAATGAGGACTACCGTGTTTAAGGCTCAAGGATCTCCTTCTGTACACATGGAGAAGAAGCATGAAAAGTTTCTCTCAATACAGAGTCAAACAGAGCCCCCATATTTAAACTCTAAGTTTGGTGTTGGGAGGCCCCAACCATGCTCTGAACATTTGTGAAGCTCCATGAGAGCTCACTGTCAAGCTATTGACATTAAAGAAGAGTTTATTAGGAGGCAACCCAATTTTTATTTATATATGTTAAATTTCCATTTTCCATTGTTATTTTATGTTTTCTTTAGGTTGATGATCATGTGGAGTCACAAAAACAAGTGCAAAAATCAAAGTAAACTCAAAAATAGCATAAAAAATAGCACACCCTGGAGGAGGAGCTTATAGGGGTCTAAACGCCAGTAAGGGTAGTAGAATGGGCGTTAAACACCCAGTCTGGCACCATTCTGGGTGTTTAACGCCATAAAAGGGCACCAGACTGGCGTTTAATGCCAGAAAAGGGCACCAAGTTGGCGTTCAATGGCAAAAAGGGAAGAAAAGCTGGCGTTAAACGCTAGAAATGGGCAGCAATCTGGCGTTTAACGCCAGGATTAGCACTCAGAGGGCGTTTACACGCCAGAATGGTGCAGGGATGAGAAATCCTTGACACCTCAAGATCTGTAGACCCCACAGGATCCCCACCTACCTCAACTCACTTTCTCTCTTCTTCACACATTCCAATAACACCCTTCCCCAAATACCCTTCACCAATCACCTCCATCCACTCTTCCCCAAAAACCCTACCTACCCCAACATTCAAATTCACATCCTTTTCCTCCCAAACCCAACCCTAATACAAGAATCCCACCCCTCACTCCACTTCTATGTAAACCCCTCATCCCTCCTTCATTTTCACACATCATAAACACTTCTTTCCCCACTTGGCCGAACCATTCCTACCTCTCTATCTCCCCCATTTTCTTCTTCTTCTCCTCCCTTCTTTCTTCTTTTGCTCGAGGACAAGCAAACCTTTTAAGTTTGGTGTGGAAAAAGCATCGCTTTTTGTGTTTCTATAACCATTTATGGCACCTAAGGCCGGAGAAACCTCTAGAAAGAGGAAAGGGAAGGCAAAAGCTTCCACCTCTGAGTCTTGGGAGATGGAGAGATTCATCTCAAAGGTCCATCAAGACCACTTCTATGAAGTTGTGGCCAAGAAGAAAGTGATCCCTGAGGTTCCTTTCATGCTCAAAAGGAATGAATATCTGGAGATCCGACATGAGACTCGAAGAAGAGGTTGGAAAGTTCTCACCAACCCCATTCAACAAGTCAGAATCTTAATGTAAGGTTGGCATTCAACTTGCCAATGGTTCGGGGAAATACTTATATTTCAGTCCGGAAAATGTAAGGTTGGCATTCAACTTGCCAATGATGCAAGGAGATGCACGCCCCTACACTAAAAGGGTCAACTTTGATCAAAGGTTAGACCAAGTCCTCATGGACATATGTGTAGAAGGAGCTCAGTGGAAAAGAGACTCCAAAGGCAAGCCGGTTCAATTGAGAAGGCATGACCTTAAACTCGTGGCTAGAGGATGTTTGGAATTCATCCAACGCTCTATCATTCTTACTAGGAACCGATCCGAAGTGACTGTAGATCGGGCTATCATGATCCACAGCATCATGATTGGAGAGGAAGTAGAAGTTCATGAGGTTATATCTCTAGAACTCTACAAAGTGGCTGACAAAACATGCACTTTAGCAAGGTTAGCCTTCCCTCATCTCATCTGTCACCTATGCAATTTAGCTGGAATTGTCATAGAGGAAGACATCCTCATTGAAGAGGATAAGCCCATCACTAAAGAGGATGGAGCAAATAAGAGAGCCCACTCATGGACCTCAACAAGAGCATAAGGAAGTCCCTCATTAAGAAATTCCTGAGATGCCTCAAGGGATGCATTTTCCTCCACACAATTATTGGGAGCAACTCAACACCTCTTTGGGAGATTTGAGTTCTAATATAGAGCAACTAAGGATGGAGCACCAAGAGCACTCCATTATTCTCCATGGAATTAGAGAGGATCAAATAGCAATGAGGGAAGAGCAACAAAGGCAAGGAAGAGACATAGGGGAGCTCAAGCATTCTATTGAATCTTCAAGAGGAAGAACTAGCCGCCATCATTAAGGTAGACCCGTTCTTTAATTTCCTTGTTCGTATTTTTCTATTTTTCAATTTTTATGCTTTATGTTTGTTTATGTCTGTGTCTTTATTACATGATCATTAGTGTCTAGTGTCTATGTCTTAAAGCTATGAATAATTCCATGAATCCTTCACCTTTCTTAAATGAAAAATGTTCCTAATTACAAAAGAACAAGAAGTACATGAATTTCAAATTTTATCTTGAAATTAGTTTAATTATTTTGATGTGGTGCCAATACTTTTTGTTTTTCTGAATGAATGCTTGAACAGTGCATATTTTTTTTAGTGAAGTTTATGAATGTTAAAATTGTTGGCTCTTGAAAGAATGATGAACAAAGAGAAATGTTATTGATAATCTGAAAAATCATAAAATTGATTCTTGAAGCAAGGAAAAGCAGTGAAAAGGAAAAAGCTTGCAACAAAATGGCAAAAAAAGAAAGAAAAACAAAGAAAAAGAAAAAGTAAGCAGAAAAAGCCAATAGCCTTTTAAACTAAAATGCAAGGGTAAAAGGGATCCAAGGCTTTGAGCATTAATGGATAGGAGGGCCCAAAGGAATAAAATCATGGCTTAAGAGGCTAAACCAAGCTGTCCCTAACCATGTGCTTATGTCATGAAGGTCCAAGTGAAAAGCTTGAGACTAAGTGGTTAAAGTCGTGATCCGAAAGAAAAAAGAGTGTGCTTAAGAACTTTGGACACCTCTAATTGGGGACTCTAGCAAAGCTGAGTCACAATCTGAAAAGGTTCACCTAGTTATGTGTCTTTGGCATTTATGTATCCGGTGGTAATACTAGAAAACAAAGTGCTTAGGGTCACAACCAAGACTCATAAATTAGCTGTGTTCAAGAATCAACATACTAAACTAGGAGAATCAATAACACTATCTAAATTCTGAGTTCCTATAGATGCAATCATTATGAATTTCAAAGGATAAAGTGAGATGCCAAAACTGTTCAGAAGCAAAAAGGTACTAGCCCTGCTCATCTAATTGGGACTAAGTTTCATTGATATTGTGAGATTCATTGTATATTCTCTTCTCTTTATTCTATTTTGTTTTCCGTTGCTTGGGGACAAGCAACAATGTAAATTTGGTGTTGTGATGAGCGGATAATTTATACGCTTTTTGGAATTGTTTTTAGGTAGTTTTTAGTATGATTTAGTTAGTTTTTAGTATATAATTATTAGTTTTTATGCTAAAATCACATTTCTGGACTTTACTATGAGTTTGTGTATTTTTCTGTGATTTCAGGTATTTTCTGGCTAAAATTGAGGGACCTGAGCAAAAATCTTATTTAGAGGCTAAAAAAGGACTGAAGATACTGTTTGATTCTGACCTCCCTGCACTCAAAGTGGATTTTCTGGAGCTACGGAATCCAAATTGGTGCACTCTCAATTAAGTTGGAAAGTAGACATCTTGGGCGTTCCAGCAATGTATAATAGTCCATACTTTTTTCCAAGATTTGATGGCCCAAATTGGCGTCAAAATGCCGGTCAAAGACCCTTTTCTGGCGTTAAACGCCAGAACTGGCATAAAAGCTGGAGTTAAACAACCAAACTGGCACCAGAGTTGGAGTTTAACTCTAAGAGAAGCCTATGCACGTGAAAGCTTCAATGCTCAGCCCAAGCACACACCAAGTGGGCCCCGGAAGTGGATTTCTGCATCATTTACTTATTTCTGTAAACCCTAGGTTACTAGCTCACTATAAATAGGACCTTTTACTATTGTATTTTCATCTTTTGATCATCTTTGATCTTGGGATCCGGTCTTTGAACCCTTTTTCGTTTGTTTCATGCTATTTGGGAGGCATCGGCCATGCCTAGACCTTGTTCTTATGTATTTTCAGTGGTGGAGTTTCTCTGCATCATAGATTAAGGTGTGGAGCTTTGCTGTTCCTCATGAATTAATGCAATTACTACTGTTTTCTATTCAATTCAAGCTTATTCTTGTTCTAAGATATTCACTCGTACCTAAACCTGATGGATGTGATGATCCGTGACACTCATCATCATCCTCCCTTATGAACGCGTGCCTGACAACCACTTCTGTTCTATCTGCGATAGCTTGAGTGTGTATCTCTTGGCCTCCTGGTTCATGACACATGGTTGCCTCTCCTGACTACAGAGCTTCCATTCAGTGCAATCAGAGTCTTCGTGGTATAAGCTAGAATCAAATGGGCAGCATTATTGAGATCCAGAAAGTCTAAACCTTGTCTGTGGTATTCCGAGTAGGATTTGGGATGGGATGACTGTGATGAGCTTCAAACTCGCGACTGTGGGGTGTAATGACAGTGCACAAAAGGATCAATGGATCTTATTCCAACACGATCGAGAACCGACAGCTGATTAGCCATGCAGGAAACCGTAGAGGACCATTTTCACTGAGAGGATGGATGGTAGCCATTGACAACGGTGATCCACCTACATACAGCTTCCCATGGAAAGGAGTATGAATGATTGGATGAAAGCAATAAGAAAGCAAAGGCTCAGAGGGAACAAAGCATCTTCATACGCTTATCTGAAATTCCCACCAATGAATTGCATAAGTATTTCTATCCTATTTTATGTTCTATTTCGTTCTTTTAATTATCAAAACCCCATAACCATTTGAATTCGGCTGACTGAGATTTACAAGATGACCATAGCTTGCTTCAAGCCAACAATCTCTATGGGATCAACCCTTACTCACGTAAGGTATTACTTGGACGACCCAGTGCACTTGCTGGTCAGCTGTACGAAGTTGTGTATCACGATTTCGTGTACCAACAGCCCTGTGTGCACGCACATGTCTTGTTTCCCTCTCTGTTCGGAGCACTCGCACACCTTGTGCGAGTGCACACCTTTCTCTATTTCACGTTGTGTGAGTACGCACAAGTGCTGTTTTGGGCAAAATTTTTATTGCACCTTTCTTTAAGCCCTAACGCACTTCAGCCCCCTCCACCCCTCTCTTTTCTTGCTTCTTCCACGTTTTTCCTCTTGTTTTATTTAATCTTCGTTGCATTTCATTATCATTTTAGTTATTATATTAGTTTTACTTTAGTTGTTTCTATTTAAATAAACTGCAAGTATTTGATTGATGTTGATAGGGTTGCTTGTTAATTGAATTTCATTAATGCACTTATATTTTGCCTTAATGTACTAGTATCTAATGGGTTTGAATACTCATGTTTTGATTGTACCACTAGGACAAATTATATAAGTGCATTGAACTAAGTGATTTGAGTTGAAATTACTTGTTCATCATGATTTCCTTATTAAATTTATCACATGGCCGGTACTTGCTCCTTGTTAATGCTTTGCATTTGTTTGAATGACTTAACTTGATTTTTATCAAGCTTATCACTTTTTGTAACAAGTATCTTTACCATGTGACTCTTTCTTAACGTTCATGAGGAATAAGTGGTTTTCTTTCCATTAATGGATTGGTTGTTATTTATTGTGCTATTTTATATCAATTTTGCTCTTTCACTTGCACACCTTCAATATTCAATATTTCCTAAATTTAATTCACTCTTGTTGTAATTGCCTAAGCTTGCTGTGTTTAATTGATACTTAATCATTTCTTGCATATTAGGCCATTTAATTGAGGAACTCATTCTTACTTTTTGATTGTGTGGATGCCATTTTAACCGGCCGTTGTGTGTATTCTAACCGCGTGCACAATTGGAATACACACATGGCTCATCTTTTCCTCATACCATACCACCATGCAACTTCCTCAATTAGATGTTTATTAGCTTTTTCCCCTTCCCCCTTTTATGCTAATTTCCCCATGATCCTAATTATACTTTATTCATTCTTTTTGAGGATGAACCGTAAAGACAAGGAGCCAGGAGAGGAGGAGGACTTGACAATTTCCATGCAACCCGAGCCCCACATCTGCCAACTGAAGGTGGATCGCTTTAGTGCCATTCCCCCTGGATTGTGTTCGTGCCCGGAGGACCGTGCAAAGCTTAAGTGTGGGGGAGGATTCGCCATTTTGGGGAGTAAACTTTCTTTTCCCAAACACTTTGCACTTTAATTTTTGTTTTCTTTTATTACATTTCTTGTAGATATTTCTTAGTTTTTTTTATTGCATGTTTACTCTAGTTAATATATATATTGCATTTTCATGGTATATAGTATAGATATTGGTTGTGATTGGATGCTGTGAATAGCATGTGCCTAGTTTAATTTTGCCCTAATTGTTCATGTTAAATTTTGGTTGTCGAAAATTAGGAATAGAACTAGGAATTTAAAAAAAATTGCATCCATCACAACATATATACATACATATATAGGAAATAACTTTGGTGAAAAACAACAAAAGAATTTTCAAGAATTTTGTTTCAAGGGCATTATATTGAATTGATTTGGAAAATTATTTTTAAAACTTGCTTGAATGATTTTTTATGGAACATAGAAGAGAGATAGAACAAAGCAACCTTGTGAGTTGTTGAGCCTTAATGAGTGGTTACATATTATAACCATAAATTTTGTTCATTGTGTGCTATACTCCTTCTATAATTGTAATCATGGTTTTGCTTGACTCTTTATTTCCGATGTTTGATGTTTTGAATGTATTTAGCATGATTGAGGCCAATTTGAATTATACTCACTCACCCATATGGACCTACCCTTGCATCTACCTTTGCTAACCCCTTTTGAGCTTCTTAATCCCCTTTGTTCTAATTGTAACCACATAAAAAAACCCTAAGCGTAAAACCATGAAATAACCTTGAATTGCATCTTTGATTAGCTTAGGTTGAAGTGTGTGTTTCATTTAAGTGTGGGAGAACTTTTGGGAAACATTGGTGGTGAATGAAAAAGTTTGTTTTGAAAAAGAAAAAAAAATTGGGAAATGAGTGCACATTTATGTATCAATTTGCTTTAACCATATGCATTTGTCCTAGAAAAAGAAATAGAAAAAAAAACAATATATGGAAAAATAATAAGATGGGACAAAGTTTACCCCAAAGAAAAAGAAAAGAAAAAAATGAATAAAGAATGCATATGTGTTTTGAATAGAAACTAAGGCATGAATGTGTGTGAAAAGAAGTAATGGGTGGTTAGAATGCAATTTTTTTTTAGGTTGATTGATATACGTTGAGTTGGATACTTGAGCTAATCAAAGATTCAATCCTTTAGTCCACTTAGCCATGTACTCATCCTACCCTTACCCCAACCCCATTACAACCTTCTAAAAGACCTCATGATACTTGCATACATACATCAAATACTTGTTGATTGTTAGATGAAAAGCAATTCCTTGAAAGCATGATTAGAAGAGACTTGAGTGATTAAACCCTAAACACAGAGCATTGAGAGTGCATACACACCTAGTGAGGGTTCGATCACTCAACTCTATGTTTTCATACTTCTTATCATGTATTCTTGCAAGTTGCTTCATTTTTGATGAGTAAATCAATTCTTTAGATTTTTAATTGTATTAAGTTATTTCTTTGCCTACGCCTATATGTCTATACACTTGCTTGGGATTTGATTGTTGCTTTCACCAAATAAATAGGACATTATAGATAGATAGATATATATATAATATATACATACTTGCATGCACATAGGTAGTTGCATTCAATAAGTTGTTTCACTTTTGATCATTCTCCTTGTTGGTTTAGCATGAGGACATGCTATTATTTAAGTGTGGGGGAATTGATGAGTCCGTATTTTCCGATATATTTTATCTTGATTTGAGTGGATTTCATCACATAAACCTACACTTAAGCACCATAATAGCATACTTTTGTGTTTGATCCCTAAATTGAGCCTAAATGTGAAAACATGCATTTTTGTGCTTAAATTGAGTAATTTAATCCCACTTTTATTCCATTCGATGCCGTGATATGTTTGTTGAATGATTTCAGGTCCTAGAGGCAAGAATATGTTGGTAGAAGTGGAAGAAAGCGTGCAAAAAAGGAGAAAACATGAGGAAAAAAAAGGAGAAAAGCATCTCAGCCTATGCTCACGCACACCTTCTGTGCCCACGCACAGCGATCAAAATCAAGACCTGTGCGTCCGCACACCTTCTGTGCCCACACACAGGGGTTAAAATCAGGACCTGTGCCCATGCTCAGGGCAGAATGGAAATTAGGACCTGTGCCCACGCACAGGAGGAAAATCACCATCTGTGCCCATGCACAGCCTATGCATCCACACAGATACCAGTGCATGCCTCCATTAAAAATGCACGTGACTCACGATTTCGGGGCTTTCTTTGCCCATTTTTGAAGGCTTGGAGGCTGAAATGAAGGGCTATATGAAAGAGCAACAACACATATCAAAGGGAGCCATCTTAGCATAGGAAAAACACATAGTAGGAGTAGGAGTACTGTAGATTAGAAAATTCTCTCTTAGGGTTTTAATTAGGGTTTGTAGCATTTTATACTTTAAGTCTTGCTTTTGGATTTTGCAATTTACATTGTGAGTATTTCTTTAATTGTCTCTTTCAATTACATTACTTGTTCTAGACTTTCTTATATTTCCATTTCTCTTGTCAATATTTACTTTGCTTTGCAATCTTGGATTTCTAGTTATTTAATTTGATGTTTGATGGCTGTTATATGTTTGTTGAGTTGTTTTTATTACTTTTGATCATTTATGGTTCATAGCTTTCATTAATTTAACAATTTTTCCATGTTTTATGATTATGCCCTCTATGTGTTTGATGAAATGCCAATTTTGATTATAGGGTAATTTCCACCCATTGGCTTTGGGAAAAATGAGTTTATGAATTACTAGAGCCATAATGTCCAACATTTAGTGATAATTCTTGGGTTGTTAGTTGTTATTGTTTTTACTAACACTAGCTTTTTACCAAATTAATTTAGTAAGTTAGTTAGGACTTGTGGATTAATAACAACTATGCTCACTTAACTTATCCTTCGATGTTAAGGGTTGACTTAGTGAGATTATCCATCATAATTATCATAGTTATGGTTATGGTAAGGAAGGAATTCCATAACTCATCCCAAGTCAAGGTTTCATTTATGTTTTAAACCATCTTTCCATCACTTTGATGCTTTACTTGTTCATATTACATACATAGTTCTTTTGTTCTTTCATTAGTTTATTAATTGCAAATGTTGTCTTGTTCTTTAATTCCTTATTTTATTGCTTTCAATCATTGAAAACCCCCTTTACTTCTCACAACCAAAATTGTATGCACTCGTTGTCACTAGTTTCTGGGGAGAACGACCCGGGAGTCTAAATACTCTCGGTTTATATTTGCTTTGATTTGTGACTATCCTTTTGAGTTAAATTTGATTGAGAAGATTCATTACCAGTTCAGACTATACTTACAACAGAAATATTTTTAATTTCAAATTGGTATAATTCTCTCATTATTAGGAGACTAAATCCTACAATGAAGGAAGTTGTTCAAAAAAAAGTGATGAAACTATGTAAGGCTGGGATCATTTTTCCCATCTCTGACAGCCCATGGGTTAGTCCAGTTCAAGTGGTACCCAAGAAAGGTAGCATGACTTTCATTGTCAATGAAAAGAATGAACTCATTCCAACAAGAACCGTGACAGGGTGGAGGATGTGCATTAATTATAGGAGGCTGAATGATGCCACACGCAATGATCACTTTCCTCTCCCTTTTATTGACCAAATGCTTGAAAGACTAGTTGGTCATGCCTACTATTGTTTTCTTGATGGATATTCTGGTTACAATCAAATAGTGGTTGATGCCATGGACCAAGAGAAAACCTCCTTCACTTGCCCATTTGGAGTCTTTGCATATAGAAGAATGCCATTCGGATTATGCAATGCCCCAGCTACCTTTCAAAGATGCATGCTATCAATCTTCTCAGATATGGTAGAAAAATTTATTGAAGTTTTCATGGATGATTTCTCTATTTTTAGGGACTCTTTCAATGCTTGCTTACACCATCTTACCCTAGTCTTGAAAAGGTGCCAAGAAACCAATTTGGTTTTAAACTAGAAAAAATGCCATTTCATGGTACCCGAAGGAATTGTTCTTGGCCACAAAATTTCAAGAAAGGGTATAGAGGTTGACAAGGCAAAAGTAAAAATTATAGAAAAGCGTTCTGTACCAACTAATGTGAAAGTTGTTAGAAGCTTCTTGGGGCATGCTGGATTTTATAGAAGATTCATCAAAGATTTTTCCAAAATAACAAAACCACTAAGTAATTTGCTGGTGATGAACAACCCTTTCTGTTTTGATGATGAATGTAAGCATGCCTTTGAGATTCTAAAAGCTAAGCTCATCACAGCACCAATTATCACACCCCCAAATTTGGAATTGCCTTTTGAACTCATGTGTGATGCAAGTGATCTTGCAATTGGTGCTGTGTTGGGGCAAAGGAAGGACAATAAGCATCATGTCATCTACTATACAAGCAAGGTATTGAATGAAGCCCAAAAGAATTATACCACAACAAAAAAGGAATTATTAGCCGTGGTATATGCATTTGACAAATTCAGACAATATTTGCTTGGATCAAAAATTTTAGTTTACACTGATCATGCAGCTCTTAAGTATCTAATGTCAAAACAGGATGCAAAACCAAGGTTAATTAGATGGATACTACTCCTACAAGAGTTTTACATTGAGATAAAAGACAGAAAAGGGAGCGAGAATCAAGTTGCTGACCACTTATCAAGGCTACCACAAGGGACAAGTCAAGACACCTCTCAACCAGTGAATGAAAATTTTCCAGATGAACACCACTTGCAAATTCAACAAACTCCTTGGTTTGTAGACATGGCCAACTACAAAGCATGAAGGAGTATCCCACAAGAGTACACAAAGCAACAAGTCAAGAAGTTGTTACACGATGCTAAGTTATTCTTTTGGGATGAGCCCTTCCTATTCAAAAGATGCCCGAATGGGATGATTAGAAGGTGTGTGCCAGATGTTAAAATGAAGGACATATTATGGCATTGTCATAATTAGAATTATGGTGGCCAATCTAGAGCCGAAAGGACTACTGCAAAGGTCCTCCAAAGTGGATTTTACTAGCCCTCTATCTTCAAGGATTCTAGAGAATTTGTGAGCCATTGCAATGACTGTCTGATGACTTGTGATGAGCGGATAATTTATACGCTTTTTGGCATTGTTTTTAGGTAGTTTTTAGTAGGATCTAGCTACTTTTAGGGATATTTTCATTAGTTTTTATGCTAAATTCATATTTTTGGACTTCACTATGAGTTTGTGTATTTTTCTATGATTTCAGATATTTTCTGGCTGAAATTGAGGGACCTGAGCAAAACTCTGATAAAAGGCTGACAAAGGACTGCTGATGCTATTGGATTCTGACCTCCCTGCACTCGAAATAAATTTTCTGAAGCTAAAAAACTCCAAATGGCGCTTTCTCAACGGTGTTGGAAAGTAGACATCTAGATCTTTCCAGCGATATATAATAGTCCATACTTTATTCGAGATTTGATGATGTAAACTGGCGCTCAATGCCAGATCTATGCTGCATTCTAGAGTCAAACGCCAGAAACACGTCACGAACCAGAGTTGAACGCCAAAAACACGTTACAACTTGGCGTTCAACTCCAAAAGAAGCCTTTGCACGTGTAAAGCTCAAGCTCAGCCCAAGCACACACCAAGTCGGCCCCGGAAGTGGATTTCTGCATCAATTACTTACTTCTGTAAACCCTAGTAGCTAGTCTAGTATAAATAGGATATTTTACTATTGTATTAGACGTCTTTTGACCACGTTACATCTTTGGTCTCGGTTTTATTCCATTATTCATCTTAGGAGACTATTGATCACGTTTTGGGGGGCTGGCCATTCGGCCATGCCTGAACCTTCATCACTTATGTATTTTCAACGGTGGAGTTTCTACACACCATAGATTAAGGGTGTGGAGCTCTGCTGCACCTCGAGTTTTAATGCAATTACTACTATCTTTTATTCAAATTCAATCTTATTTCTGTTCTAAGATATTACTCGTACTTCAATCTGATGGATGTGATGATCCGTGACACTCATCATCATCCGTCCCTATGAACGCGTGCCTGACAACCACTTCCGTTCTACAAGCGAAAGCTAGAGTGTGTATCTCTTGGATTCCTGATGCACGATGCATGGTTGCCCTCGCCTGACAACCGAGCCTTCCATTCCGTGAGATCAGAGTCTTCGTGGTATAAGCTAGAATTGATGGCAGCATTCATGAGAATCCGGAAAGTCTAAACCTTGTCTGTGGTATTCCGAGTAGGATTCCGGGATTGAATGACTGTAACGAGCTTCAAACTCACGATTGTTGGGCGTGATGACAAATGCAAAAGAATCAAGGGATTCTACTCCGACATGATCGAGAACCGACAGATGATTAACCGTGCCGTGACAGAGCATTTGGACCTTTTTCACTGAGAGGATGGGATGTAGCCATTGACAACGGTGATGCCCTACATACAGCTTGCCATGGAAAGGAGTAAGAAGAATTGGATGAAGGCAGTAGGAAAGCAGAGATTCAGAAGGAGCACAACATCTTCATACGCCTATCTGAAATTCTCATCGATGATCAACATAAGTATTTCTATCTTTATTTTTTGTTTATCTATTATTATTATTATTATTCGAAAACTCCATAACCATTTATTACCCAACTGACTGAGATTTACAAGATGACCATAGCTTGCTTCATACCAACAATTTTCGTGGGATCGACCCTTACTCACGTAAGGTTTATTTCTTGGACGACCCAATGCACTTGCTGGTTAGTTGTGCGAGGTTATGAAGAAAGTGCTGAGTTAGTAAATGCGCACACCAAGTTGAATGCCATTATAAGAGATCACAATTTCGTGCACCAAGTTTTTGGCGCCGTTGCCGGGGATTGTTCGAGTTTGGACAACTGACTGTTTTTCTTGTTGCTCAGATTAGGTAATTTTCTTTTTGTTTTATTCTCGAAAAAAAGAAGTTTTTCAAAAATCTTTCAAAAAATTTATCACCTATTTTCGAAAATTTTCAGAGTTTTCAAGAATGAATTCTAGAGTTTCATATAACATGTTTTAGCTTGGCTGGCTATTAAGCCATGTTTAATTCATAGGATTTTGATTGAGGACTTTGGATTCATTACTTTCTTTTTCCTATATGTTTTTCGAAAAATATAAAATAAAATTATAAAAATAAAAAATATTGTTGTGTTTCTTGTTTGAGTCTTGTGTCATGTTTTAAGTTTGGTGTCAATTGCATATTCATATTGTTCTTGCATTTTTCGAAAAATTTATGCATTCATAGTGTTCTTCATGATCTTCAAGTTATTCTTGGTAAGTCTACTTGTTTGATCTTGATAATTTCTTGTTTTGTGTTCTTTGTTATTTTTCATATGCATTTGTACTTTCATAGTGTCTAAGCATTGCAAATTTCTAAGTTTGGTGTCTTGCATGTTTTTTTTACATAAAAATTTTTTCAAAAATATGTTCTTGATATTCATCATGATCTTCAAAGTGTTCTTGGTGTTCATCTTGACATTCATAATGTTCTTGCATGCATCATGTGTTTTGATTCATAATTTTCATGTTGTGAGTCATTTTTTTATGTTTTTCTCTTTCATAATTAAAAATTCAAAAATCAAAAAAAATCTTTTTCCTTTTTTCTCTCAAAATTTTGAAAATTTGGGTTGACTTAGTCAAAAAATTTTAAATTCGTTGTTTCTTGTAAGTCAAGTCAAATTTTCAAATTTCAAAAATCTTATCTTTTCAAAACTTTTTCAGAAATCAAATCTTTTTCATTTTTTTATTAATTTTCGAAATTTATTTTTTTAAATTATTTTTCAAAAATCTTTTTCTTAATTTTATCTTTATTTTCAAAAATTATGCTAACAATTAATATGATTGATTCAAAAATTAGAAGTTTGTTACTTTCTTATTAAGAAAGGTTCAACATTTAAATTCTAGAATCATATCTTTTAGTTTCTTGTTAGTCAAGTAATCAATTTTAATTTTAAAAATTGAATCTTTTTAATCATATCTTGTTATCATATATTTTATATCATATCTTTTTCAAAAATTTGATTTTAAAATATCTTTTCTAACTTCTTATCTTCTTATCTTTTCAAAATTAATTTTCAAATCTTTTTCAACTAACTATTTGACTTTTTGTTTGTTTCTTATCTTTTTCAAAACCACCTAACTACTCTTGCCTCTCTAATTTTCGAAAATACCTCCCTCTTTTTCAAAAATTCTTTTTAATTAATTAATTGTTTTAAATTTTAATTTTAATTTTATTTCTTATCTTAATTTTCGAAAATCATTAACTCCTTTTCAAAAATTATTTTCGAAAACTTCTTTCTCATCTTATTCTATTTATTCATTCATTTACTAACACTTCTCTTCATCTCAAATCACTGCCCCTATCCTCACCCTTGTGTTTGGATTCTCCTTTCTTTATTCCCTTTCTTCTTCTACTAACAATAAGGAACCTCTTTACAGTGACATAGAGGATTCCTCTTCTTTTTCTGTTCTCTTCTCTTTCATATGAGCAGGAACAAGGAAAAAGGCATTCTTGTTGAAGTTGATCCAGAACCTGAAAGGACTCTGAAGAGGAAACTAAGAGAAGCTAAATTACAACAATCCAGAGATAACCTTGCTGAAATTTTCGAACAAGAAAAGGAAATGGCAGCCGAACCCAACAACAATAATGCAAAAATGATGCTTGGTGATTATACTGCACCTACGTCCAAGTTTGATGGAAGAAGCATCTCAATTCTTGCCATTGAAGCAAATAATTTTGAGCTGAAACCTCAATTAGTTGCTCTAATGCAACAGAACTGCAAGTTTCATGGACTTCCATCAGAAGATCCCTACCAGTCCTTAACTGAGTTCTTGCAGATCTATGAGACTGTTAAGACTAATGGAGTAGATCCTGAAGTCTGCAGGATCATGCTTTTCCCTTTTGCTGTAAGAGACAGAGCTTGAACATGGTTAGACTCTCAACCTAAAGATAGCCTGGACTCCTGGGATAAGCTGGTCACGACCTTCTTGGCTAAGTTATTTCCTCCTCAAAAGTTGAGAAAGCTTAGAGTGGATGTTCAAACCTTTAAACAAAAAGATAATGAATCCCTCTATGAAGCTTGGGAAAGATACAAGCAGATGACCAAAAGATGTCATTCTGACATGTTTTCAGAATGGACCATGATAGATATATTCTATTATGGTCTATCTGAGTTCTCTAAGATGTCACTGGACCATTCTGCATGTGGATTCATTCACCTAAAGAAAATGCCTGCAGAGGCTCAAGAACTTATTGACATGGTTGCAAATAACCAGTTCATGTACACTTCTGAGAGGAATTTTGTGAATAATGGGACGCCTGAGAGGAAGGGAGTTCTTGAAATTGATGCTCTGAATGCCATATTGGCTCAGAACAAAATGTTGACTCAGCAAGTCAACATGATTTCTCAAAGTCTGAATGGATGGCAAAATGCATCCAACAGTACTAAAGAGGCATCTTCTGAAGAAGAAGCTTATGATCCTGAAAACCCTGCAATGGCAGAGGTAAATTACATGGGTGAACCTTATGGAAACACCTATAATTCTTCATGGAGAAATCATCCAAATTTCTCATGGAAGGATCAACAAAAGCCTCAACAAGGCTTTAATAATGGTGGAAGAAACAGGTTTAGCAATGGCAAGCCTTTTCCATCATCTTCTCAGCAACAGACAGAGAATTCTGAGCAGAGCACCTCTAACTTAACAAATATAGTCTCTGATCTGTCTAAGGCCACTTTAAGCTTCATGAGTGAAACAAGGTCCTCCATCAGAAATTTGGAGGCACAAGTGGGCCAGCTGAGTAAGAAAGTCACTGAAACTCCTCCTAGTACTCTCCCAAGCAATACTAAAGAAAAATCCAAAAAGAGAGTGCAAGGCCATTGACATAATCAACATGGCCAAACCTAGAGAGGAAGGAGGGGACGTGAATCCCAATGAGGAAGACCTCAGGGGACGTCTCTCAAGCAAGAAGGAGTTCCTTATTGAGGATCCAAAGGAATCTAAGGCTCATATAAAGACCATAGAGATTCCATTAAACCTTCTTCTGCCATTCATGAGCTCTAAAGACTATTCTTCCTCTGAAGAAGATGAAGATGTAACTGGAGAGCAAGTTGCTCAATATCTAGGAGCTATCATGAAGTTGAATGCCAAGTTATTTGGTAATGAGACTTGGGAAGGTGAACCTCCCTTGCTCATTAGTGAACTAGATACATGGGTTCAGCAAACTTTACCTCAAAAGAGACAAGATCCTGGCAAATTCATAATACCCTGCACCATAGGCACCATGATCTTTGAAAAAACTCTGTGTGACCTAGGGTCAGGTATAAATCTTATGCCACTCTCTGTAATGGAGAAGCTGGGGATCATTGAGGTACAACCTGCCATATTCTCATTACAAATGGCAAACAAGTCAATAATACAAGCTTATCGATTAGTAGAGGACGTGTTAGTGAAGGTTAAAGACTTTTACATCCCTGCTGATTTCATAATCTTAGACACTAGGAAGGAGGAGGATGAATGCATCATCCTTGTAAGACCTTTCCTAGCCACAGCAGGAGCTATGATAGATGTTAACAGAGGAGAATTAGTCCTTCAATTGAATGGGGACTACCTTGTGTTTAAGACTCAAGGGTGTTCTTCTATATACATGGAAAGGAAGCATGAAAAGCTTCTCTCAGTATAAAGTCAAACAAAGCTCCCACAATCAAGCTTTAAGTTTGGTGTTGGGAAGCCATAGGCAAACTCTAAGTTTGGTGTTGAATCCCTACATCCAAACTCTAAGTTTGGTGTTGGGAGTCTACAACATTGACCTGATCACCTGTGTGGCTCCATGAGAGCCCACTGTCAAGCTATTGACATTAAAGAAGCGCTTATTGAAAGGCAACCCAATTTTTATTTATCTAATTTTATTTTTCTTTTTATTGTTCTTTTATGTTTTATTAGGTTCATGATCATGTGGAGTCACGAAAAAAATACTAAAATTAAAAACAAAATAAAAAATAGCAGAAGAAAAATCACACCCTAGAGGAAGGACTTACTGGCATTTAAACGCCAGTAAGGAGCATCTGGCTGGCGTTCAACGCTAGAACAGAGTATGGATCTAGAGCTGAATGCTAGAAACATGCAGCAATCTGGCGTTTAAACGCCAGGATTGCAAACTGAGGAAAACTGGTGTTCAACGCCGGAAACATGCTGTAGATGGGCGTTGAACGCCTAGAACAAGCTTAGAGTTGGCGTTTAATGCCAGAAACAAGCACCAATCTGGCGTTATACGCCAGGATTGCATGCAGAGGGCATTTTACACGCCTTATTAGTGCAGGGATGAAAATCCTTGACACCTCAGGATCTGTGGACCCCACAGGATCCCCACTTACCTCAACTCACCTTCTTTCTTCTTCACCAATCACCTCAATCTCTCTTCCCCATCACCTCTTCACCACTCACATCCATCCAACTCTTTCTTCCCCACCCAATCCCACCCATATGGCCGAAACATACACATCTCTCCCTCTCCTCCATATTTTCTTCTACTTCCACTCTTTCTTCTTTGCTCGAGGGAGAGCAACATTCTAAGTTTGGTGTGGTAAAAGCATAGCTTTTTTATTTTTCTATAACCATTGATGGCACCTAAGGCCAGAGAAACCTAAAAAAAAAAAGAATAGAAAAGGGAAGACAATTGCTTCCACTTCTGAGTCATGGTGGATGGAGAGATTCATCTCAAGGGTCAATAGCTCAGTAATAGAGCATTTGACTGCACATCAAGAGAGCATAAGGAATTCCCTCATCAAGAAATTCCTGAGATACCTCAGGGGATACATGTTCCTCCACATAATTATTGGGAGCAACTAAGGATAAGAGCACCAAAATCACTAGGGATCATGCAACAGAAACAAGGAAGAGACATAAAGGAGCTCAAAAAGCACCATTGGTCCTTCAAAAGGCACCACCCTCACTAAGGTGGACTCATTCCTTAACTTCCTTGTTCTTATCTCTCTATTTTTTGATTTTTATGCTATATATGTGTTTATATTTTGTGTCTCTACCTCATGATCATTAGTATTTAGTAACTATGTCTTAAGGCTATGAATAATTCCATGAATTCTTCACCTTTCTTAAATGAAAAATATTCCTAATTCAAAAGAACAAGAAGTACATGAATTTTGAATTTATCCTTGAAATTAGTTTAATTATATTGATGTGGTGACAATACTTTCTGTTTTCTTAATGAATGCTTGAACAATGCATATTTTTTATCTTGTTGTTTATGAATGTTAAAATTGTTGGCTCTTGAAAGAATGATGAACAAAGAGAATGTTATTGACAATCTGAAAAATTACGAAAATTGATTCTTGAAGCAAGAAAAAGCAGTGAAAAAGCAAAAGCTTGAAAAAAAAATGTGGCGAAAAAAAAAGAAAAAGAAAAAGAAAGCAAAAAAAGCCAATAGCCCTTAAAACCAAAAGGCAAGGGTAAAAAAGATCCAAGGCTTTGAGTATCAATTGATAGGAGGGCCCAAGGAAATAAAATCCAGACCTAAGCAGCTAAATCAAGCTGTCCCTAACCATGTGCTTGTGGCATGCAGGTCCAAGTGAAAAGCTTGAGACTGAGTGGTTAAAGTCATGATCCAAAGCAAAAAGAGTGTGCTTAAGAACTCTGGACACCTCTAACCAGGGACTTTAGCAAAGCCAAGTCACAATCTGAAAAGGTTCACCCAGCTATGTGTTTGTGGCATTTATGTATCTGGTGATAATACTGGAAAACAAAGTGCTTAGGGCCACGGCCAAGACTCATAAAAGTAGCTGTGTTCAAGAATCAACATACTTAACTAGGAGAATCAATAACACTATCTGAAATTCTAAGTTCCTATAGATGCCAATCATTCTAAAACTTCAAAGAGAAAGTGAGATGCTAAAACTGTTCAGAAGCAAAAAGCTACAAGCCCCCCTCATCTAATTAGAACTAATATTCATTGATATTTTGGGATTTATAGTATATTCTCTTCTTTTTATCCTAATCAATTTTCAACTGCTTGGGGTCAAGCAACAATTTAAGTTTGGTGTTGTGATGAGCGGATAATTTATACGCTTTTTGGCATTGTTTTTAGGTAGTTTTTAGTAGGATCTAGCTACTTTTAGAGATGTTTTCATTAGTTTTTATGCTAAATTCACATTTCTGGACTTTACTATGAGTTTGTGTGTTTTTCTGTGATTTTAGGTATTTTCTGGCTGAAATTGAGGGACCTGAGCAAAACTCTGATAAAAGGCTGACAAAGGACTGCTGATGCTGTTGGATTCTGACCTCCCTGCACTCGAAATGGATTTTCTGGAGCAAAAGAACTCCAAATGGCACGCTCTTAACGGCGTTGGAAGGTAGACAACCAGAGCTTTTCAGCAATATATAATAGTTTATACTTTATTCGAGATTAGATAACGTAAACTGGCACTCAACGCCAGATCCATGCTGCATTCTGGAGTCAGACGCCAGAAACACGTTACAACTTGGCGTTCAACTCCAAAAGAAGCCTTTGCACATGTAAAGCTCAAGCTCAGCCCAAGCACACACCAAGTGGGCCCCGGAAGTGGATTTCTGCATCAATTACTTACTTCTGTAAATCCTAGTAGGTAGTCTAGTATAAATAGGACATTTTACTATTATATTAGACGTCTTTTGACCACGTTACATCTTTGGTCTCAGTTTTATTCCATTATTCATCTTGGGAGACTATTGATCACGTTTTGGGGGGCTCGCCATTTGGCCATGCCTGAACCTTCATCACTTATGTATTTTCAACGGTGGAGTTTCTACACACCATAGATTAAGGGTGTGGAGCTCTGCTACACCTCGAGTTTTAATGCAATTACTACTATCTTTTATTCAATTTCAATCTTATTTCTGTTCTAAGATATTACTCGTACTTCAATCTGATGGATGTGATGATCCGTGACACTCATCATCATCCGTCCCTATGAACGCGTGCCTGACAACCACTTCCGTTCTACAAGCGAAAGCTAGAGTGTGTATCTCTTGGATTCTTGATGCACGATGCATGGTTGCCCTCGCCTGACAACCGAGCCTTCCATTCCGTGAGATCAGAATCTTCATGGTATAAGCTAGAATTGATGGTGGCATTCATGAGAATCCAAAAAGTCTAAACCTTGTCTGTGGTATTCCGAGTAGGATTCCGGGATTCAAACTCGCGATTGTTGCGCGTGATGACAAACGCAAAAGAATCAAGGGATTCTACTCCGACATGATCGAGAACCGACAGATGATTAGCCGTGCCGTGACAGAACATTTGGACCTTTCTCAATGAGAGGATGGGATGTAGCCATTGACAACGGTGATGCCCTACATACAGCTTTCCATGGAAAGGAGTAAAAAGGATTGGATGAAGGCAGTAGGAAAGCAGAGATTCAAGAATCAATTTCATGATTTTTCAGATTATCAATAACATTTCTCTTTGTTCATCATTCTTTCAAGAGCCAACAATTTTAACATTCATAAACAACAAGATCAAAAATATGCACTGTTCAAGCATTCATTCAGAAAATAGAAAGTATTGTCACCACATCAATATAATTAAACTAAATTCAAGGATAAATTTGAAGTTCATGTACTTCTTGTTCTTTTTGAATTAGAAACATTTTTCTTTTAAGAGAGGTGAAGGATTCATGGAATTTATTTATAACCTTAAGACATAGTTACTAAACACTAATGATCATGAAGTAGAGACACAAATATAGATGACATAATAAGCATAAAAATCGAAAAACAAAAAAAAATAAGAACAAGGAATGAGTCCACGTTAGTGGCGTCTTCTTCTTGAAGGACCAATGATGTCCTTAAGCTCTTCTATGTCCCTTTCCTTGCCTTTGTTGCTCCTCCCTCATTACTCTTTGATATTCTCTTATTTCATGGAGAATGATGGAGTGCTCTTAATGTTCCACCCTTAATTGTTCCACATTGTAACTCAAATCTTCTAGGGAAGTGTTGAGTTGCTCCCAATAGTTGTTGGGAGGAAAGTGCATCTCCTTGCATTATGGGTAAGTTGAATGCCAACCTCACATTTTACGGACTAAAATCTAAGTATTTCCCCCGAACCATTGTACGATAATTCTTTGGATTCGGGTTCACACTTTGATCATGGTTCCTAGTGATCCATGCATTGGCGTAGAACTCTTGAACCATTAAGATTCCGACTTGTTGAATGGGGTTAGTTAGAACTTCCTAACCTCTTCTTTGGATCTCATGTCAGATCTCCGGATACTCATTTTTCTTGAGCTTGAAAGGGACACCAGGGATCACCTTCTTCTTGGCCACAACATCATAGAAGTGGTCTTGATGGGCTTTGGAGATCAATCTTTCCATCTCCCATGACTCGGAGGTGAAAGCTTTTGTCTTCCCTTTCCCTTTTCTAGAGGATTCTCCGGCCTTAGGTGCCATCAATGGTAATGGAAAAACAAAAAGCTTATGCTTTTACCACGCCAAACATAAAATATTGCTCGCCCTCGAGCAAGAGAAGAAAGAAAAGAAGAAGAAGAAGAAGAAAATATGGAGGAGAGAGGGAGAGGTGTATTCGGCCAAGAAGGAGAAGAGAGGTTTGTGTTGTGTGAAAATTAAGGAGAATGGAGGGGTTTATATAGGGAAGTGAGAGAGGGTAGGTTCGGCCATTTAGGGTGGGTTTGGGTGGGAAAGATTTTTGAATTTTGAAGGTAGGTGGGATTTATGGGGAAGAGTGGATGGATGTGAATGGTGAAGGGGGTAATTGGGAAGAGAGATTGAGGTGATTGGTGAAGGGTTTTTGGGAAAGTGTGTTATAGGATTAATTAGGAGGTAAGGTGGGAATATGTTAGGTAGGGATCCTGTGGGATCCACAGATCCTGAGATGATCCTGTGGGGTCCACAGATCCTGAGGTGTCAAGGATTTACATCCCTGCACCAATTAGGCATGTAAAATGCCTTAGCATACCATTCTGGTGTTTAAACGCCGAAGTGGTTCACGTTCTGGGCGTTCAACGCCCATGTGTAGCATGTTTCTGGCGTTAAACGCCAGTTCCATGCTTGTTACTGGCGTTCAGCGCCAGCTTTCCTCAGGGCACATTCCTGGCGTCCAAACGCCAGGATGTTGCTTGCTTCTGGCGTTCAGCGCCAGATCCATGCTCTGTTCTGGCATTGAACGCCAGCCAGATGCTCCTTACTGGCGTTTAAACGCTAGTAAGTCCTTCCTCTAGGGTGTGATTTTTCTTCTGCTATTTTTAATTTTAGTATTTTTTTGTGACTCCACATGAACATGAACCTAATAAAACACAAAATAAGAATAAAATAAAAATAAAATTAGATAAATAAAAATTGGGTTGCCTCCCAACAAGCGCTTCTTTAATGTCAATAGCTTGACAGTGGGCTCTCTTGGAGCCACCAAGGTGATCAGGTCAATGTTGTGAACTCCCAACACCAAACTTAGAGTTTGGATATGGGGCTTCAATACCAAACATAGAGTTTGGTTGTGGCCTCCTAACACCAAACTTAGAGTTTGATTGTGGGGGTTCTGTTTGACTCTGTACTGAGAGAAGCTCTGCATGCTTTCTCTCCAGTGTTACAGAAGGATGGCCGTGTGCCTTAAACACAAGGTAGTCCCCATTTAATTGAAGGACTAATTCTCCTCTGTTAACATCAATCACAGCACCTGCTGTGGCTAGGAAAGGTCTTCCAAGGATGATGCATTCATCCTCTTCCTTCCTAGTATCTAAGATTATGAAATCAGCAGGGATGTAAAGGCCTTCAACCTTTACTAACACGTCCTCTACTAATCCATAAGCTTGTCTTACTGACTTGTCTGCCAATTGTAATGAGAATAAGGTAGGCTGTACCTCAATGATCCCTAGTTTCTCCATTATAGAGAGTGGCATAAGATTTATGCCTGACCCCAGGTCACACAGAGCCTTGTTAAAGGTCATGGTGCCTATGGTACAGGGTATTGAGAATTTGCCAGGATCTTGTCTCTTTTGAGGTAAAGTTTTCTGAATCCATGTATCTAGTTCACTAATGAGCAAGGGAGGTTCACTTTCCCGAGTCTCATTACCAAACAACTTGGCATTCAGCTTCATGATGGCTCCTAGATATTGAGCAACTTGCTCTCTAGTTACATCTTCATCCTCTTCTGAGGAGGAATAGTTTTCGGAGCTCATGAATGGCAGAAGGAGATTTAGTGGAATCTCTATGGTCTCTATATGAGCCTCATATTCCTTTAGGTCCTCAATAGGGAACTCCTTCTTGTTTGAGAGACGTCCCAAGAGGTCTTCCTCACTAGGATTTTTGTCCTTCTCCTCCCTTGTGCGTTCGGCCATATTGATTACATCAATGGCCTTGCACTCTCCTTTTGGATTCTCTTCTGTATTGCTTGGGAGAATATTGGGAGGAGTTTCAATGATTTTCTTACTCAGCTGGCCCACTTGTGCCTCCAAATTTCTAATGGAGGATCTTGTTTCACTCATGAAACTTAAAGTGGCCTTAGACAGATCAGAGACAATGTTTGATAGGTTAGAGGGGCTCTGTTCAGAATTTTCTGTCTGTTGCTGAGAAGATAATGGAAAAGGCTTGTTATTGCTTAGCCTGTTTCTTCTACCATTATTAAAGCCTTGTTGAGGCTTTTGTTGATCCTTCCATGAGAAATTTGGATGATTTCTCCATGATGAATTATAGGTGTCCCCATAAGGTTCGCCCATGTAATTTACCTCTGCTATTGCAGGGTTCTCAGGATCATAAGCTTCTTCAGAAGCTGCCTCTTTAGTACTATTAGATGCATTTTGCCATCCATTCAGACTTTGAGAGATCATGTTGACCTGCTGAGTCAACACTTTGTTCTGAGCCAGTATGGCATTCAGAGCCTCAATTTCAAGAAATTCCTTCCTCTGTGGCGTCTTATTATTCACGGAATTCCTCTCAGAAGTGTACATGAATTGGTTATTGCAGCCATGCCAATAAGTTCTTGAGCTTCTGCAAGCATTTTCTTTAAGTGAATGGATCCACCTGCAGAATGGTCCAATGACATTTTGGAAAACTCAGATAGACCATAATAGAATATATCTAATATGGTCCATTCTGAAAACATGTCAGAAAGACACTTTTTGGTCCTCTGCTTGTATCTTTCCCAAGCTTCATATAGGGATTCACCATCTTTTTGTTTGAAGGTCTAAACATCCACTCTAAGCTTGCTCAGCTTTTGAGAAGGAAAGAATTTATCCAAGAAGGCTGTGATCAGCTTATCCCAGGAGTCCAGGCTATCTTTAGGTTGTGAGTCCAACCATGTTCTAGCTCTGTCTCTTACAGCAAAAGGGAAAAGCATGAGCCTGCAGACTTCAGGATCTACTCCATTTGTCTTAACAGTCTCACAAATCTGCAAGAACTCAGTTAAAAACTAATAAGGATCTTCAAATGGAAGTCCATGAAACTTGCAGTTCTGTTGCATCAAAGAAACTAATTGAGGTTTCATCTCAAAATTGTTTGCTCCAATGGAAGGAATTGAGATGCTTCTTCCATCAAACCTGGACGTTGGTTTAGTGAAATCACCAAGCATCCTCCTTGCATTATTGTTGTTGGGTTCGGCTGCCATCTCTTTCTCTTGTTCAAAAATTTCAGAAAGGTTGCCTCTGGATTATTGTAATTTAGCTTCTCTTAGTTTCCTCTTCAGAGTCCTTTCAGGTTCAGGATCAGCTTCAAGAAGCGTGCCTTTTTCCTTATTCCTGCTCATATGAAAGAGAAGAGAAAAAGAAAAGGAAGAGGAATCCTCTATATCTAATCTGAGCAACAAGATGAATCGTCAGTTGTCCATACTCGGACAATCCCCGGCAACGGCGCCAAAAACTTGGTGGACGAAATTGTGATCACCAATAATGGCTCTTTGGTATGTGCATGTATTAACTCAGAACATTCTTTCCACAACTTCGCTCAACTAACCAGCAAGTGCACTGGGTCATCCAAGTAATAAACTTTACGTGAGTAAGGGTCGATCCCACAGAGATTGTTGGTATGAAGCAAGCTATGGTCACCTTGTAAATCTCAGTCAGGCGGATAATAATTGATTATGGAATTTCGAAAATCAAATAATAGTAAATAAACATAAAATAAAGATAAAGTTACTCATGTAATTCAATGGTGGGAATTTCAGATAGGTATATGGAGATGCTATATTCCTTCTGAATCTCTGCTTTCCTGCTGCATCCATTCAATCCTTCTTATTCCTTTCCATGGCAAGCTGTATGTAGGGCATCACCGTTGTCAATGGCTACATCCCATCCTCTCAGTGAAAAAGGTCCAAATGCTCTGTCACAGCACGGCTAATCATCTGTCGGTTCTCAATCAAGTTGGAATAGAATCCAATGATTCTTTTGCGTCTGTCACTAACGCCCAGCCTTCAGGAGTTTGAAGCTCGTCACAGTCATTCAATCCTGGAATCCTACTCGAAATACCACAGACAAGGTTAGACATTCCAGAATACCACAGACAATGTTATACCACAAAGATTCTGATTAAGGAATCCAAGAGATATGCACCCGGCCCAAGGTAGAACGGAAGTGGTTGTCAGTCACACGCGTTCATAAGTGAGAATGATGATGAGTGTCACGGATCATCACATTCATCAAGTTAAGGTGCAACGAATATCTTAGAACAGGAATAAATCGAATTGGATAGAGGATAGTAGTAATTGCATTGAAACTTGAGGTACAGCAGAGCTCCACACCCTTAATCTTTGGTGTGTAGAAACTCCACCGTTGAAAATACATAAGTGATCAAGGTTCAGGCATGGCCGAATGGCCAGCCCCCAAAATGAAAACCAAAATGTCAAAATCCAAATATGGAACCAAGATATCTAATAGACTAGTAAAAAGTTCTATTTATACTAAACTAGCTACTAGGGTTTACAGAGGTAAGTAATTTATGCATAAATCCACTTCCGGGGTCCACTTGGTGTGTTCTTGGGTTGAGCTTGATCTATCCACGAGCTGAGGCTTCTCTTGGAGTTTAACACCAAGTTGTAACGTGTTTAGGGTTCAACTCTGGTTCGTGACGTGTTTCTGGCGTTTGACTCCAGATGCAGCATGGAACTGGCGTTGAGCGCCAGTTTACGTCATCAAATTCCAAATAAAGTATGAACTATTATATATTTCTGGAAAGCTCTGAATGTCTACTTTCCAACGTCGATGAGAGCGCAACATTTGGAGTTTCGTAGCTCCAGAAAATCCATTTCAAGTGCAGGGAGGTCAGATTCCAACAGCATCAGTAGTCCTTTGTCACCCTCCTATCGGAGTTTTGCTCAAGTCCCTCAATTTCAGCCAGAAAATACCTGAAATCACAGAAAAACACACAAACTCATAGTAAAGTCCAGAAATTTGAATTTAGCATAAAAACTAATGAAAACATCCCTAAAAGTAACTTATCATACTAAAAACTACCTAAAAACAATGCCAAAAAGCGTATAAATTATCCGCTCATCACCGCCTGACTGAGATTTACAAGATGACCATAGCTTGCTTCATACCAACAATCTCCGTGGGATCGACCCTTACTCACGTAAGGTTTATTACTTGGACGACCCAGTGCACTTGCTGGTTAGTTGTGCGAGGTTGTGAAGAAAGTGCTGAGTTAGTAAATGCGCACACCAAGTTGAATGCCATTATAAGAGATAGCAATTTCGTGCACCAACTTGCATCATCTACCCTTCTTTCTTGCATAAAGAGGACCATAAAAGAGCATAAATCTTATTTGATCATTGCAATTCATGCATTATTTGATGAATATTGTGGTACATTACTTTGAGATGAGTTGTGCTGAATTTCAGGTGAAAAAGACATCAAAAAGGGGAAGAAAACAACAAAAATAAGCTAGGCGTGTGAAGCGGGCGTGCCACTTGAGGTCGAAGGTGTGGCACGCTAGGCTCTCAATCTCACTTAACCGTGCCATTTAAGTGACCAGGCATGGCACGCCAATGCACAAAGAGGCCAAAGCAAGAGCTAGGCGTGCCACTTGGTATCGAAGGCGTGGCACGCCAGTCCAAGAATCTCACTATGGCATGCTACTTGAGTGTTGGGCGTGGCACACCAGCTACTGAAACCAAGGCAAGATCATGGGCTTGGCACGCCAGCCTCTAGGTGTGGCACGCTGGTACAAGTTTCCAAAAGAGGATGAAGGAGGCCAAACACAGGGGCGTGCCACTTGGCGTCGAGGGCGTGGCACGCCATCCACTATTTCTCACTTGGGCGTGCCAATTGAACCCCAAGCGTGTCACGCCAGTGTCATTTAGGAAGCAAAAGCCATTTGGGGCATGCCACTTGAGTTCGTGGCGTGGCACGCCAAACAGAAGAATCACTAGCTTACAAAGGGCGTGGCATGCCAGACCTTGGGCGTGCCACGCTAGTTCAACTTTCCAGAGAGCTTGATCAAGCGTGCAGCAAGGGCGTGGCACGCCAGACCCTGGGCGTGCCATGCTAGTTCAAGTCTCCAGAGGCAAGAAGAAGAGGAAAAAGGCTAAGGCGTGCCACTAAAGCTCGAACACGTGGCACGCCAAGCTACATGGGTATTAAAGGACCCTGGGCATGCCACTTGAGCTTGAAGGCGTGGCACGCCAGGGATGTTATTGAAGAAGAGCGTTCCACTTGAGGGACCAAGCGTGGCACGCCAAGTCAGAATTGGAGGATCACGTGGCACGCCACTGAAGTGCCAGCCACATGCCAGCTGGGAAGTCATGCTTATTGAGTTTCTTTTCCCTCTAAACTGTAATTTTGCTTTTTCACTTTTGTAATTCTTTTATCTTGATAGCTAGGAGTAGTATAAATACCCCCCAAGAAGTACGAGGAAAAGGGGGTTAAGCAGTTAGAGAGCTAAGTTTTAGATCCACTTTTACACTTCATTATCTTCTTTACTTTTGAGATTTGAGCTATGAGTAGCTAAATTCCCTCTCATTGACAGAGGGAGCTCTGTTGTACTTAATGGATTGATGATAGTGAAATTCTTCTTCTCTTCATCTTCTCCTTGATTTGCTAGAAGGAATTTCATTTTCCATGCTTAGTGTTCAATTATCTTGGAAAAGAGATTGAATGCAAAAATGGGTTTCATGGGAACCTTGGAAAAGGAAACATGAAGCCATGCTTGATATCCCTTCTCACACTTGAGTAGCATCTGGGTTTTGGTGTTTGGATATGGTGACATATAATCCTCCCTCTACTTGGACCTATGATGATGTGTAGTATAATCAGGGACCAAGCATATCTCTCTTTATGAAAAATTAGACTAAGGAATTGGCTATTGATCAAGATCTGAGAGATTAAGTCACCAAGGGATTGGGGCTCAATCAATCATGATTGCCAAGAGGTCAATGAGTTGTATGATTGAAGAGGATATAAGTTGGAATTGATCCAAAGAGACAACATCTCTTGATCTCAATGAATTTCTCCATTCTTATCTACCACTTTCTTTATAGCTTGCTTTACATTCTGCAATTCCCCATTCCTATTTACAATTAAGTCATTTATGATTCTCCACTTTACACTTCTATCATTTATAATTCCGCAATTACCATCTATCTGTCCCGCTTGACTAATTCATCAATTAATTAAAACTGCTCAAATTTACCAATCTCTGTTGATACGATCCCACTCCACTGTGGGTTATTACTTGACGATGATTTTGGTGCGCTTGCCAAAAAAGTGGATTCATGATAAAAAAATTTATGGGGGGTGAATCCAAAATCTCATCAGTGTCAAAGAACAGGGGGTTTGACAAAGAAGAATGAGATACCTCAGAGGTTCATTCTGGAAGTAGAACTCTTTGACTTGTAGGGAATTGACTTTATGGGCCCCTTCCCTCCATTCTACACATTCAAAATAGGTGGAGGCAATAGCCACCACTACATGTGATGCTAATATAGTCCTGCAGTTTCTAAGGAGGAACATCTTCACTGGGTTTGGAGTGCCAAAGGGACTTATAAGTGACGGTGGAAGCCATTTCTGCAACAAATATCTGAACTCTCTCATCCATATATATGGAGTGACCCACAAAGTGGCTACACCCTACCACCCACAGACGAATGGACAAGCCGAGCTTGCAAACAGAGAGCTAAAGATAATTTCGGAGAAAACTGTGGGGACAACAAAAAAGGACTGGGCAAGGAAGTTGGATGATGCAATTTGGGTGTACAGGACATCGTTCAAAACCCCCCATAGGGAGGTCTCCATTTCAGCTAGTGTATGGGAAAGCATGTCATCTTCCTGTGGAGGTTGAGCACAAGGCTTTTCGGGCCACCAAACTCTTGAATTTGGATGCTCAAGTAGCAGGAGAGAAGAGACTATTGCAGCTCAACAAGCTAGAAGAATTCAGACTTGAGGCATATGAGAATGCCAGAATATATAAGGAAAGAGCAAAGAGGTGGCATGATAAGAGGATTACACCAAGGACATTTGAACTAGGCCAAAGGGTGTTGCTTTTCAACTCTAGATTGAAGACTTTCCCTGGGAAGCTGAGATCCAAATGGACTGGTTCATACATTATCACTAGAGTATCTCCTCATGGCAACTTGGAATTACTTGATGAAGCATCAAGAGAGACCTTCACAGTCAATGGTCATAGGGTGAAACTCTACCTTGGTAGTCCATGGAGCAAGGACGAGAGTGTGCACTTGTTAACATGAGCAAAGAAGTGGCAACGTCAAGCTAAGGACGATAAACAAGCGCTTCATGTGAGGCAACCCATGTATAAGATTTCTCTTTTAAATTCATGCTTTAGTGATTATAAATAAGAGGTTGCATCATATGGATTTAAAGGAATAAAGAATGATTTAGCCTGAAGTGTAAGAAAGGCACTAAGTTTGGTGTGGCCAACCATAAAACATATGCAAAATTTTTTGTAACACTTCGTCACAGACTAAGTTTGGTGTCCACACACTTATACAAATGATGAATTATAGAGTACAAGTGTAGTCATCCCTTTTAGGCATATGAAAGCAACCGAGAAATTTCATTTTTTGTCTCTTTTGCATTATAGTTCATTTAAATGGTAGCATAATTCAATACATTGCAAAGAAATCTAAAGCTTTTGTATTTTTGCTGCAGGGAAGTGAAAGAAAGAAGTGATAGGAGAATCTTGAAGATGGATATCACGGACACACACACAAGAAAGGGGAAGTCACATGTGCCTTGGATTTTGTGCATTGGAAAGAACACCTTGAGATACATTATCTAAGAGGATTCATGCTCCCCATGTCTTGACCGAGCCATCAAGACCAACCCTCCATTATAAATTTTGGTTCAACCACCCACAACAACCACTAATCCTCACTTTATCCTCTTCCCCCCCCCTTATATATGCTACTCACCATCACCACACTTCATCAATTCATATCATCCGAAAGTCATATGGCTACACTCACCCTCTCATCATTTTTGCTTCATAAATTTCATCCTTGAGCCTAAGAGTTGCTAAGCAAAACTCCTGATCCTTTCCTAGTCACACATATTATCTCATAATGTACCATTCTCCTTAGCCGACACGAGCTTTCTCTTTCTTCACTCCTCTTCACAACCACTCCCAAGCTCCTATTTCTTACTTTGTGAACCTATCCTTCTAAGCCTCACTCATAAACATTTCTTGTATGCTTGAGGACAATGACGTTAGGATTTTTGCTAGTAAAGAATTTTATAAAGTCGCGTTGTAGATATAGTTTCTGAACCAACAAAAATCCCTTCGTGCAAACGTTTCGGTTGTCACAAGTAACAAACCCCTAAATAAATTGATAACCGAAGTATTTAAACCTTAGGTCGTCTTCTCAAGGAATTGCAGGGAGGTATGTTCTTATTATTGGTTATGAAGATTGTAAATTGGGGTTTGAGAATGAGGAATGAATATGGCAAATAATTTAAATGGCAATTAAAATAAATAAATACTGCAAAGCAAATCTTTTGGCAAGGTGTGAGAAATTGGAAGTCCAGACATAGTTATTCTTATCAATAATAATGAAAGTTGAATCTTAATTCCACTTAGTTAACCTTTGCTAAAGCAAAGGAAAGTCAAGGGACTAATTAGTTTTACCTTCGAATACTATTTATTTCCTAAGAAAAGGTTGGGATTATTGAAGTTCAGTTCAATTAGCAAAGATAACAATTATCAATTATGTTGAGCTAAGATAACTCCTAAGTTACTGATTTCTTAACCAAGACCAAAAGGAAGGAAATTAAATCTACTGGAATAAGAATGTCTTCAGATTGGGAATAATCAATGACAATAATAAAGAAAGCAATATTAAACTGAAATACCTCAAATAACATTAATTCAAAAGAGTAATCTGTAACATAGAAGAATTCATAAACTAAATTGAGAAAGCAAGTAATGAAAAAGGAATATTGAACCTGGTAAAAAGATAATCCCTGAAGCAAAATAAAATCATAAAATCTAAATCCTAATCCTAAAGAGAGAGAGGAGAGAACCTCTCTCAAAACTAGATCTAAATCATGGAAAGTAACTAAACTGCGAGCTCCCCCTAAATGGATGCATTCCCTCACTTCATAACCTCTAGTCTATTCCTTCTGGACTTGGATTTGGGCCAAAAAGGGCTTCAGAATTCGCCATGAGCGTTTTCTGCAATTTCTGGTGCGTAGCCTCTGTCACGCGGTCGCGTCGATTGGAGTTTTCCTTATTGCGCGGTCGCGTCAGTCATGCGGCCGCGTCATAGGTGTTCTTCTTTAGGTGCGCAATCGCGTCAGTCATGCGGCCGCGTCGCTGCTTCTTCGCGCTTGGCATGCGGCCGCATCATCCATACGGTCGCGTCGCTGCCAGTTTCTTCAGAAACTCCGTTTTATGCTTTTCCTTCCATTTTTGTATGTTTCCTTTCCATCCTTTAAGTCATTCCTGCTTTAGAAGATCTGAAACTACTCAACACACTAATCACGGCATCGAATGGAAATAAAGGTAATTAAAATAATTAAGTTTAAAGCATAGGAAACATGTTTTTCACATACATCACATAATAAGGAAGGGAAAGTAAAACCATGCAATTAATATGAAAAAGTGGTTGAGGGATTGAATAAATCACTCAAACTAAGCACAAAATATATCATAAAATATGGGTTTATCAACCTCCCCACACTTAAACAATAACAGGTCCTCATGCTAAATCCAAGGTAAATAGTAAGGTAAGGTTAAAGTGATGGAAATTTATGCAATGCAATCTATCCTAAATGAGTCATGCAACTCTAGTTTTATTCACTCCTATATAAAGCTTACATGTAGTTAAATCAATTCACATTCTCAAGGAATCATATATACATAGCCAACCTTAGATAATGTTAAAGCACTTTTACACTTGAGATGGGAAGAAAAATATTTCATAAACTTGCAAGACAATCAACAAATTAAGCATAGATATATGTTGATGAGTTATTGAACCCTCACTGGATTTTGTGTTTACTCTCTAATCACTCAGTGTTTATTGGGCTAATCACTTTATTCTTCTTTTTATCCTTACTTTATATAACTTTGTTCTTCATCTAACCAATCAACAATCATAAAATATAGACATACAAAGATCATGAGGTCTTTTTAAGGTTGTAATGGGGCCAAGGTAAAGGTAACGGTATATGTATAAGGCCAAGTGAGCTAATTAAGTGAATCATTGATTAGTCTAAGATCTCACCTAACATACATATTTTATAAAGCAAAGCTTCTTTACCTATTTTCCCATATTTCCCACTTTTTATGTTACATGCTCATGCATTACTTTTAATTTTTGCTCTATGTGCACTTGCTTTAATTTGCATTTTTTTTAAATGCACATGGTAATTAATTATTTTAATTTCACATGAGCATGCTTCCTAAAACATCTTTATTCTTTTCAATTCTACCTTTGTTTCTATCATCCATGTTCCCATAAAGTTTTCCCACACTTAAACAATTACACAATTTCTATCTTAAGCTAACCAAGGATTCAACTTGGGATTTTTAATTTGTTTTTCTGCTTAAGGCTAGTAATGTGGTTATAAAACAAGGGGGATTTAAAAGCTCAAGGGGGTTAACAAGGATGGCATAAAAGGTAGGCTTTATTTGGGATAAGTGAGTTTTAATCAAAAATGGCCTCAATCCTATCTTGGTATGTATCTATATTCTATACTGGACATATAGATTAAAGCAAAGTAAAGAACATCAGAAAAATAAAAAGAAGGGAAAACACACAGGAATGAAATTTATGGTTTGAATGTAACCATACAATTAAGCTCAAAACTCACAGGCTGTGTGTTCTCTAACTCAAACATCATATATCATTCATATATGTCATGCAGGTTTAGTTAAAAATTCCCATTATTCTCATAAAAAAAATTATTTTGGGTGGCCTTTAAGGTTTTAGTGTTTCTCCTTGATGAAATGTTGTTAACTAACTAACATGTAATGCTATATATACAAGGTGTGTGGATTGTTTCTGTTGAGGTCTCTAGCTTACTTCCTTTTTATTTTCAATCAAGTCAACTATCATATACTAAAAAGGGTAAACTATACTAATTAATCCACTTAAAATAAAACTAGTAAACTAATGTGCAAATCAAGCTAAAATATCCAAAATAGTATACATATAGCTCAAAATGCAAAATGCAAAAAGTACAATAAAAAGCAAAAAAAAAAAGAGAAAAAAGATGCAAAAATACAGAAAATGAACAAAATAAGAGAGTTTGTAGTGGTTCACCAAAATAAAGATATGCCAGAGATGGCAACCTCCCCACACTTAAATAATAGCATCGTCCTCGATGCTCACTTAAGCTGGGTGTGAAGGAGTGTCATCTCCAGAAGGATGGGTAGCTGGAGTCTCTGTGGTGGTGGTTTGAGGATCTGGCTGCTGTAGAGGAGGGGCTGTCTGAATAGGGATTTCAGGGTCTGCAGCCTGAATCTGAGGTGGGTCCTCCTGCTGGGGTGCAGTTTGCTCTGAGCCTGCCTGTGCAGCCTGTGTGGGTGCCGGCTCCTCGTGATCGAATGCCTCTACCTCAGATGTATCAGAAGAGGTGTCAGGCTTGGAGGGGATGTCGCCGCCGGACCGGATCATCAACTTGAGGTGCTCATAGCGTCGCTTGCTGCGACGCTCCATACGGTCCAAGTGGGCGAATAGTCGATGCACCAAATGGTAGATAGGCTCATGAGTAGCTGGAGGAGCAGTGGGCGGGGTAGGTGCAGCAGTGGAAGAAGAGAGGGCAGTTGAAGGTGTGGCTGTCTCATCTGAAGGAGTAAGGAAATCAGGTCTGTAGCTCAAGGCCAGAAAGTTCTTGCTGTGAGGAATAATCTTCCTGCACTCTACAGCAGGTGGCCTCTCATCAGCATCCTCCCACGGTACGTCAGCCTGACGGCCTAGCTGGGTAACCAGATAAGGGAAGGGGAGGGTGCCTTGGATATGTACCCTAGCCATATAGTGCCGGATGAATCGTGGTAGGTACAGGTCCTTACCCTCCATCACACATCAGAGGAGGGTGATCATGGCAGCAGGTATCACAGTCTCATGGGTACTTGGCATAACAAAGTTGCTCAAGATCTGATGCCATAACCGAGCCTCATCATTTAAGTAAATCCTCTTGATTCTCTTAGGCATGGTGGTGTCCTGACCCAATTCCCATGGAACAGGCGGGTCAAGGGCTATCCTTGCCTTGACAGCATCCCAATCAAACCTCATGAAGCGCATGTCCTCCTCAGCCTTGTGGTAACCGTCAGGCTGATCGGACTTTGGTGGAAGGTGCAGAATATCCTCAATAACCTCTTCAGTGACCAGTATCTGTTTCCCTCTGAGGTGCACGACATCTAGGGAAGTCTTGAAGTAATTGCAGTAAAACTCTCTTACCCAGGAAGCATTTACCTCAGTCAAGTTTCACTCCAAGAAGAACCAGCCTCTTTATTTGATCTGATCAGAGGTGTACTGCTGTAGTTCTTCTGGGATTTTCAAAGTCCTCTTCAGGTACAGGTTTCTGGAGGTAGCAAACTTAGGAAACTTTAGCTCACAATACCGGTTTGCAAACTTAATTGGATATGTAGCAGGGAGTAGCTGGTCAGCCTTCTCCTACGCGGTAAAGTGGTTCTCCCGCCAGGAGGCATCATGCATAAGATCTATGATAGACATAGATGAATCTCCTCTTTTACGTTTGCCTGTGGTAGCCTTTTCTTTTCCCTTTCTTTGGGAATCTGACATCCTGAAAAACAAAAAACTAGGATATAATAAAAAATAGGAAAACCAATAGGCAAATAGTCAAAAGAGACACAAAGTGGCAAAGGAAAATTAGAATGAGGAAAATGAGTCAAGTAAATGTGCATTAAGGATTGTATAGGAGTTAAAAGTTCGAAAGGAAGAATTGTAAATCCAAAATGTAATAGAAGGCATGTTAATTAGGAAAAGTATCAGTATGCCATGGTTAGAAGGTTAAAAGAAAGTTAAAAACCAGAAGAGATGTTTTAAAAGGTCAGTTTGGTTAGAATTGAAAAAGAGTTTAGGAAGGTAAAATTAGTGAGTTAGTGAAAAATGGGTTAAGGTAAGTGGCATAAGGATAGGTTTCTAGGTAACAAGCATTCATAATTAGAAGCTACAGGTAACTCATAACCAAACAAGGAAAATAGGGTGATGTTGATTTAGATAGATATAGAAAGAGCAAAAATTGGAATCAAACATCAAAAATGCAATTTATGAACCAGGAGATCAAAGAGAATAAGAATGCGTTCCCTGGCATTCATGAATTGGTTTGGGGGAATCTAAGGAAAGCACAGTTGAAAATGCCAAAACCAAGACAAGAATGGAAACATGTTACAGAAATTTGGGCAGTATTCTGGCTAAAAGTGGATTATCCCGGAAAATAAACAGCAACAAAACAGTTCATGTGAATGAAATTAAAACATAGCTGCAATCACATATAAGGAGTATGAACATGAAAAAGGCAATGTAAAAAGCAGCATGAAACAAGAAAGTACAGCATATGAACAATAGCAACATCACAGAATCATCAGAATTATGAAAATCATAAAGTAAGAAACACGAACAGTGCAATTATCAGGCCTAAATCCAATAACCACATCCTAGGCTACCTAACAACCTAGAATCCACTACAACATGCATATCTAACTAGCCTAATGATAAACATAAACAGAAAAAATATGGAATTAACTAAGAATGATAGAAGGGTGGCATTCTGCGGAACCTGGTAGGCGAATTAAGGAGAGTGGGGCAGAGAGGTGACTGGGGGATAGTGGTGGTGGCGTCCGGCGCGGCGGAGGAGGGTGGCGCGGCGGCGATGGCTGCTGGTTAGGGGCAGGGGCTTCGGGAAAGGGAGGGGTAATGGAGGTAGGGGAAAGGTTTGGGACGGGGGTGAGGGTGGTGGTGGTGGGCGGATAGGGGTGCGGCGGTGATGGCGGCGCGGTGGGTGGCTATAAGTGTGGGGAGGTTAGCGGCGGTGGAGGGAGAAGGGGAAAGAAGAAGAAGAAAGAGGGAGAAGGAGGAAGGGGGTGGCGTGGCGGTGGGTTCTGGGTCGTCGACGGGGGCGGCGGTGGCCGGTGGTGGTGGGTGGGTGGTTGGGTGGTTGGGGAGAAGAGAGGGAGGAGAAGGGTTTGGGGGTGGGGGCGCGCGAATGGGTAGGGTTTCGCGTCACAGGGTGTAATCAAATTTGGGCTCACGCGATCGCATGGGGCACGCGGTCATGTGGCTGGGGTGGAATAGGGGTTGATGCGATTGCGTGGGTCACGCGATCGCATGGAACAGATAAAGGAGGGGATGACGCGATCGCCTGAGGCATGCGGTCACGTCGCTTGAAATTGTGCTAAACGCACGATTCCAGCGTCGTGTCAATGCAACTCTCTGTCTCATTGGTTGTGTGCGATTGACGCGGTCGCGTTAGGGACGTGACCGCGTGGTTCATTTTGTGCGAAACGCACAATGGCCACACGATTCCAGCCCAACTTTCTGGGCGTTGGATCTTTACGCCGATTTCCAGGTCACGCGGCCGCATGAGTGACGCGGACGCATGGGAGGTATTTTGTCGCAACTGACGCGATCGCATGATCGATGCGGTCGCGTCGCACGCCCTTTTTCTCTCTTTTTTTATTATTTTTTTTATTTTTTATTTTTTTTAATTTTTATGCAGGTATGTAATTATGCAGTATGCAGTGCTAAATGCAAATGTTATGAATAGCATCCAGGTTCAATAGAAATAAACAATATAAAAAAAACAAAAACGAAATGAAATGGGAATAGGAACGATCATACCATGGTGGGTTGTCTCCCACCTAGCACTTTTAGTTAAAGTCCTTAAGTTGGACATTTGATGAGCTTCCTATTATGGTGGCTTGTGCTTGAATTTGTCCAGAAATCTCCACCAGTGTTTGGAATGCCAGCATCCTCTGGCGTCCCAAACAAAGTACGTAAAGCCCTTGTGTGAGTTCAAACAGGCTCGTAGGCTCCCGGAGTATTGAATGTCAGAATAGACTCCAGGATCCCAAACTTTTCTTCTACACCCGTCTTTGTCTTGATCTACATTGTTCCAGTCGGGTGAGGAGTAATCCGAATTCTCACTGCAGTGACCAAACAGCTTCCGAGATCCTTTAAATTGAGCTTGACACCAATTTCAGCACCTTAAATTGAAGTGCGAAACCTCATTGAATCTTGCATACCAGCGCTGAGTGCGAGTCATTTCCCTTTTACTCTTAAAGCCGCAGAGAAATCTAAGCTAGCCATCTGTTTCAAGTAAACTGTATTCAAGTGGAAAAATAAAGATAAGAGTCAAGGATTTTACCCACTTGAAGTCTGTGTTGGTTGGTAGTGGCCTTGGGATCAGTGTTTTTAGTGGTTCTGCAAGCTCTACTCCCTTATGGTCTTTAGTGAATTCCTCCACTTCCTTGCACACCTTTTCCATTCCAACCATGTCCTGGTCAAAGTCTTCCATATCTTCCTCATCACTTGAGTTATAAATAGGAGGTTGAGAAAAGTCGACCTCTGCATCATCTCCATATTCACTTAGGGAAGATTCTTCCGTCTCAAAGAATTCACTTGCGGATGTAAGTTCATTACTAAGAGGACTTGACTTATGATCATCATCATCAAGGAAACATGTGTCTTGGGTAATTCCGTCTAGTTCTTCATAAGATATCTGCATTGGAGGCTGTGCAACATCCTCTTTAGCATCAATTGTGACATCCTTGATGGAATTCTCCACAACTCTGGATTCAGGTGGCGGTTCGGCATCTCCTAAATCTTCAACCAACTCTTCTTCTTCAACCATGACAGCTTCCTCTATTTGTTCCAGTACGATGTTATGCTCTATGCTGTCCACTAGAGTTTCTAGTGTCTTCTTCACACTACGTTCTTCATTAGATTCTCCACATGAAGCTATAGGAGTTCCTTGAATGTCCGAACGTCTGGAAGATAATTGATTTATCGCTTGCTCCAGTTGATGAAGGATTGCATTAAATTGTTTTACTGATTCTTTGAGGCGAACCTGTGATTCTGGGCTTGATGGATATGGACATGGTGTATAGGGGGGTGGTGGTTCTTGGGAGTAATTGGATTGGCGTTGGGGTGGATAAGGATCATGTGGTAGTGAATGGCGAAAAGAAGCTTGTGAGTGTGGTGGTTCGAAGTTATGTCGAAAGGATGGTCTCTGAGCACAGGGTGGGGCTTGTTGGTAGCTACTAGGCAGACCACCAAATCTTTCAGCTGGGTATGCATTGTAGAATGGTCGTTGTCCATGATATCTTGGAGGGTGTTGTTGCCTAAAGGGTTGATTAGATCCTCTTGGCTCCATCCATCCTTGATTGGTCTGATCTTGATGCATATTCCTACTGTGGTTTCTATTTCCTTTAACAAAGTTAGAACCAAACTCAAAGCGAGAGGGGTGAGAATTCATAGTAGTTATCAGAAATAAAGGGGAAAAAGGAAAAACAAATAAACAAGTAAAAGAAAAATATTTTTTTTGAAGAAATATTTACAATAACCAATAATAAGGCACACGTTTGCAATTCCCCGGCAACGGCGCCATTTTGACGTTAGGATTTTCGCTAGTAAAGAATTTTATAAAGTCGCGTTGTAGATATAGTTTCTGAACCAACAAAAATCCCTTCGTGCAAACGTTTTGGTTGTCACAAGTAACAAACCCCTAAATAAATTGATAACCGAAGTATTTAAACCTCGGGTCGTCTTCTCAAGGAATTGCAGGGCGGTATGTTCTTATTATTAGTTATGAAGATTGTAAATTGGGGTTTGAGAATGAGGAATGAATATGGCAAATAATTTAAATGGCAATTAAAATAAATAAATACTGTAAAGCAAATCTTTTGGCAAGGTGTGAGAAATTGGAAGTCCAGACTTAGTTATTCTTTTTAATAATAATGAAAGTTGAATCTTACTTCCACTTAGTTAACCTTTGCTAAAGCAAAGGAAAGTCAAGGGACTAATTAGTTTTACCTTCGAATCCTATTTATTTCCTAAGAAAAGGTTGGGATTATTGAAGTTCAGTTCAATTAGCAAAGAAAACAGTTATCAATTATGTTGAGCTAAGATAACTCCTGAGTTACTGATTTCTTAACCAAGACCAAAAGGAAGGAAATTAAATCTACTGGAATAAGAATGTCTTCAGATTGGGAATAATCAATGACAATAATAAAGAAAGTAATATTAAACTGAAATACCTCAAATAACATTAATTCAAAAGAGTAATATGTAACATAGAAGAATTCATAAACTAAATTGAGAAAGCAAGTAATGAAAAAGGAATATTGAACCTGGTAAAAAGATAATCCTTGAAGCAAAATAAAATCCTAAATCAAATCCTAATCCTAAAGAGAGAGAGGAGAGAACCTCTCTCAAAACTAGATCTAAATCATGGAAAGTAACTAAAATGCGAGCTCCCCCTGAATGGATGCATTCCCCCACTTCATAACCTCTGGTCTATGCCTTTTGGACTTGGATTTGGGCCAAAAAGGGCTTCATAATTCGCCATGAGCGTTTTCTACAATTTCTGGTGCGTGGCCTCTGTCACGCGTCAGCATGGGTCACGTGGTAGCGTCGATTGGAGTTTTACTTATCGCGCGGCCGCGTCAGTCATGCGGCCGCGTCGCTGCTTCTTCGCGCTTGGCATGCGGCCACGTCGTCCATGCGGTCGCGTCACTGCCAGTTTCTTCAGAAACTCCATTTTGTGCTTTTCCTTCCATTTTTTGTATGTTTTCTTTCCATCCTTTAAGTTATTCCTACCTTAGAAGATCTGAAACTACTCAACACACTAATCACGGCATCGAATGGAAATAAAGGTAATTAAAATTATTAATTTTAAAGCATAGGAAACATGTTTTTCACATACATCACATAATAAGGAAGGGAAAGTAAAACCATGCAATTAATATGAATAAGTGGGTGAAGGATTGAATAAATCACTCAAACTAAGCACAAAATATATCATAAAATATGGGTTTATCAGACAAGCATTCCTCTAAGTGTGGTGTTGGAAGATTCGACCCTTGCAATTGAATTTCAATGGCCTCATCATCAAGAGCTTGGAAGGGAAAGGACAAACAACCGGTACAAGAGCAAGCCACATTTGATCAAAGAAGGTTCAAGCCCAAACACAATGAACGCACCATCTTTGGTTGGATGATAAGCCAAGACATTGTCCCGGAGGTACCTTTCAAGCTAAGAAAAGAAGAGTATCCCGAAATACAAAAGGTGATTAGAAAAAGTAAATGGGAGCTTCTTTGTGATCAACCTCAAATAGTTAGCATGGTTCTCATTCATGAGTTTTATGCCAATGTTATAAGAGAATTTGATGATGAAGAACCATACATGAGTTTTGTAAGAGGAGTGGCGGTCGACTTTAGCCAAGACACCATCAATAGGGTGCTAAAGACCAAGCCTAAAAGGTTCAAACAACCTAGCTATGAGGAAAAGGTTGAACATGACACAAGATGTGAGGATGTACTAAGTAATTTATGCAAAATAGGCACCGATTAGGTGTTGGATTCACATGGACTCCCACTTAAACTTAGAAGAGGTGATCTCACACTACAAGCCAAAGGATGGCATGACATAGTGAGGAGATCACTAATCCCTACTTCAAACAACTCCGAGGTGATAGTGAACAGAGCAATAGTGATCCATTGCATAATGAAAGGAGGGGAGATCAATGTGGGAGAAGTTATAGCCAAGAACATCATTGACATACCCGAAAAGGTCAAGCAAGATAGTTGGCTAGGACATCCAAGTACTATTTTGCGCCTATGTGAAGAGGCTGGGTGCCACTTGAGGAGTTTGAAGATACAAACTTAGTGTCCATTGGGAAGCCTATCACCAAGAAAATATTGGAATATGTTTCTACAACCCAATTGGAGAGGCATCCTCTAGAATGAAGAAGGAGAAGGAGGGAAGCAATACAAGAGGAGGAGCAAGAGGAAGAGGAAGAACAAAATGCTCTAAACATGAACCAACTTCAAAATTCCTTGGAAGGAATCACCCAACAATACTCATAAATTCAACAGAGCCAGCAAGAACAAGCTCAACAACAAAGAGACTTATGGCAATTAATGGATCATCAAAGAGGAGTTCAAGCTCAATGGATAGACCAACAAAGAGAGTTTCAAACTCATATGATGGACAACAAAAGGAGGAATATACCAAAATGTATGAAATCATCAATAACTCAGCTGCAGAATATGAAAGATTCATGAGTAAGGTGATGCAAGAGCAGGCCCAGCTAAGGGAAGATCAAGCTCAACAAAGGGAGCTACTCCAGGGGATGAACAATAGACAAGATGCCTTCTACAAGTCACAGAGTGAGTACAGAATGTTCAGGGAGGCTAGACATAGAGATAAAGTTGAATATGATATGCGCACTCAAGCAAGACTCAACTATGTCTGCGGAACACTCCCAGTGCTTAACCCACAAATCCAAACATTTGGAGAAGTATATAAGGTTTTAGAGGAACAAGAAATTTCAAGGGTGAAATTCAATGAGCAGAGGTTAAGAGACAAGATGATAAGTTCAGGAATATGGCCAGTAGAGGACTCAGCACCAAAACAGAAAGAAGAAGCAAGAAAGAAGAAGAAAGAGGATCCAAATAACAAAGGAAAACAAGGAGAATCAAGTAAAGGAAAATGACACAAAGCTTAAAGATGGTGAAGTTCTTTTTGTTGCTTTAATAAATAAAGGAGATGTATGTTTGAAACATGATATACCTTCTAGGCTTCTTTCTTTGATAATATGCATTTTCGTATGTGTTGCTTACCCTATGTATCACTCATATGCTTGGAATGTATGCTTGTCTTAAGTTTCTTTTACTTTCCAATGGAATAAAAGATGTGGTTTGAACAAAAATAGGGAGGAATCTAGCTTAGGAAGACTGAGTATGTCCCATAAAAGTGTTAATATATATGTTCTTATTGTGAATAGATCATGGCTCAAGAAATGAAAAGGGGTTAAGATGCTTCCTCACATAAGACTAGTTGGTTAATGGTAATAAGACTCTAGAATTTGGAAGAACAAAGATCCTTGACAATGAAGTAATACAAAAAAAGAAGAGCTGAAAAAAGAGAAACAAAGAAAAGAACAAAGATGAAAAGCTAGGCATCAACGATAGAATTTTGGGTATGTGTCTGTGGTGATTGATGTTAGGGGACATACTTGGGCAAGTAAATCCGAGGGGTGCTTTATCACCCAGTAACTTGAGTTAACTAACTTGGGATTATCGATTGAAAACTCACCATCAAGAGTAGCCCTATAACATAACATTTAGCAACCTAAAGAGGTGCTGGACACCACTATCCAAATAAAACTTCAAGTTATATGCCTGTGATTGAAGAAGAGATAGGAGTTTAATTGAACTCTCCCTCTCATGCAAATTCACATCCTAAGCCTATATTAGTTTTGGTTACTTGAGGACAAGCAATAGTTTAAGTATGATGTTGTGATATGTGAGCATCCTTCCTACCTTTTCCTAGTGAATTTGCATTTAATTTGTAGAGTTTAATCAATAATTAATTATCTTTTAGCCATTATAGATGCTACTTTGAGTTGTGTGAAATTCTGTTTATTTTAGGTAGCATTCGGATGGATTTGATGGAGTTTTCGCAGAAAAAGAGAAGAAGGCGAATGATGCTGTCAACCCTGACCTCTCTGCACTCAAACCTGAATAACTCGAGTTATAGAGATTGATGCATTTGCATCTTTGCTATATTAGCTTGTTAGGTTAGTTAGTTTTAGCTTAGTTTCATTCATTATCTTTGGAATAAACAAACAATTTTATGAGTTTTACCTCCATTCATTAAAATACCAAAGACTAGGTTAATTTAGGCCAAATTCATGCAAATAATTCAAGGAGCTTATAAATGAGTTAAGGTGAATGAATCTCTTGAAATTTATTGCATAGAATGGCAAGACTTTGAGGAAGTTTCTTCGGTTAATGACAGGTAATGAAGCAAGAAGGCAATGGAGCAAGAATTAGAGCAAGAAGGCTTGAGAACACATCAAGCTGGGCAAGGAGGTAGAGGACTTGCACATTGCTAACATGCATCACTACTGGCATGTTTGGCAACAACGCCAGCAGCCCTGGAGGGTGATCCTGAAGAGACTTGCACGTTGTCAACGTGCATTATTACTTGAGTGTTTGGCGGCAACGCCAGGAAGCTTGGCAAGGAGGATGAAGTTAGCACATTGCTAACTTGCAGTTGCATTGGCGTGTTTGGCAACAACTCAAGGCAGCCCTGGAAGGTGATTTTGAAGCCTCAAGCATGTTGCCAACGCTGGTCGTCATTGGCGTGTTTGGCAACAACACCAGGCAGCCTGAAAAGTGATTTAGAAGCCTCAAGCATGTTGCCAATGCTGGCCTTCATTGGCGTGTTTAGCAACGATGCCAGGCAGCCTAGAAGGTGATTTTGAAGCCTCGAGCACGTTGCCAACTCAAGGAAGCATTGGCGTGTTCAATGACAATGCCAGGAAGCAATGCTTGAAGTAAGGAAGGAGGCTCGAGCACGTTGCCAACTCAAGGAAACATTGACGTGTTCAATGACAATGCCAGGAAGCAATGCTTGAAGCAAGGAAGGAGGCTCGAACACGTTGCCAACCTAGGATCACATTGGCGTGTCCAATGACAACGTAGCAAGCATGGAAAAAGGAGGCTTGAGCACGTTGCCAATGCTGGCTTTCACTGGCGTGTTTGACAACAATGCCAGGCAGCCCTGGATGATGATTCTGAGCCACTCGAACACGTTGCCAATGTGATGAGAAGAGGGTGTGTCCAGCAACAACGCCTGCGACCCTGGCAGCATGACCTTGCCTTCTTCAATGATACATAACTTGTGCTAGAGAGATCCAATTGAGGTGATTATAATTGCATTAGAAAGAGGACATTTAGAGCTTTCCAATGATGTATAATACTTTATATTGAAGTAGAGGGTTGAAGCTCAAACCATAGGCAACTTTAAGCATCAAAAGTTGAGTCCAAGAAGAAGAGAGTCACGTTTTTGGCAACAACTTGGGCTAGCAACGCCCATCACCAAGCCCCCAGCCCAGGAAACCCACGAGCACATTGCCAACGTGTAATAACACTGGTGTGTTTGTGAGTAACGCCTATTCACTGGGCCAGAATTGATGTGAACAAGCTCTGCTTCCTCTGTTTTCCTTAAAGGGCAGCAACTACACTCATGAGCTAGCTAATCCAACAAGAACAAAGCCCAATTTGCTAACCCAACAGACATGATTGAGGGCCTCTCAAAGAGCTTAAGGACTAGTATAAATAGGAGAAAGCTTTGTACTTAAGTGGACTTTTTGACACATTTTACTTTTACACAACACTTTTACTTTTATTTTTTCTATTGCATTTTGGGGAGCAAACCGGTCTTCTATTTTCTTTTTCTTGTAGCTTTGAATTTTAGATTTAAGAATTCTTTTTCTTCATCCTTTATTCTTCTCTACACTTAGTTGAATTTCCATTTTTCAATTGTTGTTGAGTTTGGAGCTATGATTCACTAACCCCATTTTCATTAGGGGGAGGAGCTCTGTTTATTTGAATGGATTGATAACTCTTCTTCTCCTTCTCAATTTAAATGGTTCATCCGAGAGGAACTCTTATCCTTTAAAGATTCAATCACCATCGAGAGATGGGTTGAATCTATATGAATTGTGTGATGAACTTGAGAAAGGAGTCACATAACTCAGTTTAGAGTTCATCCTTTCATAATTCCCTTGATTGATATACGTTGGGTTGGTATGTGAGATGTAACCACCCTTGGTTGAGAACCTGGGAGTTGTGTGGCATGAAGGATTAGTTATTGAGCTTCATCTCTTCTCATAAACAATTAGATCACGAGAGTGGCAATTGATTGTGTTGAGAGAAATTGAGTTACCAAGAGATTGGAATTCAATTATTCACAATCCGCCATGGATCTATCCCCATGAGAATTTACATCTCTGATCCCTAATGATCTCTTCCATCCTCAATTCTCATTTCCTTTGTTCTTTAGTTATTTTGAATTCCCACTACCCATATCTGTTTTATATTCAAGCAATTTAACATTCTTGCTATTTAGATTCAGCCTTTAATTACTTGCAATTTTACTTATCTGTTCTATATAATTCTGCACTCTACTTTCCTGCACTCTATTCTTAATGTCATTTAAGTTTCTTGCCATTTAAGTTTCATTTATTTACTTTCATTTCAGTTAATTTGCTCTCCTTATTTTAGTTCTTTTAATTACTTGTCATTACATTTCTTGCAATTACATTCAGGAAGTGAATTCTCATGAAAACAAAACAATGTTTGCCTAACTAAACTACCTCTTAACCAAAGTTGCTTAAGCTAACAATCTTCATGGGATCGACCTCACTCCGGTGAGTTTTATTACTTGATACGACCCGGTATACTTGCTGGTTAACGTGAGAAATCTAATTTCCACGTATCAGAGATCTAATTGACGTTATTCTAGTGGCATTGGAAAGCTAACTTCCAGAGCTTTCCAATGATGTATAATAGTCCATACTTCTTCTCCATCAATTCTGCCAAGGCTATGCCTAACTTGAGATTTCTCAAGTTAGGCGTGGACTATTAAGGAATCAAGTGATCCCCAACTCTCCAAGAAGCAAGCACGCAATCTCCAATTAATTCTGATTTAAACTTTATTTTATTTAAAAATAGGAAAAGATATTATTTAGTTTTAGGAAATATATATTTTACATTAATTAGGATTAGATATAAAAGGGAAAAGATATTCTCTCTTCTCCTGGACCTCATTCCGCAATTTACAATTTACCTGAATCCTAGTTTTCTCTTTGAACCATAAGCAACTAACCTCCACTGTTAAGGTTAGGAGCTCTGTCTATTGTATGGATTGATACTATTATTTTTCTATTTTAATTCATGTACTGATTTATAATTCAAGAATTGTTTTTGTTCTTTATTTTATGAATTTAGGTGGAACAGAAGTATGACCCTTGTTCTAATTGAGTTCTTGTATAACATGGAAAAGCTCTTTAATCTATAATAGAGTCCGACCACAACGACCGAATTCATTATCTTCATGCATAAGTATACTAGATTTACTTGAACAACAAATTGAAAACATATTCTCCTAAATTTCTAACTATCTGGACTTAATAAGATACGTGACATATAATCCTCTTATATTTGGATAATTTGGATTTTTGTGGCATATAAACTAGAATTGAACTTCACCCTCTAATTGGAATTAAATTAACCAAGGAATTGGCGGTTGATGAATTTTAGAGGAGACTAAAAAGGTCTAAGGAATTAGGATCTAGTCACATATGGTTTGTCATGAATTAAATCTTGCATGATTAAGATAGTTAGTAAGAAAAGTCAATCTGGAATAAAGATATCTCTGAAGCCTTAACTATTTTCTCCATATATTATTCACAACTTGTTTACTGTTTGCTTTATTAATTTTTTGAATTTGCTGTTTGATGCAATTGAGACCCAAACACTCTTTTCTGTTTGTCTAACTAAGTAAATCACTTAACCGTTGTTGCTTAGTCCATCAATCCTCCTGGGATCGACCCTCACTCACCTGAGGTATTACTTGGTATGACCCGGTGCACTTGCCGGTTAGTTTGTGGGTTATAAATTCCGCACCAAACACGTGGCCACTGAAGGCTCGTCAATCAAAATTCCGAATTGAAAGTTACGTAGAATTGAAGTATTTGACAAGGGTTTAGGGTTTTCCTTCCTAATTCTCTCTTCTTCAACATGACTCCAAGGCAGAAATGAAAGAAAGAAAGCTCCATTGGTGTTTAATAGGTTGGGCTTTGGGTCCAGTTTGGGTCTGATCCAACTCGATTTTGGGCTAAAATTTTTAATTAGTGTCAAAATTCGTATTTTTAATATTTCTACTCCTCTAAATTATAAAAATTGATTTTTTTCTAATTTCTTTGAATAATAATTAATTTATTAGCTAATTATTTATTAATTTAGTGGGGTTTACACTCTGTCCCCTTCGCTTGTCCATCTAAAGGTAACAAAAGACCTCTTCTTCACTCCTTCAAAGAACCCATTTACCTAGGTTCAATTGCTTTCAAATCCTATTTTGGTAAACGATCTCACTCTCATTTTGATCCTCAATGATTTACTTCTTGCATGGATTTTAAATTTCACAAAGATATTGTGTCATAAAGACTACCTTTACCATAAGAAGAAGAGGACCTGGATATAAACATGGCTAATGATATGAATAACCATCATGAGGAAGAGGTACACAATCATGTTGGAGAGGGTTCTGGCAATCATGTTGGGCAGGAGAGAAAAGTTTTAGGCTCTTTCATCAACCCAAACCCAGGAAATTTTAGAAGGAGCATCCTAAAACCAACCATTCATGCCAACAACTTTGAGCTAAAACCACAATTCATTACCCTGGTTCAAAACAATTGCTCATTTGAAGGAAGTGCCCAAAAAGATCCTAACCAATATCTAACCACATTCTTGAGAATCTGTGACACTGTGAAGGCCAATGGTGTTCATCCTAATACTTATAGATTGCTCTTGTTTCCCTTTTCTCTTAGGGACAAAGCATCTAAGTGGCTTCAGTCCTTTCCTAAGGAGAGCATTTCCACCTGAGAGGATGTTGTCAACAAGTTCCTAACAAAGTTTTATCCTCCACAGATGATAATCAAATTGAGAATGAAGGTGCAAACCTTCAGGCAGTTGGATGGAGAAACTTTGTATGAAGCTTGGGAAAGATACAAGGAGCTAACAAGAAGATGTCCACCTGATATGTTCAATGAATAGGTGCAGCTGCATATTTTCTATAAAGGCCTTTCTAGAGAAGCAAAGAAGGCTCTGAACCACTCTTCAGGAGGCTCTCTCAATACCAAAAAGACCATAGAAGAGGCCATAGATATCATTGAAACTGTGGCTAATAATGAATACTTCTATGCCTCAAATCGGAGCACCAATAGAGGAGTGACGGAGCTAAGTCATATGGATGCATTGCTAGCTCAAAATAAGTTGATTACCAATCAACTAGCAAAGCTTAACAAGCAAATGGAGAGGAACCAAGTTGCAGCTGTCAATACTCAACCACCAGCTCAAGAAGGGATGAATGAAGAGGAAGGATGTGATTAGGAACAAGACAATTATGTTGGAAACTCACCAAGACAACCGTATGATCCACACTCCAAAACCTATAATCCTGGTAGGAAGAACCACCCAAACTTTAGGTGGAAAAATGAGCAAAACCAAACCCAAGATCGTAGGTCTCAAAACTCCAACCATTACAACAATTCCACTTACCAAGACTCCAATTAAAGATCATATCAACCCCCACACAATAACTCTTTCCATCCTCCATATCAAGCACAAAATAGCCATGCTCAACATCCAATTCCCAACCTATCACCACAGGCATCTGAGGATATATTATCTCGTATTAAGGCCTTGCTTGGAGAATTTTGCAAGGAATCTAAGGACATGAGAGCTTTCAAGGAGGAGGTGAGATCCAATATGCAAAACTAGGGAACTGCCATCAAGAAGCTTGAGGTACAGGTTGGATACCTATCCAAGCAAGTCTCTAACCACAGTTCTTGTAGTGATACCATGGTAAACCCAAGGGAGGAATGCAAGGCCATCACACTCAGGAGTGGGAAGGAACTAAAGGAGACCCCAAGGGAAACACAAGGGAAGAAAGTGGATGAAAGCTTAAATAATAGAGAAGAAGCACAAGCACCTGCCCCCAACCCACTTCAAGAAAAAGAAGTCCTGAGACCATATATTCCAAAAGCTCCTTACCCTCAATGATTGAAGAAGAATGAAAAGAACAACCGATTCTCTAGATTCTTGGAAGTTTTCAAGAGACTCCAAATCAATATCCCCTTTGTTGAAGCACTAGAGCAAATGTCACTCTATGCCAAGTTTTAGAAGGGGTTAATGACCAAGAAGAGGAGCTGGAGAAATGATAAAACTGTAGTGTTAACCGAGTAATGCAATGCTATCATTCAACATAAACTACCCCAGAAATTGAAGGACCCCTGGGAGCTTCTAAATCCCATGTATTATAGGATAAATCATAGTAGAAAAAGCTTTATGTGATTTGGGAGCTAGCATAAATTTGATGCCCTTAGCAATGATGAAAAGAATGAAGATTTAGGAACCCAAACCAACAAGAATGGCACTTCAATTAGCAGACTGATCATTCAGATTCCCCCATGGAGTAATAGAAGACTTGTTGGTGAAGGTGGGAGACTTCATCTTTCCAATAGACTTTGTGGTGTTAGATATGGAGGAAGAGACCAAAGCTTCAATCATTCTGGGAAGGCCATTTCTAGCAATAACTAGAGCCATCATTGATATCCAAAAAGGAGAACTCGTTCTTAGACTACATGATGAGAAAAATGGTATTCAATGTATTCAAGGCCATGCGTTACCCACGAGAATCACTAGGAGAATGCATGAGGTTGGATGCAGTGGAGATCTTAGTACAAGAAACCTTTGAAGAAGAAGAACTTGAGGAGGTGTCAGAAGAAGACTCCCCATCAACCAGTGAAGCTGCAGCAATTCAATCAATCGAGGTACTCATTCCAAGCACATTAGAGGAAAAGAAGGAAGAGAAAGAAGCACCCAAATTTGAACTAAAAGCATTGCATCCCACTCTCAAGTAGGCATACTTGAGAAGTGATGAGAGTTACCCAGTGATCATCAATTCTTCTCTAAGTCAAGAATAAGAAAAGGAATTAATCAAAGTGTTGTAAAAGCACCAAGATGCCATTGGATGGACCCTTGCTGATTTAAAAGGGATAAGCCCCTTTATGTGCATGCATAAGATCCTATTGGAAGATGATGCCAAGCCCTCCATTCAACCCCAAAGAAGGTTAAATCCAGTCATGAAAGAAGTGGTACAAAATGAGGTAATGAAGCTATGGCAAGCAGGGATGATCAACCCAATTTCGGATAGCCAATAGGTGAGCGTCGTCCAAGTAGTCCCCAAGAAAAGAGGCATCACTGTGGTGCTTAATGAAAGGAATGAACTCATCCCTACAAGAACTATCACAGGATAGAGAATGTATATTGATTACAAAAAGCTCAATGATGCCACAAGAAAGGACCACTTCCCACTTCCCGTCATGGACCAAATGCTGGAGAGGCTTGCAGGGCATGCATACTACTGCTTCTTGGATGGCTACTCAGGCTATAACTAGATAGTAGTTGACCCAAAGAACCAAGAAAAAACATCTTTTACTTGCCCATATAGGGTCTTTGCTTATAGACGCATGCCCTTTGGATCATGCAATGCACCTACCACTTTCCAAAGATGAATGTTGTCTATCATTTCAGACATGATTGAAAAATTCATTGAAGTTTTTATGGATGATTTTTCAGTGTTTGGTGACTCCTTCCCTAATTGCTTACACCACCTTGCCTTGGTGCTAAAGAGATGTCAAGAGACTAACCTAGTTTTAAACTGGGAGAAATGCCTTTTTGCTAACAGAATGGATAGTCCTTGGCCACAAAATCTCTAATAAAGGCATAGAGGTGGACAGAGCTAAGGTGGAAATAATTGATAAATTATCTCCACCTAGTAATGTCAAAGCAATTAGGAGCTTCTTGGGACATACTGACTTTTATAGAAGGTTCATTAGAGACTTTTCAAAAATTGCCAAACCTTTGAGTAACCTATTTGTCTCTGATGCACCTTTTGTGTTTAATCAAGAATGCATGCTGGCTTTTGAAGATCTTAAAAGAAAAATGTCCTCAGCACCTATCATAGCCCCACCTAACTGGGATTTACCTTTCGAGCTTATGTGTGATACATCAAATTTTGCTATTGGGGCAGTGCTAGGACAAAGGAAAGAAAAACTAGTGCATGTCATATACTATGCTAGCAAGGTCTTTAATGAAACTCAAAAGAACTACACCACCACTGAAAAGGAATTACTGGCAATAGTGTTTGCATTTGATAAATTTTGATCATATCGCAATGGCTTTAAAGTGATTGTTTTTACTGATCATGCAGCACTAAAATATTTATTGGCCAAACAAGAGTCGAAACCAAGATTGATAAGGTGGATCTTACTGCTTTAGAAGTTCAACATTGAGATTAAAGATCGGAAGGGAGTAAAGAACAAGGTAGCAGACCATTTGTCAAGAATCCCTTGTGAATAAGGCAACACACACAACCCATGTGTGAATGAATGCTTTCCAGATGAGCAACTGATGTTGGTTCAAAAGGCACCCTAGTTTGCTGACATTGTAAATTTTAAGGCCATTGGGGAGTTCCCTTTGGAGATCAACAAACAGCAAAAGAGAAAGCTCATCAATGATGCCAAGTATTTCATTTGGGATGCACCATACCTATTCAAAAAATACTCAGATGGAATACTTAGAAGATATTTTTCAGAGGAAGAAGGACGGGAAGTCTTATAGAATTGTCATGGCTCTTGCTATGGAAGGCATTTTGAAGGAGAGAGAACTGCAGCCAAAGTATTGCAATGTGGATTCTTTTGGCCCACCATCTTCAAGGATGCAAAAGAACTGGTACAGAATTGTGATGAATGCCAAAGGGCAGGAAACCTACCCAAAAGAAATGAAATGCCACAACATTTCATCTTAGAACTTGAACTATTTGATGTATGGGGAATTGATTTCATGGGACCATTCCCAACCTCATACTCAAATAAATATATTTTGGTGGCAGTAGACTATGTGTCCAAGTGGGTGGAGGCCATTGCAACCCCAACGAATGACAATAAAGTAGTGATGAACTTTCTCAGGAAGAACATCTTTAGCCGATTTGGGGTTCCCAGAGTTCTTATCAGTGATGGAAGAAGCCATTTTTGCAATAGACCATTAGAGACTCTCCTCCTAAGATATAGAGTCAAGCATAAGGTTGCCACACCTTATCACCCCCAAACAAGTGGGCAAACAAAGATATCAAACAGAGAGCTCAAAAGGATTCTTGAAAAAGACTGTAGGGGCTTCAAGAAAAGACTTATCAAAGAAGTTGGATGATGCCCTTCAGGCATATAGGACAACCTTCAAGACACCAATTAGGATGTCTCCATATCAATTAGTGTATGGAAAGGCTTGTCATCTACCAGTGGAACTTGAACACAAAACATTCTCGGCTCTCAAGCTAATAAACCTTGACAATAATGCTGCTGGTGAAAGAATTGGAAGAATTCAGACCCCAAGCATATGAAAATGCCAAGATTTATAAGGAAAAGGCAAAGAAAAAGCATGACCTCAAGTTGGCACCTAGAAGCTTTGAAGAAGGACAGAGAGTGCTCCTTTACAACTCCAAGCTAAAGCTCTTTCCAGGAAAGCTAAAGTCAAGGTGGTCAGGACCCTTTCTTGTCACCAAGGTCTCACCTTATGGACACACAGAGATCATGGAAGAAAGCTCAAAGCGAACCTTTACTGTGAATGGACAAAGGCTTAAACACTATTGATGACAAGTCATCATATACCTATTTTTCTATGCTTTTTCATACAAGAAATTGATGATTAGTGCTTAAATATTGCATTCTTTTGTACTTAATTGGAAGATTTCCTTGATCTTTTAATTTTATAAATCTTGTAGGAAATAAGAAGAAAAAGAAGCAAAGAAGCACAAAAAAAGGAGAAAAAAAGAGCTTTGGGGTACACTTTGAACTTGGGGTACACTTTGGAGCCTTAGGCCACGCTTTTACCAAATCAAAGAAGAAAACAACCAGCACACACACTGCCCTACCCTTGCCAAGGGCAGGGCAGAATCATGATGAAACAAAGTGAGGTTGGAGCAAATTTTCGCTAAGTTAAAATCTGGCCGCTCACAGCATGACCATGCCTACTTCAAAGGGCTATAACTTGAGCTACACATGTCCAATTGATGTGCTTTCAGTTGCATTGGAAAGATGACATTCAGAGCTTTCCATTGATATATAGCAATCCATATTTGGCGTACAATTGTGGCAGGAACGAAAGGCATCTTTAAGGGCCAAAAACAAGCGAAAATAAACCAAAATGCTTCCACCAAGGCTCAAAGAGGGAGACACAAGGAACCCAAGGAAGTCTGCCCTCAAGGAGAGCAGAATGCCCTCTTGGAGGGCAATGTTGTGTTTTCTTCATGAAAATTCAAGGAAAAATTGCAACAACTTCCTCCACCAAGTTTCGAACACAAGACCTCTAGGAAGCCAAGCCTTAGGCGTGAATTAGGTGCCAAGAAGAAAAAGCCAAGCAATGCACTCCATGGGATTCGAACTTGGCACTCCCCAAAGGAAACATTGCCCTGCCCTCCGCAAGGGCAGGGCAGCATTTTGGTGATGCACATACGCGCACAAGATTGGCGCACCAAGGAGTTTCGGCAGCAACACAGCAGCACGCACGGGCATCATTTTGGCGCACCAAAAATTTCTGCCCTGCCCTCCACAAGGGCAGGGCAGCCTCCTGGGAGCATCATGGGCCAAAATTCAACCAAAATTTCATTTAAATTCAATTCCTCTCCAAATTGAATCATGGCCAATCAAACCCATTTCTCCTCAAATCCAAAGCAAGCAAAGCCCACATCATCACTCAAAGGCACATGGATCAATTAAATTAGGATTTTCATTTTTGTAATTTGTTTTAATTTCATTTTCATTTTTCATTTAATAAAGCCTATATAAAGGCATCAATTGGAACTGAATAGAGAGGCCAGCTCCATTAGGGAGTAGTAGATAGCTCTCTCTTTTAATTTTCCTTTCTACTTAAATTTTGGATCAAGAATTGAAGGAATTCTGTTTCAATTCTCCATCTGAAATTCATTTGTGTTCTTCTGCATAATTGAGGAAATTGAGAAATTGGATCTGAAGTTTCTTTTACTGCTTTCATCTTCCTTCTCTTCTGCAAGTTGTCTTCTACTTTGATCAAGGAAGGAATTGAGATCTAGACTTGTTTTCTAGTCTCTTTGATTTCCTGAGATCTTCATTTTAATTTTCCAATTGAGTTGAATTTAATTTCTATTTGCTTCTTCAAGCAATTCTGCTTTCTGTTTGAGATCAGTTGCAAGTTACTACATCTTTTACTTCTCTGTTTGATTGCCATTTACAATTTCTTGTTTGATTTCTTGAATCCCAGCTCCCAAAATCCTTTTATTCTTCCTGCAATTTAAATTTTCAGTTGCTTGGTTTATTGCTTCCTTTAATTTCCAGCACCCACTCCCCTTTACATTTAATGCAATTTACATTTCTTGTCATTTAAGATTTTGCCAATTTACTTTTCTTGCTCTTTAAGTTTCTATGCATTTTTCTTTCTAAACTTTATAATTCCTGCAAATTTACATTCTGTTGGCTACAGTTTCATCCAATATCCCTTAAATGTTAGCTTGACTAAACTAATCACCCACTAAAGTTGCTTGATCCATCAATCCCTGTGGGATCGACCTCACTCTAAGTGAGTTATTACTACTTGATGCGACCCGGTATACTTGCCGGTTGGATTTGTGTGTTGGAAATTCGTTTTTCCACAAAAACACCATCAAGTTTTTGGCGCCGTTGCCGGGGATTGATTAGATCAACAATGATTAAGTGGGTGAGAAGTCTAGATTAAGCATTTTTTTATTTTTGTTCTCTGCTTTAAAGTGAAACCAAGGTGTTTGAGTTATTGCCTCACTAAGAAATTCTTTCTCTGTGACATGAATTTAAAATTTCATTGATGTTTACAAAATACAAATGGAGTTCAACTCATCTTATGGTCAAACAAAATTTTATGGGATATCATCACCCATCACCAATATCTAATGATGGCTGGAAATATCACCAAGAGAATACACATTCTGAACACTCCAACTCATGGAGATTTGCTTCAGAAACACAAGATGAGCAAGAGAACCATATGGGATATTTCCTTCCACCACATAATGATGCAAGTCATGATTCTAATGGTGGATGGGAAGGGAATTATAATGCTCCATATGATATTCATCCAAAGATATCATCACTTGACCATGCTTCAACAGAAAGCCCCTTTCAAAACTCACCACCCACACAAACTTCCATGAACCACTCAAGGTTCTCAAAGCTTGAGTCCATGCTCAAAAGATATGAGGAGAAGACAACGAAAGTTTGGAAAGAACAAGAAAACTCCATCAAAAACATGGAAGTGCAGCTAGCTCAATTGGTGAGTGCAACGAAGAAGGAGGAAAAACAAGAGGAAGAGGCTACTGAGTCAAGTGGATTTTTAGTGAAGAAAAAAGAGGTGGAAGTAAGCATGGAACCAAGTTTGGTGTTCACACACCAAAGTAAGTTTAGAAGCTTACAAGCACACACGAATGCTAACCACTCAAGTGCTTGGAAAGCAAGCAACTTTCACTACTTTTGCAGGAAAAGCAGTCAAGCCTTTAGAGGGAAGATGCATCATCACCCATGATGGAAAAAGAAAGATACAAGAGCTAAAGGAGGTGATGACAAAGAAGAAACAAGAGGGCATCAAGATGTTGTACTATTTCTTGACTATTTTTAAAGATGGCAATTGAAAGTGAACTTTTATTGCTGTTAATCAATGTTCCTTCAATTTTAAGTCATTTTCATTTGGTTTCTTTAGTTTGTCTTTTGCTCGCTAGCTTACTTGCTTAGGCCACTGCATCACTGCTTAAATTGTATGCTTTGTTCTTGAGGTCAATAAAAGAAAATTATAAGAAAATATTGTGAAAAAGAAGAGTGAAGTCCAATGTTGTAGAATAAAGTTCTAGTGTTTGTGGTGGTATTTGCTAGCTAAGTTGGTTCATTAATAAGGTACAAGACTAAGATATCTCTTGAATTATGAGCTTAAAGTGCATTCTATGAGACTTAGATGAATAATAAGATCCTAAAAAGAGAAAAAGAGAATTAAAAAGAAAGAAAAGAACAAGATAAGGGTCTCAAAGAAGTCCTTAGGGGTGTTTCAACACCTAGCACCTTGAACCAACTAGTTCGAGAGTGTTAGCTGAAAGCTTATCATACAGAGTTACCTCAACACAAAATAAAGGTCTCAAAGAAGGCAATAGAGTAAGTAGTCAAGAGCATATTATAGCTTAGAAACCAGCAAGAACATGAACCTAAATTACTATGGATGAAACTTCATGAACCAAGGATTTAAATTCTCTGAATAAGGACTTCTATCTCTTGTACTATCATTCATTCTACTTATGTTCTATCACTTGCTTGAGGACAAGTAAGATTTAAGTTTGGTGTTGTGATGCCACGTTATCTTGGCTAGTTTCACAAGCCATTTTTAGTATGTTTTAGGTTAGTTTCATGCATTTTCTTAGGCAATAAGCAAGTATTTGGTTGAATATGCATTCATACCTTGATTCAAGCAAACATTGTGAATTCTAAAAAATTTCATGAGAATAATGCAAGGATTGAATGATAGAATGAATGATGCATTATCTCATGATTAAGAGCAAGCCTTTGATGCACTTTGTTTGATTGATTTCAGGTAAGAAAAAGCAATGAAGAGCCACGTTAGTGCCACTAACGTGGCCATTAACGTGGAAGAAGGGATAGCTTGCAACGTTTGTGGTGAAGTTAGCACCACTAACGTGTTTGAAGGCTAATTAAGCCCACGTTAGTGCCACTAATGTGAGTACTAACATGGAAGAAGGCATAGCTTGCAACGTTAGTGGTGAAGTTAACACCACTAACATGTTCGAAGGCCAAATAAGCCCATGTTAGTGCCACTAACGTGGGCACTAGACGTTAATGGTGAAGTTATCACCATTAACGTGTGAGAACCTAAGGTATACCCACATTAATGGCCACGTTAATGCCACAAACATGGACCATTAACGTGGAGGAAAGGATGGTTTGGACATTAATAGTGAAGTTAACACCATTAACGTGATTAAGGGTTAGGAAAGGCTACGTTAGTGGCCACGTTAGTGCCACTAACAGTGGGGATAACGTGACTCAAAGGGGTTGGGGATGTTATTGACCAAGTTAGTGTCACTAACGTCTTCGAGCCAGGAATTTACACTTGACGTTAACCACACTAACGGCCAGACTAACGTGAATGATACCCAACTCAAACTCCTCCAGCAAGTTGAGAAAAGTGCACTAAGATTATAACTGCTTCAACTGAGCTCAAAGGCCCACATCCAAAGACTTGCAAACTTAACTGAAGATCAGAGAAGTAGTATATATAAAGATAGTTTTGAACTTGAAATGGAATTGGGACCTGGGGAATCCAGGATTGTAAACACTCTATATTTACTTTTCTTTGTAATTCAATTTTACTCTCAAATGCAATTTTGATGCCAAGGCATCTTAGGCTAGTTTCACTAGCCTTTTTCATTTGTTTTCATTAAGTTTCATACACTTTCTTGAGCAATAAGTATTTGGATGAAAATTTCATGCATATCTTCATTCATTCAAACATGGTTAAATTGATGCATTTTCATGAGATTTATGCAAGATTTACTTGTTGATATGAATGATACAAAAATCTTGTGATTATAGCAAGACTTTGATGCATTTGTTTGAATGATGATAGGTGGAAAGAAGCTGAGGAAAGGCAAGGAAGAACTAGAGGAAGCAACGTTGGTGGCCAAAGTTGGCTCACCAACGTTGCCATCAACTTTGTAGAGAAGCAAGCAAGAAACAAAAAGCCATGAAAAGAAAGAGGCAAGCAACGTTGGTGGCCAAAGTTGGCTCACCAATATTGCTGGCAACGTTCTTCAATTATAGTGCCAACGTTGAAGGGAACGTTGGTGAACCAATGTTACCTCCAATGCCTGCGATAAAAATTTCAAATCTGAAGTTGGAAAATTTGCAGTGACGTGTACGCGTGAACGTGCATTTTTTCCAATCTCGCAAACGCGTGAGTGATGCATTGGTGCACGAAATTGTGATCAATACTTTTCACAACTCAAATAATCCCCGGTGATGAATCCAAAAACTTGGTGTTCAATACCATGGCATAAACACAACTTCGCACAACTAACCAGCAAGTGTACTAGGTCGTCCAAGTAATAAACCTTACGCGAGTAAGGGTCGATCCCACAGAGATTGTTGGTATGAAGCAAGCTATGGTCACCTTGTAAATCTTAGTAAGGCAAACTCAATTGGTTATGAATGATGAATAAAACATAAAGATAAAGATAGATATACTTATGTAATTCATTGGTAGGAATTTCAGATAAGCGTATGAAGATGCTTGGTCCCTTCCGTCTCTCTGTTTTCCTACTGTCTTCATCCAATCCTTCTTACTCCTTTCCATGGCAAGCTGTATGCAAGGGTTTCACCGTTGTCAGTGGCTACCTCCCATCCTCTCAGTGAAAATGTTCAACGCACCCTGTCACGGCACCACTATTCATCTGTCGGTTCTCAATCAGGTTGGAATAGAATCCAGTGATTCTTTTGCGTCTGTCACTAACGCCCAGCCTTCAGGAGTTTGAAGCTCGTCACAGTCATTCAATAATTGAATCCTACTCAGAATACCACAGACAAGGTTTAGACCTTCCGGATTCTCTTGAATGCCGCCATCAATTCTAGCTTATACCACGAAGATTCCGATTAAAGAATCCAAGAGATATCCACCCAATCTAAGGTAGAACGGAGGTGGTTGTCAGGCACACGTTCATAGGTGAGAATGATGATGAGTGTCACGGATCATCACATTCATCAAGTTGAAGAACAAATGATATCTTATAACAAGAACAAGTGGAATTGAATAGAAGAACAATAATAATTGCATTAATACTCGAGGTACAACAGAGCTCCACACCTTAATCTATGGTGTGTAGAAACTCCACCGTTGAAAATACATAAGAACAAGGTCTAGGCATGGCCGTGAGGCCAGCCTCCCAATGATCTAAGATAGCATAAGAACAAAGATAGCTACCCAGATGATCTAAGAACTAGATGTCCAAAGATGAAAATACAATAGTAAAATGTCCTACTTATAGAGAGCTAGTAGCCTAGGGTTTACAGAAATGAGTAAATGACATAAAAATCCACTTCCGGGCCCACTTGGTGTGTGCTTGGGCTGAGCATTGAAGCATTTTCGTGTAGAGACTTTTCTTGGAGTTAAACGCCAGCTTTTGTGCCAGTTTGGGCGTTTAACTCCCATCCTTGTGCCAGTTCCGGCGTTTAACGCTGGGAATTCTGATGGTGACTTTGAACGCCAGTTTGTGCCATCAAATCTTGGGCAAAGTATGGACTATCATATATTGCTGGAAAGCCCAGGATGTCTACTTTCCAATGCCGTTGAGAGCTCGCCAATTGTGCTTCTGTAGCTCCAGAAAAAACACTTTGAGTGCAGGGAGGTCAGAATCCAACAGCATCTGCAGTCCTTTTTAGTCTCTGAATCAGATTTTTGCTCAAGTCCCTCAATTTCAGCCAGAAAATACCTGAAATCACAGAAAAACACACAAACTCATAGTAAAGTCCAGAAAAGTGAATTTTAACTAAAAACTAATAAAAATATACTAAAAACTAACTAGATCATACTAAAAACATGCTAAAAACAATGCCAAAAAGCGTACAAATTATCCGCTCATCACAACACCAAACTTAAATTGTTGCTTGTCCTCAAGCAACTGAAAATCAAATAAGATAAAAAGAAGAGAATATACAATGAATTCCAAAAACATCTATGAAGATCAGTATTAATTAGATGAGCGGGGCTTTTAGCTTTTTACCTCTGAACAGTTTTGGCATCTCACTCTATCCTTTGAAATTCAGAATGATTGGCTTCTTTAGGAACTCAGAATCCAGATAGTGTCATTGATTCTCCTAGTTAAGTATGATGATTCTTGAACACAGCTACTTATTGAGTCTTGGCCGTGGCCCAAAGCACTCTGTCTTCCAGTATTACCACCGGATACATACATGCCACAAACACATAATTGGGTGAACCTTTTCAGATTGTGACTCAGCTTTGCTAGAGTCCCCAATTAGAGGTGTCCAGGGTTCTTAAGCACACTCTTTTTGCCTTGGATCACAACTTTATTTCTCTCTTTTTTTTTCGTTTTTCCTTTCTCCAATTTTTCGTTTTTCTCCTTCTCTTTTTCTCTTTTTTTTGTATTCACTGTTTTTTCTTGCTTCAAGAATCATTTTTATGATTTTTCAGATCCTCAGTAACATGTATCCTTTTTCATCATTCTTTCAAGAGCCAACATTCATGAACCACAAATTCAAAAGACATATGCACTGTTTAAGCATACATTCAGAAAACAAAAGTATTGCCACCACATCAAGATAATTAAACTGTTATAAAATTCAAAATTCATGCAATTCTTTTCTTTTTCAATTAAGAACATTTTTCATTCAAGAAAGGTGATGGATTCATAGGACATTCATAACTTTAAGGCATAGACACTAAGACACTAATGATCACAAGACACAAACATAGATAAACATAAGCATAATTTTTCGAAAAAACAGAAAAATAAAGAACAAGGAAATTAAAGAACGGGTCCACCTTAGTGATGGCGGCTTGTTCTTCCTCTTGAAGATCCTATGGAGTGCTTGAGCTCCTCAATGTCTCTTCCTTGTCTTTGTTGCTCCTCTCTCATGATTCTTTGGTCTGCTCTAATTTCATGGAGGAGAATGGAATGTTCTTGGTGCTCCACCCTTAGTTGTCCCATGTTGGAACTCAATTCTCCTAGGGAGGTGTTTAGTTGCTCCCAATAGTTTTGTGGAGGAAAGTGCATCCCTTGAGGCATCTCAGGGATTTGATGATGAGAGGGGTCTCTTGTTTGCTCCATCCTCTTCTTAGTGATGGGCTTGTCCTCATCAATGGGGATGTCTCCCTCTATGTCAACTCCAACTGAATAACAGTGGTGACAAATGAGATGAGGAAAGGCTAACCTTGCCAAGGTAGAGGACTTGTCCGCCACCTTATAAAGTTCTTGGGATATCACCTCATGAACTTCTATTTCTTCTCCAATCATGATGCTATGAATCATGATAGCCCGGTCTATAGTAACTTCGGACCGGTTGCTAGTGGGAATGATTGAGCATTGGATAAACTCCAACCATCCCCTAGCCACAGGCTTGAGGTCATGCCTTCTCAATTGAACCGGCTTTCCTCTTGAATCTCTCTTCCATTGGGCGCCCTCTTCACAAATGACTGTGAGGACTTGGTCCATCCTTTGATCAAAGTTGACCCTTCTAGTGTAAGGATGTTCATCTCCTTGCATCATGGGCAAGTTGAATGCCAACCTTACATTTTCCGGACAAAAATCCAAGTATTTTCCCCGAACCATAGTAAGCCAATTCTTTGGGTGCGGGTTCACACTTTGGTCATGGTTCTTGGTGATCCATGCATTGGCATAGAACTCTTGAACCATTAAGATTCCGACTTGTTGAATGGGGTTGGTAAGAACTTCCCAACCTCTCCTTCGGATCTCATGTCGGATCTCCGGATATTCACTCTTTTTGAGTTTAAAAGGGACCTCAGGGATCACTTTCTTCAAGGCCACAACTTCATAGAAGTGGTCTTGATGCACCCTTGAGATGAATATCTCCATCTCCCATGACTCGGAGGTGAAAGCTCTTGCCTTCCCTTTCCTCTTTCTAGAGGTTTCTCCGGCCTTGGATGCCATAAATGGTTATGAAAAAACAAAAAGCAATGCTTTTACCACACCAAACTTAAAAGGTTTGCTCGTCCTCGAGCAAAAGAGAAAAGAAGAGAGTAGAAGAAGAAGAAATGAAGGAGATGGAGGGGGCTTTTTCAGCCAAAGGGGGAGAAGTAGTGTTTAGGTTGTGTGAAAATGAAGGAGTGAAGATGGATTTATATAGGAGTGGGGAGAGGGGTAGGGTTCGGCTATGGGAGGGTGGGTTTGGGTGGGAAAGTGGTTTGAATTTGAATGGTGAGGTAGGTGGGGTTTTATGAAGGATGGATGTGAGTGGTGAAGAGAAAGATGGGATTTGATAGGTGAGGGGTTTTTGGGGAAGAGGTGTTGAGGTGATTGGTGAATGGGTGAAGAAGAGAGAGAGTGGTGGGGTAGGTGGGGATCCTGTGGGGTCCACAGATCCTGAGGTGTCAAGGAAAAGTCATCCCTGCACCAAGTGGCGAGCAAAATTACTCTTTGTGCCAATTCTGGCGTTAAACGCCGGGCTGGTGCCCATTTCTGGCGTTCAACGCCAACTTCTTGCCCTTTCCTGGCGTTTAACGCCAGTCTGGTGCCCCTTTCTGGCGTTTAACGCCCAGAATGGTGCCAGACTGGGCGTTAAACGCCCATCTGCTAGCCTTATTGGCGTTTAAATGCCAGCAGGATCTTCCTCCAGGGTGTGCTGTTTTTCTTTCTGTTTTTTTCTTTCTGTTTTTGCTTTTTCAATTGATTTTGTAACTTCTCATGATCATCAACCTACAGAAAACATAAAATAACAAAGAAAAATAGATAAAATAAAACATTGGGTTGCCTCCCAATAAGCGCTTCTTTAATGTCAGTAGCTTGACAGAGGGCTCTCATGGAGCCTCACAGATGCTTAGAGCAATGTTGGAACCTCCCAACACCAAACTTAGAGTTTGAATGTAGGGGTTCAACACCAAACTTAGAAGTTGGTTGTGGCCTCTCAACACCAAACTTAGAGTTTGACTGTGGGGGCTCTGTTTGGCTCTGTTTTGAGAGAAGCTCTTCATGCTTCCTCTCCATGGTGACAGAGGGATATCCTTGAGCCTTAAACACCAAGGATTCTTCATTCACTTGAATGATCAATTCTCCTCTATCAACATCAATCACAGCCTTTGCTGTGGCTAGGAAGGGTCTGCCAAGGATGATGGATTCATCCATGCACTTCCCAGTCTCTAGGACTATGAAATCAGCAGGGATGTAATGGTCTTCAACTTTCACCAGAACATCCTCTACAAGTCCATAAGCTAGTTTTCTTGAGTTGTCTGCCATCTCTAGTGAGATTTTTGCAGCTTGCACCTCAAAGATCCCTAGCTTCTCCATTACAGAGAGAGGCATGAGGTTTACACTTGACCCTAGGTCACACAGAGCCTTCTTAAAGGTCATGGTGCCTATGGTACAAGGTATTGAAAACTTCCCAGGATCCTGTCTCTTTTGAGGTAATTTCTACCTAGACACGTCATCCAGTTCTTTGGTGAGCAAAGGGGGCTCATCCTCCCAAGTCTCATTTCCAAATAGCTTGTCATTTAGCTTCATGATTGCTCCAAGGTATTTAGCAACTTGCTCTTCAGTGACATACTCATCCTCTTCAGAGGAAGAATACTCATCAGAGCTCATGAATGGCAGAAGTAAATCCAATGGGATCTCTATGGCCTCAGTGTGAGCCTCAGATTCCCATGGTTCCTCATTGGGGAACTCATTGGAGGCCAGTGGACGTCCATGGAGGTCTTCCTCAGTGGCGTTCACTGCCTCTCCCTCCTCTCCAAATTCGGCCATGTTGATGGCCTTGCACTCTCCTTTTGGATTTTCTTCCGTATTGCTTGGAAGAGTACTAGGAGGGAGTTCAGTAATTTTCTTGCTCAGCTGACCCACTTGTGCCTCCAAATTTCTAATCGAGGACCTTGTTTCAGTCATGAAACTTTGAGTGGTTTTGATTAGATCAGAGACCATGGTTGCTAAGTCAGAGTGGTTCTGCTTAGAACTCTCTGTCTGTTGCTGAGAAGATGATGGAAAAGGCTTGCCATTGCTAAACCTGTTTCTTCCACCATTATTGTTGTTGAAACCTTGTTGAGGTCTCTCTTGATCCTTCCATGAGAGATTTGGATGATTTCTCCATGAAGGATTATAGGTGTTTCCATAGGGTTCTCCCATGTAATTCACCTCTTCCATTGAAGGGTTCTCAGGATCATAAGCTTCTTCTTCAGATGAAGCTTCCTTAGTACTGCCTGGTGCATTTTGTATTCCAGACAGACTTTGAGAAATCAAATTGACTTGCTGAGTCAATATCTTGTTCTGAGCCAATATAGCATTCAGAGTGTCAATCTCAAGAACTCCTTTCTTCTGATTTGTTCCATTGTTCACAGGATTCCTTTCAGAAGTGTACATGAATTGGTTATTTGCAACCATTTCAATCAGCTCTTGAGCTTCTGTAGGCGTCTTCTTCAGATGAAGAGATCCTCCAGCAGAGCTATCCAAAGACATCTTGGACAGTTCAGAGAGACCATCATAGAAAATACCTATGATACTCCATTCAGAAAGCATATCAGAGGGACACTTTCTGATTAATTGTTTGTATCTTTCCCAAGCTTCATAGAGGGATTCTCCTTCCTTATGTCTGAAGGTTTGGACTTCCACTCTAAGCTTACTCAATTTTTGAGGTGGAAAGAACTTTGCCAAGAAGGCATTGACTAGCTTTTCCCAAGAGTTCAGGCTTTCTTTAGGTTGTGAGTCCAACCATATTCTAGCTTTGTCTCTTACAGCAAAAGGGAAGAGCATAAGTCTGTAGACCTCAGGGTCAACCCCATTAGTCTTGACAGTGTCACAGATTTGCAAGAATTCAGCAAAAAACTGATGAGGATCTTCTAATGGAAGTCCATGGAACTTGCAATTCTGTTGCATTAGAGAAACTAATTGAGGCTTAAGCTCAAAGTTGTTTGCTCCAATGGCAGGGATAGAGATGCTTCTCCCATAGAAATCGGGAGTAGGTGCAGTAAAGTCACCCAGCACCTTCCTTGCATTGTTGGCATTGTTGTTGTTTTTGGCTGCCATGGGTTCTTCTTCTTTGAAGATTTCTGTTAGGTCCTCTACAGAGAGTTGTGCCTTAGCTTCTCTTAGCTTTCGCTTCAAGGTCCTTTCAGGTTCAGGGTCCGCCTCAACAAGAATGCTTTTGTCTTTGCTCCTGCTCATATGAAAGAGTAGAAAACAAGGAAATATGGAATCCTCTATGTCACAGTATAGAGATTCCTTGAGGTGTCAGAGGAAAAGAAAAATAGAAGGCAGCAGTAAAAAATTCGAACTTATCAAAGAAGATGGAGTTCGAATTGTGCATTTAAGGAATAGTGTTAGTCCATAAATGGAAGGATGTGAGAAGAGGGGAAGAAATTTTCGAAAATAATTTAAAAAGATTTTAAAAACCTTTTGAAAAACTTTAATTGATTTTCGAAAACCAAGATTGAGAAAGAAGTAAAGTGATTTTTGAAAAAGATTTTGAAATTAGAAATTAAAAAGATATGATTTGAAAAACATTTTAAAAAGATTTGATTTTAAAAAATAATAACTTGGCTAACAAGAAAAGATATGATTCAAACATTAAACCTTTCTCAACAGACAAGGCAACATACTTGAAATGTTGAATCAAATCATTAATTGATAGCAAGTATCTTTGAAGATAGAAAGAAATTGATTTTGAAAAAGATTTGATTGAAAAGATTTGATTTGAAAAAGATTTGATTTTGAAAAATTTTGAAAACCTGAAAAAAAATTTGATTTGAAAACAAAATCTTCCCTCTTGTGCCATCCTGGCGTTAAACGCCCAGAATGGTGCACATTCTGGCGTTTAACGCCCAAGCTACTACCCATTTGGGCGTTAAACGCCCAGCCAGGCACCCTGGCTGGCGTTTAAACGCCAGTTTGCCCTTCTTCACTGGGCATTTTGAACGCCCAGCCTTTTTCTGTGTAATTCCTCTGCTGTATGTTCTGAATCTTCAATTCTCTGTATTATTGACTTGAAAAGACACAAATTAAAAATATTTTTGGATTTTTAATAATGAGGAATAATCAAAATGCAACTAGAATCAAATAACAATGCATGCAAGACACCAAACTTAGTAGTTTGTATACTACTGACTCTAACAAAATGAGAATGCATATGAGAGACACAAACACTCAAGTCAAGAGAAATTAAAGATCAGAGTAATGAAATCATCAAGAACAACTTGAGGATTAATGAAGAAACATGCATGAATGCAAGAAGAACAAAAACATGCAATTGACACCAAACTTAACATGAGACTCTAGACTCAACAAGAAACATAAAATATTTTTGGTTTTTTTTTGTAATTTTTTTGTGCCTTTTCGAAAATTAAGTGGAAAAATGAAATAAAGATATCAAAATTCTTAATGAGAATTCCAGGAATCATGCAATGTTAGTCTAAAGCTTCAGTCTAAAGAAATTAGACATGGCTGAACAAGCTTCAGCAGGACATTGCATTCAAGAGCTAAATTGATGAAAATCAATCAGCTTTGGTGATGATAAGAACATCACCTCGAAACACTAGATGAAAAATACCTAATCTAAGCAACAAGATGAACCGTCAGTTGTCCATACTCGAACAATCCCCGGCAATGGCGCCAAAAACTTGGTGCACGAAATTGTGATCAATACTTTTCACAACTCAAATAATCCCCGGTGATGAATCCAAAAACTTGGTGTTCAATACCATGGCATAAACATAACTTCGCACAACTAACCAGCAAGTGTACTGGGTCGTCCAAGTAATAAACCTTACGCGAGTAAGGGTCGATCCCACAGAGATTGTTGGTATGAAGCAAGCTATGGTCACCTTGTAAATCTTAGTCAGGCAAACTCAATTGGTTATGAATTATGAATAAAACATAAAGATAAAGATAGAGATACTTATGTAATTCATTGGTAGGAATTTCAGATAAGCGTATGAAGATGCTTGGTCCCTTCCGTCTCTCTGCTTTCCTACTGTCTTCATCCAATCCTTCTTACTCCTTTCCATGGCAAGCTGTATGCAAGGGTTTCACCGTTGTCAGTGGCTACCTCCCATCCTCTCAGTGAAAATGTTCAACGCACCCTGTCACGGCACCACTATTCATCTGTCGGTTCTCAATCAGGTTGGAATAGAATCCAGTGATTCTTTTGCGTCTGTCACTAACGCCCAGCCTTCAGGAGTTTGAAGCTCGTCACAGTCATTCAATCATTGAATCCTACTCAGAATACCATAGACAAGGTTTAGACCTTCCGGATTCTCTTGAATGCCGCCATCAATTCTAGCTTATACCACGAAGATTCCGACTAAAGAATCCAAGGTAGAACGGAGGTGGTTGTCAGGCACACGTTCATAGGTGAGAATGATGATGAGTGTCACGGATCATCACATTCATCAAGTTGAAGAACAAGTGATATCTTAGAACAAGAACAAGCGGAATTGAATAGAAGAACAATAGTAATTGCATTAATACTCGAGGTACAGCAGAGCTCCACACCTTAATCTATGGTGTGTAGAAACTCCACCGTTGAAAATACATAAGAACAAGGTCTAGGCATGGCCGTGAGGCCAGCCTCCCAATGATCTAAGATAGCATAAGAACAAAGATAGCTACCCAGATGATCTAAGAACTAGATGTCCAAAGATGAAAATACAATAGTAAAATGTCATACTTATAGAGAGCTAGTAGCCTAGGGTTTACAGAAATGAGTAAATGACATAAAAATCCACTTCCGGGCCCACTTGGTGTGTGCTTGGGCTGAGCATTGAAGCATTATCGTGTAGAGACTTTTCTTGGAGTTAAACGCCAGCTTTTGTGCTAGTTTGGGCGTTTAACTCCCATCCTTGTGCCAGTTCTGGCGTTTAACGCTGGAAATTCTGATGGTGACTTTGAACGCCAGTTTGGGACATCAAATCTTGGGCAAAGTATGGACTATCATATATTTCTGGAAAGCTCAGGATGTCTACTTTCCAACGCCGTTGAGAGCGTGCCAATTGGGCTTCTGTAGCTCCAGAAAATCCACTTCGAGTGCAGGGAGAAAATACCTGAAATCACAGAAAAACACACAAACTCATAGTAAAGTCCAGAAAAGTGAATTTTAACTAAAAACTAATAAAAATATACTAAAAACTAACTAGATCATACTAAAAACATACTAAAAACAATGCCAAAAAGCGTACAAATTATCCGCTCATCATGCATACGCGCAAAAAGCTGTTTTGACGCGTACGTGTGGGCGATGCGTACGTGTGGGTGGATGAATGTTGGTGCACCAACGTTGAGTCAAACGTTAGTGGCAACACTCAAATCCTTTTCTACACAAAGTTTGACTTAACGTTTTCCTGTAAACATTGATCACCAATGTTGATGCTGACTCCACTATAATTGAGCACCATGCAGAGTATAAACGTTAGTTGCCAAACATCCCTCCTCAACGTCATTGAGAGCCACTTTAACTTGCTTCAACAAAGGCCGAAAGGCCAATTCCAAGACTTGAAAACTGAATAAAGAAAGTGTATAAATAGCATAGAGTTTAAGTTAGTTAGAAGGATGGAAGTCAGGGACCCAAATTGGGAACTCTGTAATCATTTTCTTTTGTACTTTCTTTACTTTTCCTACGCTTTCTCTCTTTTGATTTGAATTGAGCTATGATGAACTAAACCCCATTTCATTGGGTTAGGGAGCTCTATTGTAATTCAATGGATCAATTATAGTTTACATTCTTCTTCTTCTTTTTTTCTCTTGATTTGCTTGAAAGGTTTCGATCTTCATCCAATTGAACAATTGTCTCGGAAGAGAAATTGTTCATACTTGGATTTTCTCTTAACCTTGAAAGAGGAATGAGGAAATCATGCTAGAAATGCTTTCTCGTGTTGGATTGGGTTTGGGGTTGGATGGATATAGTGACATATAATCCTACCAATGCTTTGATCTAGAAAAATATGTGGTATAATCAGTGATCGTACTTCATCTCTTCCCATGAGCAATTAGATCAAGAAATTGGGCAATTGTTCAAGCTTAAAGAGTTTGGATTGCCAAGACATTGGGATCCAATCACCTATGATTGCCAAGAGATCAATGAATGTATTGATTGAGAAAGAGATGAGAATGAACTTAATCCAGAGAATGTAATATCTCCTAAGCCCAATGAGCTTCCCCACTTCTAATCTTTCCCATTCTTTAATTTCTGCTGTTTACATTTATGCTTAATCATCCCCATTCCCATTTAAGTTTTTGCAATTTAATTTCTGCTCTTTACATTCTGCAGTTTAATTTTAGTTATTTACATTCCTTGCTATTTACGTTTTTCGCCATTTGAATTTCTGCAATTCTCAATTTAATTTGGCTTAGTTCAACAACAACACTCCTCTAATTAAAGTTGCTCAACCAATTAGTCCTTGTAGGATTCAACCTCACTCTATTGTGAGTTTTTACTAGACGACAATTCGGTATACTTGCCGAGGAAAATTTGTTGAGAGACAGATTTTCATGCATCAAGTTTATGGCACCGTTGCCGGGGATTGATTATGCATTGACAATGATTAAATTGGAGGATAACTAGATTGGACACTTTTCTTTTCTTTTGTTAATTAGTTTTTGTTTCAGTTTGTTTATTGCTATTCTCTGCAATTTAAGCTGTTTTTCCTTGTTTATTTACTTTCTAGTACACTAATTCACTAACTATTTGATCAATTGCACTAACCACTCTTAACTAGACGTGACTTCTCCATTTGTTGTCTGCTTGTCATTTGCTGAGTGTGTGATAGGTAGAAGAGGAGGAGCCTCAACTTCTTTTGATAGTGAACTTGAGAGGACCTTCCTTAGGCTAAGGACAAAAGCAAGAGGTAAAGGCATAGCTGGTGAAGAAAAGTTGAAAGAAGATCTAGACATTGCTATGGAGGAAAGAGTTCACAATCATGTTGGAGAGGGTGCTGGCAATCATGCTGGGCAGGAGAGAAGGGTATTAGGCTCCTATATTAATCCCAATCCTAGGAACTGTGGGAGCAACATCCTAAAGTCAACCATTCATGCCAATAACTTTGAGCTAAAAACACAGCTCATCACTCTTATTCAAAATAATTGCTCATTTGGAGGAAGTGCCCAGGAAGATCCCAACCAACATCTGACCACATTCTTGAGAATATGTGATACTGTGAAGTCTAATGGTGTTCATCCTGATACTTATAAATTGCTTCTGTATTCCTTTTTTTCTCAGGGATAAAGCATCAAAGTGGCTAGAGTCCTTTCCTAGGGAGAGTTTGACAACATGGGAAGATATGGTGAATAAATTCCTAGCAAGAATTTACCCTCACCAAAGAGTTAACAGGTTGAGGGCTGAGGTACAAACATTCAAACATCAAGATGGTGAAACTCTCTATGAAGCTTGGGAGAGATACAAGGAATTGACAAGAAAGTGCCCTCCAGATATGTTCAATGAATGGATACAACTGCATATTTTCTATGAAGGTCTGTCACAAGAATCAAAGAAAGCCTTAGATCAATCTTTAAAAGGCTCTCTCAACAAGAAGAAGACAATTGAAGAGGCTATAGATGTCATAGAAACTGTAGCCAACAATGAATACTTCTATGCCTTTGATAGAAGCACTGACGTTAGGATTTTTTCTAGTAAAGAATTTTATAAAAATATTCGCGTTGTAGATATAGCTTCTAAACTAACAGAAATCCCTTCGTACAAAAGTTTTAGTTGTCACAAGTAACAAACCCCTAAATAAATTAATAACCGAGTATTTAAACCTCGGGTCGTCTTCTCAAGGAATTGCAGGGAGGTATGTTCTTATTATTTTTGGAATTTGGACAATGAGCACAAGTATATTTTCAAAGCAATAAAAATAAATAACTGTAAAATAGACTCTTGGCAAGGTATGAAGAACTGGAAGTCCTATCCTAGTTATCCTTATCAATTATGATGAGAATTGGATTTTTCTCCCACCTTGTTAACCTCTAACTATGAAGGTAAGTTAAGTGGATGAATTAATTCGAATCCTCAAGTCCTAGTCTTTCCTTGGGAAAGGCTAGAGTTATTGGAATATGAATTAATGAAATGAAGAAATCCAATTTTCAATCAACAATGAGTTTGATAACTCTAGAGTCACCAATTATTTAACCAAAGCCAAAAGGGAAACTATCTAAATTAAATAAAAAGCATTCATAAATAAAACAATCATAAACTGAAATACCTCAAATAACATTAATTAAGAAAATCAATCCAAACATGGAACATTGAAAATAAATAAATACAAAGAACATTGAACCTGGGATTGAGAGTCACTCCTAAAACTAAGAGAAGTCCTAAATCCTAATCCTAAGAGAGAGGAGAGAACCACTCTCACTAAAAACTACATCTAAAACCTAAAATTATGAGTTATGAAAGCATGATCTGAATGGATTCAATTCCTCTACTTTATAGCCTCTAATCTGAGTTTTCTGGGCCGAAAATTGGGTCGAAAACAGCCCAGAAATCGCTGGAGAAGAAATCTGCCACGCTAGTTTTTCGTCACTGCGACGCGGCCGCATGGAGCACGCGGTCGCATCGCCTAGCGTCAGGGCAATTATGGCATATTATATATCAAATCGAAGCCCCGGACGTTAGCTTTCCAACGCAACTGGAAGCGCGTCATTTGGACCTCTATAGCAAAAGTTATAACTGTTTGAGTGTGAAGAGGTCAGGCTGGACAGCTTTGCAGTTTCTCCAACTTCTTGTATTCCTTCCACTTTTGCATGCTTCCTTTCCATCATCCAAGCCATTCCTGCCCTATAATATCTGAAAACACTTAACACACATATCAAGGCATCTAATGGTAATAAGAGAGGATTAATAATAAGCAAATATAAGATCAAAGAAGCATGTTTTCAATCATAGCACAAAATCAGGAAGGAAAATGTAAAACATGCGAATTGTATGAATAAGTGAGTAAAGAGTTGATAAAAACCACTCAATTGAGCATAAGATAAACCATAAAATAGTGGTTTATCAAGCACCAATAGAAGGGTGATGAAATTGAATCACATGGATGCAATACTAGCTCAAAACAAGTTGATTACCAAGCAATTGGCAGACCTCACCAAGCAGATGGAGAGGAACCAAGTTGCAGCAATCAATACTTAACCACCAGCTCAAGAAGAGTTGAATGTAGAGGAATGAGATGATTGGGTGTAAGCCAATTATGTTGGAAACTCCTCAAGAAAACCTTATGATCCACACTCAAGAACCTATGATCCTGGTTGGAAGAACCACCCAAACTTTTGGTAGGGAAACCAACAAAACTAGAACCAAGATAATAGACCTCACAACGTCAACCTCATAGAACCAACTTCTGTGTTCCAATTCTTCTTATTCTCTCTCTACCTCATTCCTCTATTCTCCTTTTCTTCTGACACATCAAGGAATCTCTATACTGTGACATAGAGGATTCCACTACTCCCTTTTGTTCTCTTCTTTTTCATATGAGCAAAAATAGGGATAAAAACATTCTTATTGAAGCTGATCCTAAACCTAAAAAGACTCTGAAGAAGAAGCTAAGAGAATCTAAAGCACAACACTCTGGAGAGGACCTTACAGAGAATTTCAAAATAGAAACAGACATGGCAGCCAAACCCAACAACAATGCTAGAGATGCAAGGAAGATGCTTGGTGACTATACTGCACCAACTTCCAACTTCTATAGAAGAAACATCTCAATTCCTGCCATTGGAGCAAACAACTTTGAGCTTAAGCCTCAATTAGTTTCTCTAATGCAGTAGAATTGCAAGTTTCATAGACTTCCATCGGAAGATCTTCATCAGTTCTTAAATGAATTCTTGCAAATCTGTGATACTGTTAAGACCAATGGGGTTGATCCTGAGGTCTAAAGACTTATGCTTTTCCCTTTTGCTGTAAGAGATAGAGCTAGAACATAGTTAGACTCACAACCTAGAGAAAGCCTAAACTCTTGGGACAAGTTGGTCAATGCTTTCTTGACCAAATTCTTTCCACCTCAAAAGATAAGCAAGCATAGAGTGAAAGTCCAAACCTCCAAACAGAAGAAAGGTGAATCCCTCTATAAAGCTTGGGAAAGATACAAGCAATTAACCAAAAGGTGTCCTTCTGATATGCTTCCAGAATGGAGCATCATATGTATATTCTATGATGGTCTGTCTAAATTGTCCAAGATATCATTAGACCATTCTGTTGGTGGATCTCTTCATCTGAAAACCCCTGCAGAAGCCCAGGAACTCATTGAGATGGTTGCAAATAACTAGTTCATGTACACTTCTGAAAGAAATTATGTGAATAATGGGATGACTCAGAAGAAAATAGTTCTTGAGATTGATACTCAAAATGCCATATTAGCTCAGAACAAAATATTGACTCAGTAAGTCAATATGATTTCTCAGAATCTGACTGGATTGCAAGCTGCATCTGGCAGTGCGAAAGAAGCCTCCTCTGAAGGAGAAGCTTATGACTATGAAAATCCTGCAATGGAAGAGGTGAATTACATGGGGGAATCCTATGGAAACACTTATAATCCTTCATGGAGGAATCATCCAAATTTCTCAGGAAAGGATCAACAGAAGCCTCAACAAGGCTTTAATAACAATAATGGTGGGAGAAATAAGTTTAGCAATAGCAAACCTTTTCCATCATCTTCTCAGCAACAGACAGAGAATTCTGAGTAGAGCCTCTCTGGCCTAGCAAACATAGTCTCTAATCTATCTAAGGCCACTCTCAGTTTCATGACTGAAACAAGGACCTCCATCAGAAATTTGGAGGGACAAATGGGTCAGCTGAGTAAAAGAGATACTGAAACTCCTCATAGTACTCTCCCAAGCAATATAGAAGAGAACCCCAAAAGAGAGTGCAAGGCCATAACCACATCCAAAGTGGCCGAACCTGTAGAGAGTAAAAAGGCAGTGATTCCCAGTGAGGAAGACCTCAAGGGACGTCCACTGACCAATAAGGAGTTCTCTATTGAGGAACCAAATGAATTTGAGGCTCATGCAGAGACCATAGAGATTCCACTGAACTTACTATTGCCATTCATGAGCTTTGATGAATATTTTTCCTCTGAAGAGGGTGAAGACATTTTTGAAGAGCAAGTTGCTCTGTATCTGAGAGCAATCATGAAGCTGAATGCCAAGTTATTTGGTAATGACACTTGTAAGGATGAACCTCCATTGCTCATCAATGAACCGAATACATGGATTCAGCAGACATTGCCTCAAAAGAAACCAGATCCCAGAAAGTTCTTAATACCTTGCACCATAGGCACCATGACCTTTGAAAAGGCTCTGTGTGACCTGGGGTCAGGTATCAACCTCATGCCACTCTCTGTAATGGAGAAACTAGGAATTTTTGAGGTACAAGCTGCAAGAATCTCACTAGAGATGGCAGACAAATCAATGAAACAGGCTTATAGATTTGTAGAGGATGTCTTAATGAAGGTTGAAGGCATTTACATCCCTGCTGACTTCATAATTCTAGACACTGGGAAGGATGAGGATGAATCCATTATCCTTGGAAGACCCTTCCTAGCCACAGCAAGGGCTGTGATTGATGTGGACAAAGGAGAGTTAGTCTTTCAATTGAATAAGGGCTACCTTGCATTGTGCTCAAGACTCAAGGATCTTCTTCTGTAAACATGGAGAAGAAGCATGAAAAGCTTTTCTCAATAAAGAGTCAGATAGAGCCCCCACACTCAACTTCTAAGTTTGGTATTAGGAGGCCACAACCATGCTCTGAGCATCTGTGAAGCTCTGTAAGAGCTTCCTGTCAAGCTATTGACATTAAAGAAGCGCTTATTGGGAGGCAACCCAATTTTATTTATCTATATTAATTACTTTTTCATTATATTTTGTAGTGCTAGTCTATGTCTTTTTTAGGTTGATGATCATGTGAAGTCACAAAAATAGCTGCAGAATTAAAGCAGGAATCAAAAACAGCATCAAAAACAGCACACCCTGGAGGACAAGCTTACTGGTGTTCAAACGCTAGTAAGGCTATCAAAGTGGGCGTTTAATGCCCAGTCTGGCACCATTCTGGGCGTTAAATGCCAGAAATAGCGCACAGACTGGCGTTTAATGCCAAAAAAGGGTGTCTGGTGTCTGGCTGGCGTTAAACACTAGTAAGGGTAGCAGAATGGGTGTTTAACACCCAGTCTGGCAGCATTCTGGGCATTAAACACCAGAACTAGCAACCAGACTGGTGTTTAACGCCAAAAATGGGCAGCAGCTAGGTGTTCAACGCCAGAAATGCCACACAGAGGACGTTTAAATGCCAGAAAGGTGCTGGGATGAGAATCCTTGACACCTCAGGATCTGTGGACCCCACAAGATCCCTACCTACCCCAACTCATTCTCACTCTTCTTCACACCTTTCCATAACACCCTTCTCCAAACACCATTCACCTATCAAATCCTACCCTCTTTCCCATAACCTCTTCACCACTCATATCCATCACTATTTTCCATCATACAACCCACCTACCCCCACCCACTCAAATTCAAACCATTTTCCTCCCAAACCCAACCCCTATCACACGGATTCCCTCTCCCTCTTACCCTATATATACCCCGCCTTACTCCTTCATTTTCACACATCACAAACACTCCAAACCCCCCTTGGCCGAACCACTCCTCTACCTCCATCTCCTCCATTTCTTCTTCTTCTACTTCTGTCTTTCTTCTTTTGCTCGAGGATGAGCAAACCTTTTAAGTTTGGTGTGGAAAAAGCATTGCTTTTTTTTTCATAACCATTAATGGCACCTAAGGCCAGAAAAACCTCTAGAAAGAGGAAAGGGAAGGCAATTGCTTCTACCTCTGAGTCATGGGAGATGGAGAGATTCATCTCAAAGGTCCATAAAGACCACTTTTATGAAGTTGTGGCCAAGAAGAAGGTGATCCCCGAGGTCCCCTTCAAGCTCAAAAAGAGCAAATATTCGGAGATCCGACAAGTGATTTGAAGAAGAGGTTGGGAAGCTCTCACCAACCCCATCCAACAAGTCGGAATCTTAATGGTTCAAGAGTTCTATGCTAATGCATGGATCACTAAGAACCATGATCAAAGTGTGAACCCGAACCCAAAGAATTGCCTCACAATGGTTCGGGGGAAATAGTTAGATTTCAGTCCAAAAAATGTGAGGTTGGCATTCAACTTGCCAATGATGTAAGGAGATCTTCATCCTTTCACAAGAAGGGTCAACTTTGATCAAAGGTTGGACCAAGTCCTCATGGACATCTGTGTAGAAGGAGCCCAATGGAAGAGAGACTCCAAAGGCAAGCCGGTTTAATTGAGAAGGCTTGACCTCAAACCCATGGCTAGAGGATGGTTAGAGTTCATCCAATGCTCTATCATTCCTACTAGCAACCGATCCGAAGTAACCGTGGATCAGGCTATCATGATCCATAGCATCATGATTGGAGAGGAAGTAGAAGTTCATGAGATCATACCTCTAGAACTATACAAGGTGGCTGACAAGCCCTCCACTTTGGCATGGTTAGCCTTTCTTCATCCCATCTGTCACCTATGCAATTTAGCCAGAATTGTCATAGAGGAAGACATCCTCATTGAAGAGGACAGGCCCGTCACCAAAAAGAGGATGGAGCTAACAAGAGAGCCCACTCATGGACCTCAACAAGAGCATGAGGAAGTCCCTCATCAAGAAATCCCTGAGATGCCTCAAGGGATGCATTTTTCTCCACACAACTATTGGGAACAACTCAACACCTCTTTAGGGGACTTGAGTTCCAACATGGAGCAACTAAGGATGGAGCACCAAGAGCACTCCATTATCCTCCATGAAATTAGAGAGGACCAAAGAGCCATGAGGGAAGAGCAACAAAGGCAAAGAAGAGACATTGAGGAGCTCAAGCACTCCATAGGAACTTCAAGAGGAAGAACTAGCCACCATTACTAACGTGGACCCATTCTTTAATTTTCTTGTTCTTATTTTTCTGTTTTTCAGTTTTTATGCTTTATGTTTTGTCTATGTTTGTGTCTTTATTACATGATCATTAGTGTTTAGTATCTATGTCTTAAAGCTATGAGTATTCCATGAATCCTTCACCTTTCTTAAATGAAAAATGTTTCTATTTGCAAAAGAACAAGAAGTACATGAATATTGAATTCTATCTTGAAATTAGTTTAATTATCTTGATGTGGTGGCAATACTTTTTGTTTTCTAAATAAATGCTTGAACAGTGCATATTTTTTATAGTGAAGCTTATGAATGTTAAAATTGTTGGCTCTTGAAAAAATAATGAAAAAAGAGAAATGTTATTGAAATCTAAAAAATCATAAAATTGATTCTTGAAGCAAGAAAAAGCAGTGAATAACACAAATCTTGCGAAAAAAAGGGGAGAAAAATAAAGAAAAAAAAAAGAGAAAGAGAAAGAAAAAGCAAGCAGAAAAAGCCAATAGCTCTTTAAACCAAAAGGCAAGAGCAAAAAGCCAGTAACCCTTTAAACTAAAAGGCAACAGTAAAGAGGATCCAATGCTTTGAGCATCAGTGGATAAGAGGGCCCAAAGGAATAAAATCCTGGCCTGAGCGGCTAATTCAAGCTATCCCTAACCATGTGCTTGTGTCATGAAGGTCCAAGTGAAAAACTTGAGACTGAGTGGCTAAAATCGTGATCCAAAACGAAAAGAGTGTGCTTAAGAACTCTGGACACCTCTAACCGGGGACTCTAGCAAAGCAGAGTCACAATCTGAAAAGGTTCACCCAGTTATGTTTCTATGGCATTTATGTATCTGGTGGTAATACTGGAAAACAAGATGCTTAGGGTCATGGCCAAGACTCATAAGTAGCTAAGTTCAAGAATCAACATATTGAACTAGGAGAATCAATAACACTATCTTAATTCTGAGTTCCTATAGATGCCAATCATTCTGAATTTCAAAGGACAAAGTGAGATGCCAAAATTGTTCAGAAGCAAAAAGCAACTAGTCCCACTTATCTATTTGGAACTAAGCTTCATTGATATTTTGGAATTTATTGTATATTCTCTTTTTTTTATCCTATTTTGACAAGCAAAAATTTAAGTTTGGTGTTGTGATGAGCGAATAATTTATACGCTTTTTGGCATTGTTTTTAGGTAGTTTCTAGTATGTTTTAGTTACTTTTTAGTATATTTTTGTTAGTTTTTATGCAAAATTCACATTTCTGGACTTTACTATGAGTTTATGTGTTTTTCTATGATTTCAGGTATTTTCTGGCTGAAATTGAGGGACCTGAGCAAAAATCTGATTCAGAGGCTGAGAAAGAACTGCAGATGTTGTTGGATTCTGACCTCCCTGCACTCAAAGTGGATTTTCTGGAGCTACAAACGCCCAATTGGCGCGCTCTTAAATGTGTTGGAAATTAGACATCTTGAGCTTTCTAGCAATATATAATAGTTCATACTTTGTCTGAGACTTGATGGCCCAAACTGGCGTCCAAACGCCCACCACAGACCCTTTTCTGGCGTAAAACGCCAGAACTAGCACCAAAGCTGGACTTAAACGCCCAAATTGGCACCCAAGCTGGCATTTAACTCCAAGGATGGCCTATGCACGTGAAAGCTTCAAAGCTCAGCCCAAGCACACACCAAGTGGGCCCCGAAAGTGGATTTCTGCACTATCTACTCATTTTCTGTAAACCTAGCTTACTAGTTTAGTATAAACAGTACTTTTTACTATTGTATTGGGGTCTTCTTTGAAACCCTTGAGCTTTATGATCATCTTTGGGGAGGCTTGCCATTCGGCTATGCCTAGACCTTTTTCTCTTATATATTTTCAACGGTGGAGTTTCTACACCTCATAAATTACGGTGAGGAGCTCTGTTGTTCCTCATGAATTAATGTAAGTACTATTGTTTTTCCTTCAATTCACGCATACCTCTTCTCCAAGATATACTCTTGTACTTAATTCAGTTAAGTCAGACTGAAGGGGTGACCCGTGACAATCATCCACTATCTTCAGTACTCGCTTAGCCAAGATCCGCGTGCCTGACAACCACAAAGCGGTCTATATGATGTTCAACGTAGTCATTGGACGCCAGCCAGAGTATACTCTCTTGGGTCTCTGATCCACGGATTTGCATCATCTCTCCTGACAACAGAGCATTTGACCCCGTGATTAGGATCTTTGTGGTATAGGCTGGAATCAATAGACAGCATTCCTGAGATCCGGAACGTCTAGACCTTGTCTGTGGTATTTCGAGTAGGATCTGGGAAGGGATGACTGTGAGGAGCTTCAAACTCGCGAATGTTGGTCGCAGTGACAATGTGCAAAAGAATCAATGGATCTTATTCCGACACAAGTGAGAACCGACAGATGATTAGCCCTGCAGTAGCTATGCCTGGTATTTTTCATCCGAGACGAGAAATCCGATAGTTGATTAGCCGTACAGAGACCGTAGCCAGACCATTATCACTGAGAGGATCATACAGCTTGCCATAGAAGGGAGCATGCATGATTAGATGAAGACAATAGAAAAGCAGAGGTTCAGAAGCAACAAAGCATCTCCAAACGCTTATTTGAAATTCCCACCAATGAATTACATAAGTATCTCTATGTTATTTTCCATTTTATCTATATTTTAATTATCAATACCTCATAACTATTTGAATCCTCCTGACTGAGATTTACAAGATGACCATTGCTTGCTTCAAGCCATCAATCTCCGTGGGATCGACCCTTACTCACGTAAGGTATTACTTGGATGACCCAGTGCACTTGCTGGTTAGTTATGCGGTGTTGTGAAAAGTGTGATCACAATTTTATGCACCACATAGCATCTTGAAGCATATGCTTGATTTCTAAGTTTGGTGTGCCTAAAGGCATTCTAAGATGCTTTTCTAAACATGATGACCATATAGCCATTTTAGGACATATACTCATTCATTTTCTTGAAGTACATAGCCAAACATTAAGTTTGGTGTTCTGCATATGCTACAAGCTTAATGAGAGTCAAATTTGTTTTAAGCCTAAAATTTCATCAAAGATAAACCATACTGTGCATCATTTTGAGTTTATGTTTTTTTTAAAGTAGAAAATAAGGTGGTCCTTATGATGAATAAATCAAAAGTGACAAGAATTTCATTGAATTTCACATGAACCATTTGATGGATAACAAGTTTGGTGTCCACCAAGGTTATATATTTGCTTACAAGAGTCATGGTTGGTTATTAACACATGAGGAATATTTAGCCAAAATCTCCAAATTTTTAAATTGAGTTATTGCTTTCATTTGCTTTAGTGCCATTTCTTTTAATTCAATTTTGTTTTGTTATGGTGAATGGGCATGAGGAAGAGAAGATTGATGGTAAGGCAATGTACGGCTATCATAGAGCAAAAAGCAAGTGACATGGCCTTAGAAGTTGCTCATTGGGAAGCACAATTCTGCACATTGGTTGGGGGGATATATCACATAGATGACCGAACCTACATACCCAATGAGGAAGCAATCCTTGTCTTCATCCAATTCTACAAGCACACCATCCATTTTCACCACTTTAAAAGCATCCTCACCATTCATTCTTTATCAATTTTTGCTATAAATGACCCCACTTGAACCGAGTTTCACACTTCAAAGTTGCACCCTCTTGCATTTATAACTTCATTTTTTTTGTATTCCCTTAAATTGCAAGTCATAACCGTGCTCTTTGTTTGCTTCAAACCACTCTTGTCCCACTTGATTTCATACCTTACTCTACCCTCAAGCCACACTCTCATTCCACCTTGAACAAACTTCACTAGCCACCCTTCCTCACCATTTCTCTACTTTCTAATTGGCTAGCTTCAAGAGCAACCATGGCAGCCTCATCAAGCTCCAAAAGAAGGAAATGGAAAGAGCCTATTGAAGAAGAAATTTTCTATGATAAATGGAAGTTCAAATCAGTATTTCACGATATTCAATTTGAATGGATGATACCCAAAGGAATACTGCCAAAGATCCCTTTCCAACTTCCTGAGGATGAGTGCCAAGAGATCAGAGAGAAGATTAGAAAAAGAAAATAGGAGTTCTTCACTACTCCAATCACAAGAATAAATGCTAACACAGTGAAGGAGTTCTATGCCAACACAGTGAGGGAGAACACAAGCATTGACACCACTTACAAAAATTATGTAAGAGGTGTAGAGGTTGACTTTAGTCCAAAAGCCATTATAAAGGTTCTAGGGCCTAAGAGCAACACATTTTGATGAAGTCAGTTACCATGAGAGAGTGAGTGGCAACCCGGACTGTGATGAGATTGCTTGTTATATTTGTGTAGTTGGGGCCGACTGGGTAAGGGATTCCAATGGAATGCAAAGGTTTCTAAAAAGAGGAGACCTCAACCCTCAAGCCAAAGGGTGGTATGAACTTATGAAGAGATCCATCTTAGCTACGGTGAACACCTCAAAGGTCAACATCAAGAGAGCTACTATGCTGCATTGCATCATGATGGGAGGAGAGATTAAAGTTCATGAGATTATAGCCAAGGACATCCAAAAGCTTTCTGAGAAGAGCTCCCCTGAATCATGGCTCCACTACCCTAGCACTATCCTTCATCTATGCAAAAAGGCAAAGGTGGCGCTAGAAGATGCGAATCCTATTTGGTTGCACCTGGGTAGGCCAGTCACCATTGAGTGAATAACTCATGTCACAAATTCCCAACAACAAAGAAGACCCTAAAGGCGGAAAATAAGGGAGGAACCATAAGAAGAGAAGCATCAAGAAGAAGAGCAGCAAGAGAAACAACAAACTCCAGCACCTGTCACCTTGGACATGAGCCAAATTCAAGAGGCTATTGATGGCTTATCTCAACAATATATGGAGGCTCAAGAAAAACAAGAGGAGTTCGAACTAAGGATGTTTGATCAACAAAGAGACTTTCAATCAAGATTTTTGGATCTCCAAAGGGAACAATCGGCTCAATTCCAAGAATCCTTCAACAAATTGTCCAAACAACAAGCTCAACAGAAAACATACATCCAAAACCTGTATCACTGGAAAAATATATATCATACAGCCGGAGAGAACAGGCATTTAGATAGGATTGAATAAGATATAGACACTTAAGCAAAGCTCAGCTATCTAACTGCCAGCATACTTATATTGAATCGAGAAATCCAACCATATCATCAGGTCACTCAACTGGGAGAAACACAAAGGGCAAGAGCTAAAAGAAATAAAGAAAGAATGAAGCAAAGATTGAAAGATGCCGGACCTTGAGAAGAGGAATATGAGCCTGGAAAACAACAAGAGGAAGCAAGAAGAAAAAAGAAACAAGAACCAAAGAAGAAAGGGGAGTCAAGCAAAGGAAAACAAACCAAAGAATGAAAAGTGGTGGTATTTGTAAGAATGAAAGGACTTTCTGTTATTTGCTTCCTTTAATTTCCATCCAAGTATTCTAGTCTAAGTGCTTGCTTCATTTTCAATCCTGCTTAAATGCATGTCTTGTTCCCTTTACTTTTGATTGAATAAAAGAAAATATTTTGAAACAGAAAGAGTAAATGTCTAAGATTGGTAGGAAAGAGAATAAGGCTAAGTGGTGGTATATGTTTGATTGTTTAGCAAGCTCACTAATAAAGATGAAGGGTAGAATGTCTCTTTTTAGCATGAACCTAGTTGCTGTCTGTAAAACCTTAGTGAATAAATATCCTTAAAAGAAAGAAAGAACAAGAAAGAAGAAAAGAAACAAAGAATAAGCTAGGCACCAATAGCTTGAACCTTAAGATACATGCTTGTGATGTTTCTTTGTACTAGGATCTACTTGGATGATTAGGTTCTAAGGAGTGTTTTGACACTTGGTAACTTGGGTTAACTAACCTGGGATTATCAACCAAAAGTCCATTATCAAGAGAAACATAGTTACAAGTCATTTAGTGACCCAAAGAGGTGTTGGGCATCAATGTCTCTAGGATTGAATTATGAGCCAAGTGCCTATGGTGTGTAGGTGTAGAGGAGAGGCTTGAGTTAGTACGTCTGAGGGGTGCTTCATCACCCAACACCTTGAGCCATCTGGGTCGGGAGTGTTGACTGAAAACTTTTCTAAAGAGCTACCTCAACACAGAACACTAAGCAGCAAATAAAGAATAAGTTCTAAGCAAAAGAAAAACAAAAATTAAACACCAAGGATCAATGAATAACAAGGCGTCATAGCAGCACCTTAGTTAGCACTTAAAGGGAAATCTCACACTTGGAAACTAATAAAAGTTGAGCTGAAAATATATCCTGCATAAAACCCCATGAATCAAGTTTAATTTCTTTCTGATAAAGACATATATTCCTCTCTGTTTTCATTCATTCTTCTCATGTTTTACTGCTTGCTTGGGGACATGCAAGATTTAAGTTTGGTGTTGTGTGATGAACAGAAATTGTCTATCGGTAAAGAATTTCTCAATGAAATCTCATTGCAAGTATAGTTCTAAACCAACAAACAATTTCTCAATCAAAAGTTTGTTTGTCACAAGTACAAACCCCAATAAAAATAACGAAGTATTTAAACCTCGGGTCGTCTCTCAAGAAATTGCAGGGAAGTGTTCTTGTTATTGGTTATAGGACAAGTATATTTTGGGGTTTTGAATAAGGGACATGAAAAATAAATGAAACTCACGTGATAAAAAGGTCTTGGCAAGGGTTGATGGTTAAGGATCTTTATCCTTGTTACTAACCACAACATGATAATTTCAAGGATCAATCCCATTAAGTCATCCTCTGACAATTGAAGGAGAGTCAACTGAGCTTTATTAATCCTAACCTATAAGTCCTAGCCACCTCACTAATTAACTTAGTGGAAGCTAGAGTCAATGGATACCAATCATCAATCACTTGGACATTAGCAACTCAAGTTCACCTAAGTTACCATCCCAAGCCAAGAACACAAAAATCTACTCTACATCCTTCCAAGCATTTTATCAAACACTTGGAAGGGATAAAAGGGAAGCAAGATAAAATTGCAACAAATATAAATCAAACAATACCAAGAGTATAGGAATAACAATAGAAAAGCAATTAAACAAAAAGAACATCAAACATAAATTGCATTAGAGAAAAATAGAAGAGACAAGAGTGCATCAACAACAAAGTAAACAAATACAAAGAGTAAAATACTAAACTAGAAAAGCAAAGGTAAAGGAACAAGAAACTAGGAAGGAAAAGTAAATCAAAGCATGAATTAAACCTAGATCTAAGAAAATTTTACCTAATTCTAACCTAATTCTAGAGAGAAAAGGGAACTTCTCTCTCTAGAAAACTAACTAAAGGCTCATCATAACTATCCTAAGTGTTTCCCCCTTGTCCAATCTTCAATTCTGCATGAAATAGTCTATGGGATCCATTGAAATTGGGCCTGGGAAGCTCAGAAATCCCCCCCAGTATTTTCACTTTAATGAGGTCACGTGCGAGCATCGACGCGTACACATGGGTCACGCGTACGCGTCACTCGGCAATTTACCATCCACGCGTACGCATCATGTCATGCGTACGCGTCGCCATGCGACTTCATATCCACGCGTGCGCATCTGTTGCGCGTGCGCATCGATGTATGCACTCCAATCCATAATTTTTCATGAGTTCTCCACTTTGCATGCTTTTCTCTTCACTCCTTTGATCCATTCTTAGCCCTTTTCAATCCTGAATTCACTAACAAACACATCAAGGCATCTAGTGGAATCAAAGGTGAATTGAAATTACCAAATTAAAGGCCTAAAAAGCATGTTTTTACACTTAAGCACAAATAAAGGAGAATTTACAAAACTATGCTATTTTGGTGAATAAATGTGGGAAAAGGTTGATAAAATTCCCTAAATTAAGCATAAGATAAACCACCAAATTAGGGTTTATCATTGTGATGCCAAGGCATCTTAGGCTAGTTTCACTAGCCTTTTTTATTTGTTTTGATTAAGTTTCATACACTTTCTTGAGCAATAAGTAAGTATTTGGATGAAAGTTTCATTCATATCTTCATTCATTCAAACATGGTTAAATTGATGCATTTTCATGAGATTTATTCAAGATTTACTTAATGATATGAATGATGCAAAAATCTTGTGATTATAGCAAGACTTTGATGCATTTGTTTGATTGATGATAGGTGGAAATAAGCTGAGGAATGGCAAGGAAGAACCAGAGAAAGCAACGTTGGTGGCCAAAGTTGGCTCACCAACGTTGCCATCAACTTTGTAAAGAAGCAAGCAAGCAACAAAAAGCCATGAAAAGAAGGAGGCAAGCAACGTTGGTGGCCAAAGTTGGCTCACCAACGTTGCTAGGCAACGTTCTAAAGAGGTGAAATGCAACGTTGTTGAACCAACGTTACCTCCAACGCATGCGATAAAAATTTCAAATCTGGAGTTGGAAAATTTGCATTGACGCGTCGCGTCGATGACGCGTATGCGTGAACGTGCATTTTTGCCAATCTTGCGAACACGTGAGCGACGCATACGTGCAAAATGTTGTTTTGAGGAACGTTGGTGCACCAACGTTGAGTCAAACATTAGTGGCAATGCTCAAATCCTTGTTTACACAGCGTTTGACTCAACATTTTCCTATAAACATTGATCACCAACGTTGATGCTGACTCCAGTATAATTGAGCACCATGCAGAGTATAAACGTTAGCTGCCAAACGTCCCTTCTCAACGTCATTGAAAGCAACTTTAACTTTCTTCAACAAAGGTCAAAAGTCCAATCCAAAGACTTGAAGACAGAATAAAGAAAGTGTATAAATAGCATAGAGTTTAAGTTAGTTAGAAGGCTAGAAGTCAGGGACTCAAATTGAGAACTCTGTAATAATTTTCATTGGTACTTTCTTTACTTTTCCTGCACTTTCTCTCTTTTGATTTGAATTGAGCTATGATGAACCAAACCTCATTTCATTGGGTTAGGGAGCTCTGTTGTAATTCAATGGATCAATTATAGTTTTCATTCTTCTTCTTCTTTCTTTTCTCTTGATTTGCTTGAAAGGTTTTGATCTTCATCCAATTGAACAATTGTCTCGGAAGAGAAATTGTTCATACTTGAATTTCCTCTGAACCTTGAAAGAGGAATGAGGAAATCATGCTATAAATTCTTTCTCGTGTTGGACAGGGTTGGAGGTTGGATGGATATAATGACATGTAATCCTACCAATACTTTGATCTAGAAAAACATGTGGTATAATCAGTGATCGTACTTCATCTCTTCCATGAACAATTAGATCAAGAAATTGGGCAATTTTCCAAGCTTAAAGAGATTGGATTGCCAAGACATTGGGATCCAATCACCTAAGATTGCCAAGAGATCAATGAATGCATTGATTGAGGAAGAGATGAGAATGAACTTGATCCAGAGAATGCAATATCTCCTAAGTCCAATGAGCTTCCCCACTTCTGATCTTTCACATTCTTTAATTTCTTCTGTTTACATTTATGCTCAATCATCTCCATTCCCATTTAAGTTTTTGCAATTTAATTTCTGCTCTTTATATTCTGCAGTTTAATTTCGGTTATTTACATTCCTTGCTATTTACGTTTCCTGCCATTTAAATTTCTGCAATTTTCGATTCAATTTTGCTTAGTTCAACTAGAATACTCCTCTAATTAAAGTTGATCAACCAATCAATCCCTGTGGGATTCAACCTCACTCTATTGTGAGTTTTTACTTGACGACAATTCGGTATACTTGCCAAAGGAAATTCATTGAGAGACAGATTTTTATGCATTAAATTCACATTTCCATTTTCCATTCCCAGAGCTATGAACAACTAAACCCCACTTCATTGGGTTAGGGAGCTCTGTTGTAATTCAATGGATCAATAATGGTTCTTATTATTCTTCTTCTTTTCATTCTCTTTGATTTACTTGAAAGCTTTCGCTCTTCATCCAATTGAGCAATTGTCTCAGAAGAGAAATTGCTCATACTTGGGTTTCCTGTGAACCTTGGAAGAGGAATGAGAAAATCATGCTAGAAACGCTTTCTCATGTTGGACTGGATTTGGGATTGGATGGATATAGTGACATATAATCCTCCCAATTCTTTGGTCTAGAAAAATATGTGGTATAATTAGTGATCGTACTTCATCTCTTCCAATGAGTAATTAGATCAAGGAATTGGGAAATTGTTCAAGTTTAGAGAGATTGAATTGCCAAGGAATTAGGATTCAATCACCTAAGATTGCCAAGAGATCAATGAGTTGCATGGATTGAGGAAGAGATGAGAATGAACTTGATCTAAAGAATGCAACATCTCCTGAGCCCAATGAGTTTTCCATTTATGATCTTCCCATTCTCTATATTCTATTGTTTACTTTGATGCTCATCACCCCATTCCCATTTACTTTACTGCAATTTACTTTCTGTTATTTACATTCCGTGATTTACTTTTTCTGTTATTTACATTTCTTGCCATTTTCTGCCATTTAAATTCTTGCAATCTCCACTCAATTCTATCTAGTTCAACTAGAACACTCCTCTAATTAAAGTTGCTCAACCAATCAATCCCTGTTGGATTCGACCTCACTCTACTATGAGTTTTTACTTGATAACAATTTGATATACTTGCCGAAGGAAAATTTTAGTGATACAGATTTCCGTCCATCAAAAGCCCTAGGTTTTTCTCGTGCACAGGTTCACCGCCTTATTACTCATAGAAATGAAACCATGGAAGAAAAATTTTCATATCTCAAGGGTGGTGGTGTAGTAAAACAAACAAAAGGAAAAAGCACAAAGTCTACCAAGGCCACGGTTCTTGAGGAAGATGAGGAAGAAAGTCTTCCTCCTCCATCCACAGCTGGGACATCCTCATCTCATAAGTACCTTGTGAATGGCATTGTCAAGGATATTTTACAAGAATTTGACAAACTCACGAAATAGATGATTAACTTTAGTAAACAATCTAGGCAATTGACTCTTCAAAATGATAATTCCTTTCAAAAATTGCAAAGCCGAGTTGAGGTATTGCTTAAATATATAGACTCCTTAGATGATGACCAAACAATGACTGATCAAGATGAGGATATGGTTGAAACTGAGAAAGAGGGATCTGATGCCTAATTTCTGCTCCATAATGTTACTGCTAAAACAATATTTCTGAAACACTATTTATTTCTTTTTTTACTCTGGATTTTTATTAGGATGATTGTAATAGACTTAGATAATTAACTCTGCTACTAACAGATTTGCATATTTTTCTCTTTTGGGAGGTTTGTTGGAATGATTTTTTGTGCAAGTTCATTCCTCCATGATAACAAAAGGGGAAGAAAGAAAAAATGAATTAAAAGACAAAGATTGTTGTCTGTTTATAGTTTTTTCTATATCAATGATGTTGTTTAATGATGCTATTTTTGAATATGTGCTTGAAAGTATGCTGTTTATAATTCTTTCAAGGTTGGCTGATGATTTTTTCAAATTGTTTATAACGTTGTAAACTTAGGCATTTGACCAAACATGTTTCCTAAGATATATAACTGATTGATAATTGTTGAATGTTTGATAATATTTCTGTGAAAAGCTTGGTGTTAAGTTATGAAAAGCTAAATTTAGGGGAGCTTGGAGAATCAAAAGAGTGCGGGAGCTTCATAACAAAGGAAACATCAAAGGGAAGTTTCTAAAAACTCCTCTTATTTTGTTTCAATTCATTTATTAATGTTTGTCATAAGGGGAGATTGTTGAGTTTAGAGGACTAAACTATGATTAAGATGATAACTAAATATAATTTGATTAATATCAAATTGTTTGTGTAATATATTTGTTTAGTGTACAGAAAACAAAATGAATTAAAACTGGTCCAAGAAGCAAATGCTCAAGCCCAATGCACACACAATGGTCCAAGGATACATAATTGCTACCATCACAAATCCTTCTTGGATGAAACAAAAACAAGCATTTAGCAAATTTAAAAGAAAGAAAGAAGTTAGACCAAGATCATTGATAAACCTCTATTTTATGGTTTATCTTGTGCTCAATTAAGTGGATTTTATCAATCTTTCATACACTTATTCATACTAATTGCATGAGTTTACGTTTTCCTTCTGGATTTTGTGCTATGATTGAAAACATACTTCTTTGGCCTTATGTTTGCTAATATTAATCCTCTCTTATTACCATTAGATGCCATGATATGTGTGCTAAGTGATTTCAGGAATTACAGGGCATGAATGGCTCATAGGATAGAAAGGAAGCATGCAAAAGTGGAAGAAATACAAGAAGTTGAAGAAACTGCTAAGCTGTCCAGCCCGACCTCTTCGCACTCAAATGATCATAACGTGAACTACAGAGATCCAAATGAGATCGTTTCAGTTGCGTTGGAAAGCTAACATCCGGGGCTTCGCAACGATATATAATTTGCCATACTTGCTCTGAAGTTAGGCTATGCGAATGCGTGGATGACGTGACCACATCGCATCTGCAAAATCTCAATCCACGCAAACACGTGGATGACGCCTCTGCGTCACTTTGCCGCGACCTATACGAACCAGATTTCACAATCAGCGATTTTTGGGCTGTTTCTGACCCAGTTCTCGGCCCAAAAAACACAGATTAGAGGCTATAAAATGGGAGAATCCATTAATTCAACAACATGCATTCATTCATAATTCACTTTTCATAATTTAGATGTAGTTTTTAGAGAGAGAGGCTCTCTCCTCTCTCTTAGGATTAGGATTAGGATTCCTCTTAAAGGTTTTAGGAATATTTTTATCTTCTTCATTACAGGTTCAATGTTCTTCTTATTTGTTTTCTCTTTTATTTGTTTTTGGACCATTCATGTTATGATTTTCTTAATTAAATATAATTTGAGGTATTTTAGACTCATGATTGCTTTTCCCTATTTATAATTTAGATTATTTACTATTTGGCTTTGGTTGATTAATTGGTGACTCTTGAGTTGTCAAACTCATCGTGATTGATAATTATTGTTCTTGCTGATTAATTTGGATTCCTATAACTCTAGTCTTTCTTTAAGGAGTTGACTAGGACTTTAGGTATTAAATTAATTTGTCCACTTAGCTGACCTTCATAGTTAGAGGTTGACTTAGTGGGAGCAAAAGTATAATTCTCATCACCATTGATAAGGATAACTAGGATAGGACTTCCAATTTTCATACCTTGCCAAGAGATTTCTTTGTTATTAATTTATGAATTTCTGCAACCCATTTCTCTTGCTCAAAACCTTTTTTTTCAAAACCCAAAACATTGTTTTCCATAACCAATAATAAAACACACTTCCCTGCAATTCCTTGAGAAGACAACCCGAGGTTTGAATACTTCGGTTTATAATTTTATTGGGTTTGTTACTTGTGACAACCAAACGTTTTTAAGAAAGGTTGATTGCTTGGTTTAGAAACTATACTTGCAATGAGAATTTATTATAACTTCTAAACCATCAATCTTCCGTTCGTCAAAATGCCGCCGTTGCCGGGGAATTGCAAACGTGTGCCTTATTATTGGTTATTGTAAGTATTTTTTAAAAAAAAAATTCTTTTACTTGTTTATTTGTTTTTGTTTTCCCTTCTTATTTCTGATAGTTACTATGAATTCTCACCCTTCTCGCTTTGAGTTTGGTTCTAATTTTATTGAAAGGAATTGAAGCTATAACAGGAATATGCATCACGGTCTAAGTAATCAAAGATGGATGGAGCCAAGAGGATATGATCAACCCTTGAGGCAACAACACCTTCCAAGATATCATAGACAGAGACCATTCTACAATGCATACCAAACTGATAGATATGGTGGACCCCCTTGTAGCTACCAACAAGCCCCAGCCTATACCCAGAGACCATCCTCTCAACATAGCTTCGAACCACCACACTCACAAGCTTCTTTTCACCATTCGCTACCATATGATCCTTATCCGCTCAAGTGCCAATCCAATTACTCTCAAGAAACACCACTCCCCTACGCACCATGTCCATATCCATCAAGCCAGAAATCACAAGTTCGCTTCGAAGAATCAGTAGACCAATTGCATGAAACCCTTCATCAACTGGATCAAGCAATAAATCAATTATCTTCCAGACGTTCGGACACTCAACAAATCCCCATGGCTTCATGTGGAGAATTTAATGAAGAACGTAGCACGAAAGAGACACCTGAAACTCCAGTGGACAGTATAGAGCACAACCCCGTACAGAACAAGTAGAGGAAGCTGTCATTATAGAAAAAGAAGAGTTGGTTGAAGATTTAAGAGATGCCGAACCGCCACCAGAATCCAGAGTTGTGGAGAATTCCGTCAAGGATGTTACAATTGATGCTAAGGAGGATCGTGCACAACCTCCAAAGTAGGTATCTTATGAGGAATCGGACGGAATAGCCCAGGATTCATGTTTCCTTGATGATGATGATCACAAGTCAAGTTCTCTTAGTAATGAACTTGCATCCGCAAGTGAAGTCCTTGAGATAGAAGAATCTCCCCCAAGTGAATACGAAGATAATGCAGAGGTAGACTTTTCTCAACCTCCCAATTATGACTCAAATGATGAGGAAGATATCAATGACTTTGATCAAAACATGGTTGAAATGGGAGAAATTTGCAAAGAAGTGGAGGGATTCACTGAAGACCACAAGGGAGTAAAGCTTGCAGAACCATTGGAAACACCTATCCCAAGGCCATTACCACCCAATACAGACTCCAAATGGGTAAAATCCTTGACTTTAATCTTTACTTTTCCACTTGAATATGGTTTACTTGAGACAGATGGCCAGCTTAGAGCTCTTTGCGGCTTTAAGAGCAAAAGGGAAATGACTCGCGCTCAGTGCTGGTATGCAAGATTCAATGAGGTTTCACACTTCAAATTGAGGTGCAAGGATTGGTGTCAAGCTCAATTGAAAGGATCTCGGAAGCTGTTTAGTCACTGCAGTGAGAATTCAGACTTCTCACCACCCGACTGGAAAAATGCAGATCAAGACAAAAATGGGTGTAAAAGTAGAGTTTGGGATCCTGGAATCTATTCTGACATTCAACACCCCGGGAGTCTGGAAACCTATTTGAAATTGCTCAAAGGTTTGCGTACCTTGTTTGGGACCCCGGAGGATGCTGGCATTCCAAACACTGGTGGAGATTTCTGGACGAATTCAAGCACAAGTCACCATAACAGGAAGCTCATCAAATGTCCAACTTAAGGACTTTAACTAAAGGTGCTAGGTGGGAGACAACCCACCATGGTATGATCATTCTTTTTCCATTTTAGTCTATTTTGAATTCTAATTGAACCTGGAATTGTGCATAACATTCATTGCATTCTGCATTCTGTATACTGCATGAAAAAAATAAGAGAGCACGCGACGTGACAGCGTCGATGATGCGTCCGCGTCATATGTGCGTTGGGAAGAAAAGAAAAGTGAACAGAGAGTCACGCGAGAGCGTGGCTGGAGGCGTGCCTTTGGCACAATTTGTCCGACGCAATCGCGTTGCTGACGCATCCGCGTCATGTGGGAAAAATGCCTCCCACGCGTCCGCGTCACCCACGCGAACGCGTGCCATGTAAATCGACGTATAAAGGTGTATGGCCGAAAGTTGAGCTGGAATTGGGCTGAATCTGTGCTAGCCACACAAGCCCTGCCACACGTACGCGTGCCCCACGCGTCCGCGCTGTTTTCAAATTTGGGCCATCCACATGGTCGCGTCAGGTACGCGACCGCGTCACCCAAAGATTTGGCAATATGAGTTTCAAACAGAGAGTTGCACGACCGCGAAGCTGCCCTCGCGCTAATGGCATAAATCGATCCACGCGACCGCGTGGATGACGTGTTCGCATCATTTCATAGAAGCGCTATCCACGCGAACGCGTCACTCACGCGTCCGCGTCACCTGCGCCGCGCAGCTTATCCAAATCAGCCAAATATCTTATCTTTTCTTCCCCAAATCCTAATTCTTCTTTCCCTTCTTATTTCTTTCTTCCTCCTTTCTTACTTTCTTTTTCTTTTCCATTGGTGTTAAAATTCTCTTCTTCAACTATTGCATCTTTTCTTGAATTATTCTGGTGCTTCATGACTTGTTTTATTTTGATTGGGTATTATTATTCATAAGTCAATGCTAATTTTTATAATACTGATATTCCTTTTGCATTGATATGCACTTACAATATCTTGCATTACCCACACTCTATTCCCCTTTGTTGCACTTTTTTCACTATTGATATGCCATTTGCTTCCACTATTTTCTCACTTGCATGGTGTAGCTACCATGTAATTGAGACCTTTATTATTTGGCATTAACACCCATATTTTATTTATGCTCTTATCTTTATTTCTGGGTTACTTTTCTTCCTTTTCCTATTCTTTCAGGATGGCCACCGAAAGGGGACAGGAAGAACCTCTATATGGGGAGACAGGCGAGTCAATCTGCACAATCTGTAGATAAAAGGCATCAGTTGGAGCAGCCCGTCCACCTGCACATCTTCGCATGCACCGAGGACGGTGCAATCTTTAAGTGTGGGGAGATCGATATCGATCTCCATGGGTTAGTTATCCTCTTCTCAACACCAATGTTTAAATTCTCTTTGTTAAATTAGTTGTTGCATTTACATGTTTGATTGCATAATTTCTTGATTTTCTGCATATTTTACCACTTGGTTGAAGTAACATTTTCTTTTTCGAGAAAATTTTTATAGCATTTCACTAATTTGAATTAAACTTTTTGAAAAACTTATTTGAAGAAATATTATATTGGAACATGGTTTAGAGCTCGAACACACAAAACTAGTGAGATTTTGAGCCTATTTGATTGGTTGTATTTTATCAACCAATATATTTTATTTTTGTGTGTTATTCTCTCTAAAATTGTAATCTTTATCTTGCTTAATTCTATATTTCCATTGTTTGATGTATGCATGCACTTATATGATTGAGTCCTTGTTTCACTAAGCTTACATACCCATATGGCCTTACCCTTTCGTTATCCTTTGCAAACCAATTTGAGCCTATTTTACCCATTTATTCTTTACTTTAGCTCATTACTAACGCTAAGCGGAAAAAAATAATGTCCTTAATTTGAATCCTTGGTTAGTTTAGACTAGTAAAAGTGCTCATGATTTAAGTATGGGGAAGTTGGGTTTGAAAATATTTGGTTTGAGTAATTGGATGTTGTATATTTTTGTGAAAATGTGCAAAATAAATAGTTGAACACATATTATTGCATTCAATACTTTTTTCATATGCATTGAAAAAAACAAGAGAAAAAATATAATAATAGAAAAAAAATAAAGAAAAGAAAAAAAAGTGAAAAAGAAAGAAAAAGAGCAATTAATAAAAGGGGACAAAATGTCCTAAAGTAAGTGTTGGTATCAATGCATATGTGTTGTACTCAAATTTAGGATGCATGAATATGTGGAAAATACAGTTAATGGGAAGTTAGATTCTGCATTTTAATTAAATGGATTGTCTTAAGTTAGGTGGGAAATGTAGGTTAATTAAAGATTCAAATTTTAGTCCACTTGACCAAATATAATCCTACCTTGACCCTAACCCCATTACAACCCTTAAAAAAGCTCATGATTTGTGTATTGGTGCATTAAATTTTTGTTGATTGTTAGATGAAGAGCAAGCTTTAGAAAACAAGATTAGTAGAGAATTGAGAGAATCGAACCTTAAACACCTGAGCGATTAGAGTGCATACACTTCCGGTGAGGGTTCGATGCTCGATTCTTTGTTCTTGGCTTTCATGAGCTGTCTTCTTCTTGCAAGTTATTTGTACTTCATTTTTATGATTTGAATTAGTGAAATCCAATTTATGTTTATCTTGGAGATTTTGTTTACTTTTAACCAGGTAGGTAAAAGCATTTTGCATTTAGCTGCATTCATATAAATAGGTTGCATTTCATACATCCCACCATTCTACCTTCACTCTTATAGCTTCTCTTGAGCTTAGCATGAGGACATGCTAATGTTTAAGTATAGGGAGGTTGATAAACCACTATTTTATGGTTTATCTTGTGCTCAATTGAGTGGATTTTATCAATCTTTCATACACTTATTCATACTAATTGCATGAGTTTACGTTTTCCTTCCGGATTTTGTGCTATGATTGAAAACATGCTTCTTTGGCCTTATATTTGCTAATATTAATCCTCTCTTATTACCATTAGATACCGTGATATGTGTGCTAAGTGATTTCAGGGATTACAGGCATGAATGGCTCAAAGGATGGAAAGGAAGCATGCAAAAGTGGAAGGAATACAAGAAGTTGAAGAAACTGTTAAGTTGTCCAGTCTGACCTCTTCGCACTCAAATGATCATAACTTGAGCTACAAGTGTTCAAATGAGACGGTTTTAGTTGCGTTGGAAAGCTGATATATGGGGCTTCGCAACGATATATAATTTGCTATAGCTGCCCCAAAGTTAGGTGATGTGAACGCGTGGATGACGTGCCCACGTCGCATCTGCAAAATCTCAATCCACGCAAACGCGTGGATGACGCCTCCGCGTCACTTTGCCGCGACCTGTACGAACCAGATTTAACAGTCAGCGATTTTTGGACTATTTCTGACCCAATTCTTGGCCAGAAAATACATATTAGAGGCTATAAAGTGGGGGAATCCATTAATTCAACAACATACATTCATTCATAATTCACTTTTCATAATTTAGATGTAGTTTTTAGAGAGAGAGGCTCTCTCCTCTCTCTTAGGATTAGGATTAGGATTCCGCTTAAAGGATTTAGAAATATTTTTATCTTCTTCATCACAGGTTCAATGTTCTTCTTATTTGTTTTCTCTTTTATTGTTTTTGGACCATTCATGTTATGATTTTCTTAATTAAATATAATTTGAGGTATTTCAGACTCATTATTGCTTTTTCCAATTTATAATTTAGATTATTTACTATTGGCTTTGGTTGATTAATTGGTGACTCTTGAGTTGTCAAACTCATCGTGATTGATAATTATTGTTGTTGCTGATTAATTTAGATTCCTATAACTCTAGTCTTTCCTTAAGGAGTTGACTAGGACTTTAGGTATTAAATTAATTTGTCCACTTAACTGACCTTCATAGTTAGAGGTTAATTTAGTGGGAGCAAAAGTATAATTCTCATCACCATTGATGAGGATAACTAGGATAGGACTTCCAGTTTTCATACCTTGCCAAGAGATTTCTTCGTTATTAATTTATTAATTTCTGCAACCCATTTCTCTTGCTCAAAACTTTTTTTCAAAACCCAAAACACTGTTTTCCATAAACAATAATAAAACACAGTTCCCTACAGTTCCTTGAGAAGACGACCCGAGGTTTGAATACTTCGGTTTATAAATTTTATTGGGTTTGTTACTTGTGACAACCAAACGTTTGTAAGAAAGGTTGATTGCTTGGTTTAGAAACTATACTTGCAACGAGAATTTATTATAACTTCTAAACCATCAATCTTCAGTTCTTCAATCATCTCAATCCCAATTCGGTGGCCACACCCAAATTCATTCACTCTACTAAGTCTCTAACCAAGAAATTCAAACTTCATTTTGTTTGAACACACTTCACCCATCGAACCAAAACTATCTCTTCTCTCACGTCTCTTTCTTTCACATCACATCACTCTGAAACAAAAAGAAAGAATGGAAAAACTCTGAAGTTAGGGCAAAGTGAAGTTTAGAAAGCAAATTTCCTATTTCAAGAAAGAAGGTAAAAGGGGCTATAGCAAAAGGGAAGATCTCATCAGAAAAGAAAATTACAAAAAGGTGATTTTTCCATTTGTACTTCATCAGGAAACAGTGAAGAAATCAACTTTAAACAAGCATCAAATTGAAAAATGAAGAAAGTGAAGTCAATGGTGCTCTACTGCTTATCAATGATCAAAAATCATTCTTGGGGCCAAAGCAAGGATGCACGGCTCAGATTCAAAAAGCAAGATGAAAAAGGTTGAAAGAGAAAGGTATGGTTGCATATCACTACTTCTGCTCTCTCTTTCTCTGTAAACACTACTGCTGATTCTGATTTTGGGAGAAGAAAAACCAACATGTGCTGAAGTAAGGTTTCAAGTCCCGAAAGCTTCACTCCTCTATAATAGGGGTGAACGGCCAAAGATTGGAGCAAGGAATGAGAGCACACAGTTTGGCTTCCCATAACTCTTTAAGCTGTTTATTCTTCTCCTTCATGATTTTCATTATGTATTTCTTTTTTTCAGTTTAGTCTATCTAAGTTTCAATGGAAAAAGGCAAATGGTGAGGTTTGTAAGTAAAATCCATTGAGTGGTAAGAGGCAGAGAGTTAAACTTGGAGAAAAAGCCATAGTTATCTCACAAATTCTTTGTATGTTTTTATGTTTTGTTGTCATGATCCTAAGGGGATTCCTTTACAAGTTGGGTTAGCATTTTGCGGTTGAAAAGTTAGGGTGAGTTCTTAGTCAAGTTCAGTTTGGGTTCGAAAATGGACTTGTCCCATATACGATTGGGTAGAATCCTAGGGAGAATTGATGATTGTAATCTGTTGAAAGATAGTAAAATTCCGTCACGGTTGTGATTAAGACTGGATGTAGGCTATATTGCATTGAGTAACTGAACCAGGATACATCTGTGTATAATTCTTTCTTTCTCTTCTCTATTTCTGGTTCTACATACTAGAAGACAAAACTAAATAATATCCTATTTATTCTATCTTCTACACTTCTCTACATCATACATTGCTTGTATCTCTGTTTTGGCTCTTAACTCGTCCAAAGACAAATACAAAATATTTGTTCAAAATAACTCAACAGAATTTAAATTAAAAGCAAATTAAAAAATGCAAAAATTCAACTCTTTTCCTTTTTCTTAGCCACTGACGATCATCAACAACAATTAGCTAATATAAATGTAAGACATGCTTTTTGGATTTTGAATTTATAACTTTTAGATTTTTGTATATACACTTTACTTATTAATTTGTTTTTGTTTTGTCTGTTTGACAAATTCGTTTTCTAAATTTGTTTCTTACCTGTGCATTTGTGACTTGTTGTAAGATATGACTTCAACTTGTCATAGTTTTTATCTTTCATAGTTGAAAATTGATTCTCTTAATTTTTTTAATAATTGAGAAAATAAAATATAAATTCTTATCGTTAATTTATAAATAAAACAAAATATTAAAAATCACACCTCAATCTCTCATTTTTTTTTTATATATAATTAAGAGGATCCAATCATTTCATCATCCAATATTAGACTTGTGCAGTTTTGCCTCGTCAAAAGTCAAAACCAACCCTGTTTCAAACTATTGTTTTTGGCGCATACTTTGACTTCATACTATCCTCTTGATTTTTTTAAGGTGGTTGTGATGTTTTGCTAGCTACCCTTCCTCTTTTAGGGTCTTATAGTCAATTGATTTCTTAATTATTTAGGATATGCTTTACATATGGTTTTCAGTGTGTGAAAGATTTGTTTATATATACAACTTGGTTGTGATGACATTCATGACAACTCCCAAGAATTTCCAATCTATATCAAGAATCAAGATGCATGGCTGCTTGATTTTTCATTTTTTTTATTTGAAATTATTTATTGGTCCCTCTTCAAAATTTTAAAATGATAACAGATCATCAGACCTCTCAATTGGCAGACAAGAAAGGTAAAAACAGTAGGATCTGATTGGTTTAAGAAAAATGTCCATCGTAATTTTTTTTAATATTGTTTACTTTTAGAATTTTATGAAAATAAATATAAAAATAATAAAATTTCTATATTTTGTTTTTATTTTTTATTTTATATTTTCTTCTTTTAAAAAATCCTAAAAAAAATAACAAAAATAAAACAAAAAAAAACAATCTGAAACATGCAAGTCTTCATTTCCAATGCCGTTTGATCACTTCATATTTTAAATAAATAAAATAAATATAAAATTTATGGATTTTGTCGCGCTCAATTTTCTTTATTACTTATGTCCAACGAGATAAGTAATTAGTTATCACAATACAATAAATATTTTATTTATCAATGTATTTAATTCTAGAACAATTTATGTATTTAAATATGAATCACATTTCGATTATTGTAAACATTTTTAAAATAATAGATAATTAGAATCTATCGTCAAATTATTTTATATTTAAAAAAATAGAACAATTTTTATCAAAATTCTTTGAATCTGTCATTAAATTATTTTTTTTTTAAATAGAGTAATTCTTATTTCTTTTTAAAACATTTCTGCTAAAATTATCATTATCCATATCAATTTTAATCGTTTTTATTTTTTTCTGATAAATTTTGTATATATTGCATTAAAAATAGAGATATCATCGTCCATATTAATTTTT